>NC_056744.1:160198178-160560678 GCF_019279795.1 Protopterus annectens | reverse complement strand
GCAGTTAGGCATCCTAGAGATGAGGTAATTTGTCATGGTACTTTCCCGTGTAATAGCTGCAAGCAATGCAGATATATATCGGGAAATAGTTCAATTTTTTTCAAACATCTTAAAAAGACTATTTATAGTAATGGTCATTACACCTGCAAGACACAATTTGTGGTTTATGTGGCTATTTGTGATTCGTGTGAACAATTTTATGTAGGCAAAACTATAAGGGAATTGCACAAACAGATTTATGAACACAATTTGGCCATTAGGAAGAAAGATTTGTCTAATGCTCTTGCTAGGCATGCCTTAGGTTGCAGTTTGTTCAAAAAATTTAGATTTTCTGTGCTGGAAAGTGTTAAATCAGATTTATTAGCTGGGAATTTTAAGGTTTATTTAGAATGTAGGGAAGCCCTATGGCAGATAATGTTAAATGCAGATCAACCACCTGGGTTAAATGACGTCATCAACATTAAATGCTTCTTACAACTAAATAGAATATAAATGTTTTAACAAATATATTGAGGACTTCAATAGGTCTTTTTATTAGTTTATTATTGAAATATGCTTTTATATATGATGGCATGTTTTATGATGTTCTCAAATCATTGGTTAGTTTGTAGACCATGTGATTTCTTTGTGTGTATTTAATCACAGTTTGTGTTTTGAAAACCTTTTCTGATGAAGTTCATGTGCAATTAAATGTGAACGAAACGTGTAAGAAGGTTTCTTCCTTGGCTATTTATTTCTTCTTTCACCGTGTGGCTTGGCCATTTTTTACATTGTTCTCAGTTGTTATTTTCGTGTTACAAGTGTTTAATATACAAAACTCTGAGATCGCACTACAGTGAGGGAAAGAATTAATTTCCCGTTCCCCGCTATAGTGCGAGCTGCGCTCAAAATGCCGACTTCAGATGAACGAATGCCAATGTGCATTCGCTCATTTGAAAGTTGCACTTTTTTTTTTTTTTTTTTTAATTTTGGAGATCTGGAGGTTGTACTTTCACACATTGGTGGATCGTACAACCTCCATATGAACAAACGAATGTATACCATATATATATGTATATATAGATATAGATATGTAGATAGACAGATTGATATGCATGTTTTTTTTTCTACATTTATGTTTTTCATTCCTGTTACTTCTGTCCAAGCACATCTGAGGTCTAGGCCTAGATAGTATCCAGTGTACCCTGAATCACATAACCTGACAGTTTATCTTCCCATATATGTAAGTTTGATGAAATACTGTTTATATATATATATATATATATATATATATATATATATATATATATATATATATATATATATATATATATATATATATATATATATATATATATATATATATATATATATATATATATATATATATATATATATATATATATATATATATATATATATATATATATATATATATATATATATATGTATATATATATATATATATATATATATGTATATATATATATATATATATATACACACACACACACACACATGTGCACTGATTAGAAGGGCAGTGTTAATATACTATTGTCACATTAAGAATGAAAGTAAGTTGAGCCAGCTCTGTGGTGTACATGGATAGTGCCTTTACTATGCCACTGATGACCACAGTTTGAGTAGCATGTCAGCTGTCTGCAGGAACTTGCCAGAGGGTTGGGAGTATGTGACTAATGTCAGCTTGCCCATCCTGGGAGAAGGGAGGCAGCTCTTGCTTGCCACAAAGGTGACACCTAGTAGGAGTACTAGGTATTATCCCAGTGGAGTTTGAGACTGACAAACCTGTGGTACCATGGTGCAATGCACCAGTAAAGTGAAGGGAAATCCAACAAATGAATAAAGCCAAAAGGAATCCAGCATATGGAAGCATGCTTCACGTAAGGAACAGTAATAGTGGGCTAAGAAGGGCGGTTAAGGGGAAGGAAGTGCTTCCAGTGGAGAGAGAGTAAGACACCTCCCAAGAGCAGCAATCGGGGCTGCTCATTATCATCTTGCTCTCAACAGGGAATGGAAGGGCAGAATGGGATTTCCAGGAGGGAGCAAATGGGCCATAGGGCTCAAACAACACCTTGGAATGTCCAGCTCCTGTGTTTTTAGAATGAGTGTCAACAGAGGAACCACTGGACAAGGTCCTGACAGGATGCCAAAAAAAAAAACTCATTCCACTTATGCTGTACTGCTGAAATCAGAAAAAGAATGAAACATGACGTGTCAGCAGCTAGTGGGGTATGGCTTTATTGGTATGAATATACCCACTAAGACATAAAAGTAGAAAGTCATGGGCATTCAGATACCATATTGCTGAAGCACTGGTATGTCCTTCAGGTTAGTTTGCTTATATCCCAGGAGCCTTTACTACTGGAGGTTTTAAGGTATTATATATTCAAACCTTTAACTTGGGTGAGCCTTTCTTGCAGTATTTATTGAACGAGTTGTCTGTGTACCTTTTTTTATCCTTTGGTTTGGCTCTTTTTTAACTCAGTAGTCACTGTGGTGCAAGATGGCCTCTGCTTCATAGAAGAGTGCATGGTATGGCAGCTTTGTGAGTGGTGCTATAATCTACTCAGGGATAAAATGAAGGGTATGTATACAACCTGTAATTAGGCAAAAAAAGATGTTTGTCTGAGTAAAACCAAACTGTCTCTAAGTAATGAGTATAAAAAAGGAGCTAGGTGTGTCTATGTGAGTGAATGCAGCAAACCAAGGACCCTGAAAACCCCAGTGTTTCCTGAATATAGTCAGTCACTTAACTGGAAGAAAAAAGTGACACTGACTTCTTTTGTAGGAACTACTGATACTTCAAAGGGAAATCCAGCTTTGAAAATCAAACGTGGCAACTCACTTTGCATTTCACACATGTTCTGTAGCCTGTCGTTTCTACCACTCGGAAATGTACCAGTCAAGTGTATACAAAAGCACAGATTACATATACAGTAGAGAGTCGATTATCTGAGCTAATTGGAACCTAGGGTAGTTTGGATAAACAAACTGTTTGCATAATCAAACATACAATTGAACCGGATGAAAAACTTCTAAAATCTTGTTTTTTTTCTGCAAGCAGAAATATACTTTTCAACCATTCAGCAATTCCAGTGGACAATAAAGAATATTTTTCACACACGAGCTGACTACAAGCTCAAAAAACATGCTTAAACGAATAAGTATAATGTTTACATATTCAGACTTTATGATTTTTCCTACCCAAAAACTTTAGAAGGCTTGTTCAGATAATTGACATTTCGGATAATTTACGTTCAGATAATCGACTCTGTGCTGTAGATGGCTTTTGATTTCATTTCTCCCTATAATGTATACTCTGCTTGAAATCATAATATTGTGCTTTGACTTCTAACAGTCTGATGCTGTAAGAATAAATGGGTTATCTTAGTCACTGCTTTATAACTTCAGCAAGGCTGAAAGAAAACGGGAGATAGAGGGGATTACTAGAAACACTGGAAAATACACTAGTGAAGTGAAAAACAGTTATTGAAGTGTAATACAGCCATTCTTTGTGTTTTTATGGTCTCCAGTGATGTTGTTTAAAGAAAAAAAGGCCAGTTTGGTTCCCTGCTGTCTGCAGCTTGTTTTAAAGATGCATAGACTGTCATCAGCAACATGCCAGTGATGGGACTGTCATTCAGAGTTAGTTCTCTGTATTCCTTCATTTTATTTCCACATGTCTTATCAAAACAAATAGAAAAACTCTTACTCACAGTAACCCTATGGCAGATAAATTGCTGTGTGTGTGTGTGTATATGTATATATATATATATATATATATATATATATATATATATATATATATATATATACATATCTATCTATCTATCTATATATATATATATATATATATATATCTATATGCATATATATATGGGTTCATGTCAAACCCACGACATGTTCAAATATCGAAAGTCAGTACACCGAAACGAAACCATCGACATTTCAAAACATCGACAGTACAGGTATACGAAACTACAGCGCTAACATGGGTCCTGCAAGGGGGAAGTAAAGGATATGATATGATACTGTACCCATACTACTTCCCCCTTGCAGGACCCATGTTAGCGCTGTAGTTTCGTATACCTGTACTGTCGATGTTTTGAAATGTAGATGGTTTCGTTTCGGTGTACTGACTTTCGATATTTGAACATGTCGTGGGTTTGACATGAACCCATATATATATATATATATATATATATATATATATATATATATATATATATATGGCTTTAAAACATAGTGTCTTGCTTTTGTTGTTTTTTCACCATTACTCTCAGTGTCCCTCATGCCTAGTACCTGGAAAACAGACAGTCATTACCTTACCCCTCACCGAGAGACTTCCTCTCCATGTTCCTCTTTCTACCTGTCTCCTGCCTTGTGTAGGTGACTCGGAAGATGGATACTGACAAGGAAGTGTACCTCAGGTTGTATATGTTACCATACATGTATCTGGACATCAGCAATATGGTGAGCTCCTGCCTCCCTACTGCATGGATACTGTGATACTGACTGGGGCTGAAGTCATGTGATTAGTTGGTTTTACAGCACTTCAGTCATACTGTCATGCCCAGTTTAATGCCTGCGTGGCACTGCAGGAGTGCTAAGGAAAAGAAGTAGAATATCGAGTCTCTTAACTCTCTTTCTAGGCCCTTATCTACGTTACTGTCTTTGGCACTCATTTTATGTCGGTTATTAAGTGGATTTTTGCCAAATTACTGTATAGATGACATTTGTACACTGTTAGCATGTTAGGGTCCCATGTTGTACTAATTGCTGACTCCTTATTTTGACTTACCCTCAAGTCATGGGCAATTGCCTGCCTAGGATATATTTTAAAGTTAATGGATTGAATCATTCTTTCTTCTTTTAGTGTTTCTTATATTGTATCAGAACGTGTACAGCAAGCTGAATTAATGTTTTGCCATTTTTATGTTCACTTTTTGCTCTGTAAATTATTGTGTTTACAATTTGTGTGTTTATTTAACTTCTGTGCGCCTTGAGGCTTGTTTTTTGGCTAAAAGGGACTTTGAGTCAAACCATTTGCTAGGCTAGAAAACAGAATGAAAATGAAAGAGATGAAGTGCTGCCCATCCACAAAGATGTAGTCGCCACTGAGGAAGGGAGGGAGAGATGGAGAAAGGAGGGAAGGAAGGTACATTTAACACGCCTATAGTCATATGTACGGATGGCACATTAAATGCAAACAGTAGATATGCATGCCTGAGATGTGGTAAAGCTCCATCATGTAAAGTACAAAGCAAACCTCCTAAAAATTATTTTTTAGTTGGAACACCAAAAGCAGAGTCAACAGATTTGTTAGGCCAGAGGCTACATATGTCAATGAGATAAGAGTATTTCTTGTAGTAAAAGAATATGGGGTTTAGCTTACTGCCTAGTCTTCAGTAATCAGTTTTTACCAAATTATGCAATGCACTTAGTTAATCTGCATCTTTGTTTTCTTTGCACCTGTTAATGAGCATTACTTCACAAACTTTATATGATGATGGACATTAAAGGAAAAGACCTGAATTTGGGGACCACAATGCTCTGTCCCCTATACGAAGACATATACTGAATCAGTTGGCGATACTACAAACAGTATGACAGAAGTGAGTCACTTCTGCCATTTTGCTTGGTGCACTGCCAAAGTTAAAATTTTTGATGGTTCATAAAAAAGTGTTGTAGCTCTTAGGACTTGTAACAGCTAGCCAGCACTCCAGCACTAATGAATTATAAACACTTTCATAGTCTCAGAAACACTGTCTACAAATTGATGTTTTGTATGTGTATGTCTGAGCCTTGTTAGTATACTAGTAAGCATCGGGGAACTCCCTGCACGTAGAACCTGTATCCATTCTTAATTATTTATATTTGTATATGTTTTAATGTTGCCTTCACCATTGTATTTTTCTTTAAGTTCACTTTAAAGCTGAGAAGTGCTATGTGGGACAGACCATCCAACACACTGGTTGAAGCCTGAAAGAATCACTGAATATATTGATAAATATAGCAATGGCTTAGTGGAAATGTTTGGTAAAGTCATACTTTTTTAATTTTGTTACTTTGCTTGCATTTTGACTTGGCATACAGCCATATAATCGAATAGGTATGCATCTCTTATATTAATATTTGCCAAATCTAGTGGTTGGAGGATTTTTTTGTTTTAACTAGCTAATAGGTACTAATTGTTATCTGTATCCTTGGAGTTAAGCAGATAGCAAGACTCTTGCATACATGACAAATTTTGTATTTTCTCAGCTTATGCTAATTGCCTGTTAATATCAGGCTTTCTGCATCCCAAAACAGCAAAAAAGCAAATACTGAAAAATGAATGTTAGTTTGCACTGCTGCTTTAAGAGGGTAGGAATACAAGAAGACCACTGCTTGACTGGACCTATATATGTAAAACATAATGATGCATTATAAGAAGTGCAGTGTTTAAAGTAATGCTCATCTAATCTAAGGAATTGGGATATTTCTCCTTTCATGTTATTTATGTAATATTGTCCAAATGACTGCTGTATAGATAGTTTAAAAAACTCTACCAAACGCAAAATTGTTAGCTGTGCACATAGCCAGAATGTTCCGCCAGAAGAAAACCCTGCATTAGCTTTAGACTTATTTGGGAGGAAAATGGCAGTCACATATGTACTCTGATCTCCGCAAACGTATTTTAGGAGATTACTTACTTCTGTCCTGAAATCATATGAAAGCAGAATATTTCACATTTGAAAGTGTAGTGTTCACTTGAACATTAAAAGTACATCAGCAGTCTTGACATGAGCTTTCCTATAGAGAAAACTATCTATGCTAGCACAAAAAGTATTGGTTTGTTAAGTTTCACAATGGGCTTTGTTTTCAGAATGGTATGGTGAAAACAAGAGAAAGGGTTAATAAATGCATATTGATAACCTTAAATATGTACGAGTTAAATGGTGAATATGAACTAAAACAAATTTACTGAGTAGTGGTTCATTATTTTCTTCTTTTTTTCAGGTAACGTTTCTACTTTTTCTATCTGTCTTTCCGTGTTTGTTCCATGGCTGATATCCGGATAGTGGTATGGTAGCTATTTATTGCATGCCATTTTTCCATTGTAGAGCATATTTACTACTTACTGCTAAAGCATATCAAGTAACTGAGCATAATTTTAGTCTTCACAGCTTTACCTGATCAGTGATTTAAACAGTTTATTTTAGTAAATTCTCTTATTTTAATGATGTTTTTTTTTTCAAACACCTTTATTGAATTATCACTTGTGACATAGGCAAATTTACATTTATATAAAAGCATTCAAACTGTATTAACAAATTCACATTTACAAACATTATACTTCACATATATTACTATATATCATATAACCTAAGCAGCATTACGTAAATTATTCAATTCCTGTCTTTTTTTAAACAAGGAATCATCTTTATTAAACCATCACTTATGACATAGGCAATCATACATTTATATAGATGAAAATCCACACTGACACAATACTAGTTGCAAGCATTTTACATCACAAATCATACTGACGCACTCCCAGTTGCAAATATTATACATCATTTATAATCTACATAGTCATTTTTAGTCGAACATTACATAGCTCATTTATGTCCTGACTTCTTTTAAACCTGATTTGCATGTGATTTGTTTGTTTTGTGCACTTGATTTGTTTGTCTTGTGTAAAGCCATGGTGGTACAGTGGTAGCGTTGTTGCCTCACAGCAAGAGGTTCTCCTGTTTGATTCTCGGCTGGATCTCCCTTCTGTATGGAATCTGCATGTCCTCCCCACGGTCGAGTGGCTTCCAAAAGATATGTGTGAATGGGTGTGCCTTCGCTGAAGGTTGGGCGTCGGGCTGGCAACTCGGCACCATAAAAATTTACTGCCAATCATTAGCAGACTGGAGTTCGGCTGTGGCAATCCCTAACCAGGAAAAGCTGAAAAAGGCAAACAACTTGTTTTATTTGCTTTGTGCACTTGATTTATTTGTCTTGTGCATTTGATTTGTTTTCTGCACTTGATTTCCTTGTCTTGTGCATTTGCTTCACAAACTTGGATGCACAGTTGAAGATGTTGCTCTTAGTTCTGTTTCTGACAGAACCTAGTAGCCTTTGGGTGTTTTGTAGCTCTTTGCTGATTGGAGTTTGTTATCTTTGTTAGAGAGAATATGTTGAGCTACTCTTAATCAATTACTAATTATTGGTTTTATGAACTGCATGTAGACTGCGGCATTTCCATTGGATTCTGTTTTTTCCTTCATTTTATTCCATAAATCTTTATCAAATGTTCATAATTAGTGTCCATGCTTTTGGATTAAAGTTCTTTAAACAGCAAACTTTTGTTGAACTTTTTTTAGAAAAAAAATGCCAATCATTAACCAAAACAAGAAATGAGAGGTGCTCCTACAGTGCAATAAAATATTATTAAATGTAAAGATTAATCATGTTTTGAAGGGCATTTACGTAAACACAATATATGTAATGAAAGGAAAGCTGTGTATGAAATGCATTTTAATTTCAAACCATGTAACATATTACTTAAGTTTAAAGTTCAAGAAAGAAGCTTAATATATTTAATAAATCAGTCGTACTGCAGGAGCTGGGGCCATTGTATTTAAGACAGGGAGCTCTCATGTTATACCAATATCTCTCTGAAAGCAGGTCAGATAAGTTAGGGTCTGTCCACTGTTAGTTTGGGCAGTCTAATCCCAGAAGCTGAAGCAGGGGATCCATTTTTCTAAAAATTTTTAGAAAGCACTTTCCCTTTCCTTTCAGCTATTTCATCCATTATTGCATAGCATCATTGAATATATGTACAATTTTACTTTTTCTCTTTTTTCCTTACATGTCCTACATTCAGTGAAGAGTATGTAATTGCCATGATCTACCCACCTTTAGGAACATACAACTATCCTTTTCATCTCCAAAGAAAGCATGCTTGAGCTCCTTAATTTTAGAGGTGAGAGTACATCTCAGTTAAACATAACTTATTTGATAAAAATGTTCTGATAACTTCCATATTTTGCTTGGATCTTGCATATTTATTATATATATGTTAATAATTATCTTTTATTTTCATTATGTAATTTTATTTAACTGTAAAAACAGCAATGTGCTTTGTTCAAGCATCACATAATTAAACTTTAGTGTATCACTGCAGGGCATTTGCATACATACCGTGTGTGTGTGTGTATGTGTGTGTGTGTGTGTGTGTGTGTGTGTGTGTGTGTGTGTGTGTGTGTGTGTGTGTGTGTATGTGTGTGTGTGTGTGTGTGTGTGTGTGTGTGTGTGTGTGTGTGTGTGTGCGTGTGTGCGTGTGTGTGTGTGCACACAAATACTCATGCATTCACACTAAAATAGTGGAGGGGGGTCAACAGGCTAATGTTACCTTATTTGCTGGCCCCATAGCACTTGATATACTCAGGCAGTGTTACCATTACCAGATAATCAAAGATAGTTAATTATTGCTTAGCTCCAAACTATTGATTTGTGAGAGATGCAGGTACTTAACTAAACTGGAAGCCACTCTCTCACAATCTAGCACATTCTGTGAGCAACACACACTGACACAGCATTCTACACAAACTAACTTTGAATTATCATAGACTGATGATGTCAAAAAGTCCTTGCCCAAGCCTCCAAGGTCCAATTACAAATAGGACCCAGAGTAAACTAAACACTACAACCCATATTGGTACAACCACAAATAGTAGTCACCATTGCATCAGTACACTCAAGAGACACAAATAAAAATGCTCTAATGGCTGGTGACTCCATAGACAGGCACACCAGTTTTACTGTCATGAAGCTGGATAAAAGCAGGATGACACTTTTTCAGGAGCCAAGATACATAATGCATCAAGGGTCCTCAAGGACTTTAAACCAGAAGAATATGATTATGATATGGTGATGGCCCATGTAAGATAAACAACTCAGCATGTAACCCCTGAGGGATACACAGAGACATGTCAGAGCTCTTCATGCATGTCACAAGTGCAGGAAAGACCTTGACCTTGAACAGAATCCTTGCTTCAGCAAAAATTATGCTGAAGTACAAAGAAATGTTTATTGGTTGTAACAATTGGCCAAACAGCTGGCTTCATTCTAGGGGAGGTTCCAGTATATATCAGTGTGGCATAACATGCTTGACAGTTGAAACTGCTTTGCCAGGGACAGATTGACCACTCATTTCAAGAAGGTCCTAAAGGTCAACTGAATATGGTCAAAAGCTCTTGCTGCCTCCACAGTGCTTTTTTTTAGTCAAGGTCTAGCTAACGGACCTCCAAACCTAACTAGTAAAACAAATCAAGTACAATACTACATCAAGGTGCTAGTCAAGATCCAGCTAATGGACCTTCAAACCTAACTAGTAAAACAAATCAAGTGCAATACCACATCAAGGTACCAGTCAAGATCCAGCTAATGGACCTACAAACCTAACTAGTAAAACAAATCAAGTACAATACTACATCAAGGTGCCAGTCAAATTCCAGCGAATGGACCGCCAAACCTAACTAGTAAAACAAATCAAGTACAATACTACATCAAGGTGCCAGTCAAGATTCAGCTAGTGGACCAGATCCAGCTAATGGACCTCCAGACCTAACTAGTAAAACAAATCAAGTACAATACTACATCAAGGTGCTAGTCAAGATCCAGCTAATGGACCTTCAAACCTAACTAGTAAAACAAATCAAGTGCAATACCACATCAAGGTGCCAGTCAAGATCCAGCTAATGGACCTACAAACCTAACTAGTAAAACAAATCAAGTACAATACTACATCAAGGTGCCAGTCAAATTCCAGCGAATGGACCGCCAAACCTAACTAGTAAAACAAATCAAGTACAATACTACATCAAGGTGCCAGTCAAGATTCAGCTAGTGGATCAGATCCAGCTAATGGACCTCCAGACCTAACTAGTAAAACAAATCAAGTACAATACTATATCAAGGTACCAGTCAAGATCCAGCTAATGGACCTCCAAACCTAACTAGTAAAACAAATCAAGTGCAATACCACATCAAGGTACCAGTCAAGATCCAGCTAATGGACCTACAAACCTAACTAGTAAAACAAATCAAGTGCAATACCACATCAAGGTACCAGTCAAGATCCAGCTAATGGACCTCCAAACCTAACTAGTAAAACAAATCAAGTACAATACCACATCAATATGCCAGTCAAGATCCAGCTAATGGACCTCCAAACCTAACTAGTAAAACAAATCAAGTACAATACCACATCAAGATGCCAGTCAAGATCCAGCTAATGGACCTCCAAACCTAACTAGTAAAACAAATCAAGCACGATACCACATCAAGGTGGCTCTGTTCAAGGCCAGGAGTCTAAATAACAAGCTAACCTTTAGGACCTTCTTCATTTGGAGCATATTCCTCTGTGTGTGTGTTGTTATTGAAAGTTTGTTTAAATGCTGAGAGAGCATTCCTTCTACAGCTGGGTTTTGCACAAACCTTGCCTATAGACCTAATGGAAACTGTAGTGGCATATCCATATTTATTAGAGACCACATTAACTTGAGGCAGATTCGAAGACACACCAAAACAGAAATTATTGAGATCCAAATTAGATTAAAAAGGGTCAGTTATCAGATCATAGCATGCTATAGGAATCCCTCTGTTTCCCCTGAAAACTACGCTAGATTCCTAAATATTCGAGATGAACTTCCTATAAACAGAAACTCCAAAATCTTGTGAGACTTTAATTACCCACTGATTAACTGGGAAATTCTACCTTAAATCTAGGATATGCCTGAAAGTCCTTAGTCTTCATAGACAAGAATTACCTGGACCTAATTATCAAAGAACCCACTAGAGAACAACATATTCTTGACCTGGTCCTTGAAAACATAGCATCTGTATATATAAATTCCCTTCTATTCAATGTATCACCTTTCTCTATCAATCTTCCTTCCTTAAAACATGCCACACTTTCTTCTTATCATAACTATCTTTCCATATTACCCCTTCTCTACACTGCACTCTAAACTACCCTATATGCTCTACTTTAGCTTTCATCCTTTTGAACCTTACCCACCTACCAACCTCCTCTTTTTCTTCCAGCCCATCTCTAGTCTCAAAGTTGCACTTAATTCTTATTACTACTGTCCTAGCCTTTCTCTCAATCTCCACACCCCTCCATCATACACCCCATGACCTATACCATAGCCCTATTCTCCCACACCAACACTGCCTTCCACCAGGTTCCTACTCCTTTCACTTATTACCCTTTCTTTTCTCTCTTCACACTATCTCTATAAAATTTAATACCCTCTCTCTCTTTCTCTGTCCACAAAATCTAAACTCAATCATGACTATTTCTACTCATTTCTCCCCAGACCCTCTACCTTTTTACGTAATCTACTCTGTTCAGGTGATATTCATCCCGACCCAGGCACACACACTTACCCAAACAATCTCTCCTCCCCTCCAGCTTTGTTCTCCCCCTACCTATCCCCCATCTACTTACTACCCCAGCTATTAAAAATCTTACACTTATTGCTCTCAAAATCCATAGTATCTAAAACAAAGTCACTGAACTTTCTTGGATATCACTCCACACCCCAGATATTCTCACTATCTCTGAATCCTGGATAAAACCTCACATATCTAATAGAGAAATCTTACCATCACGATAGACCCACAAAGAAAGGAGGAGGTGTGGCTCTTCTGTACTCTGAACAGCTCTCCCTCCACTCACATCCTTTCACCCCCCCCATAGCTTTCACCCAGCTGAAATACTCATTGTGAACTGTAATTTAAACAAACAAAACAAAATAGTTATTGTCTCCATATACATACCACCTGGTAACAATATCCCTACCCTTGAACTATTCCTTTCCTGGATCTCTCAAACTATCTCCTATGAAACTATTATACTAGGCGATGTTAACATTGACTGGAATGCACTGACCTCTGCCCCTCCCTTCACTAGTATCAATCTGTACACGTTTTCACAACTTATAACCTCTCCTGCTCGCATAAACCAACCATCTAGCTCCAGCTCAACCTTGGACTGGATTCTCACCTCCCATCCTAATAACTATCATAGCCCCACTACTCTGCTCAACTCCCTTAGTGTTCCCCTCCCAACTTAAATTCAACGTCACTCCTCCCATGCTACTAAATCCCACACATATAGAGACTGCCATAGCCTATCTAACTTTGACCCAAAACTATTTAACCAAACCCTCTGTTCTGTAGATTGGTCTTTCCTCTATTATCTCCCCTTGATGAAGCCATCCTAAAATTTAACAGTACATTTCTTAACATTCTCAACTCCTTAGCCCCCATCAGAAAAACTAGAGTCAAAACGAAATATGCCCCATCAATTACCAAAGACAGTCTCTCCCTCGTGCAGAAATGGGACAGAGCTTGAAAAGCCTGTCACAAGCAAAAAACTTCTGCAAATCTTCAGCTCTGCTGAGAACTTTGAAATTTAACTAAAAAACAAATCTACCTTGACAAAAAAAATTTTTACCTCAACCATCAAAAAAACTCCCATACCACCCCCAAAAAATTCTGGTCCTCCATCAACAAGATACTACACCCTGGTAACCCCCCCCCCCAATCCTTTCCCTAACTCATCCTCTACTGAAACTGCCACTTCACTGAACTCCTTCTTTATTAACTCTATGCAGAACTTACTTAAACCTAATTCGAACTATATGCTTGACACCTCACCTCCTCTTCCCCATACTGCTCCTTTCTCCATTAAACCCATCCCCACTGCTACTATTTGTCTGTTTCTTAATAAACTCAAACCCTGCTCCCCTTCCCCTGATAACCTACCACCTGCCTTTCTGAAGATAGCAGCCTCCTCTATTGCCTATCCTGTCTCCATCCTCATCAATCATTCTGTTAAAGAAAGCCCCGCCCCTGCTATCTGGAAAACATTCTATGTACTACCTCTGCACAAAGGAGGCAACTCCACTGACCCATCAAATTTTGGGCCAGTTGCAATTCTACCCCCTATCTAAAATTCTTGAAAAGTGCATACACAAACAGCTCATGTCTTACCTCACACAAGAGAACCTCCTCACTCCCACACAACATGATTTCCAACCCAAGCATAGCATCTCTACAGCTCTATTATTTTTTACTCATTCTATTTCTTCATCTGTCGATAATAACAATTAGTCTCCTGCCTGTAAGCCTTTGATACTGTATCTCATAAACTCCTTCTCTCCAAACTAGTTTCCCTTAACCTCTCTAACTCCACACTAGACTGGTTCTTTAGTTACCTATCTGACAGACTTCAATCTATTAAATCGCTCTCTGCCTCCTCTCCTTTTATCCCTATTCAGACTGGGGTACCTCAAGGCTCCATCCTGGGGCCCCTCTTATTCAATATCTTTACAGGCAGTCTCTACCACTCCAGCCCACTCCACCCTGATTCAATATGCTGATGACTCTACTATTATCTCTACTTCTGACTCCCTACCTCACCTACTCACCCTCACTCAAGAATCTCTACATTCTGTCAAAAAATGGCTGACTGCTAACCAACTCCTACTTAACCCTAACAAAGCTAAACTCCTCCTCTTCATGCCCAAAACTCTCCAACATCTAAAATGTACCTTCTCCATCTCCTCTCTAAACAACACTTCTATCAAAGTGGAATAACATACTAAACTCCTTGGGGTTTACATAGATAATAAACTTAAATTTGACTTCCATATCAATAACTGTATAAAAAAGACACACCAAAAACTGGGACTACTGTGCAGAAACAAAAAAATCCTTACTCCTGAAGTTAAACAGTCCCTAACTCAAGCCTACCTACTTCCCACCCTACTTTATGCTGCCCCAGTATTTACCCACCTACAAAAGAACCTGATTTCCAAACTTGAACTCACCTACAGTAAAATATCTCAATTCCCCAGTAACCTCCCATACCGTTCACACCACTGCCTTGCCTTAAAAAACTTCACTGGCTTGAACTTCAACACCAACTCTTCTCGTCACAGCTGCACCTGATCCACACCATCCTTCACCAACCCCTAGCTTGTCCATCGCTGCCTAATCTTATCTCCCTTTATATCCCTAAGTGTGACCTATGTAGCTCTGAACAACTCTTGCTGCATATCACAAAACGCAATAAATCCATTGGTAAGACACGTTACAGCCATTCTGTCACCTCTGCCTGGAACAACCTTCCTCTCCAACTATGCAAAATAGACAACATCCACAGCTTTAAAACAGTGCTAAAGGAGTTCTTGCAGTCCTCCTGGATCTGCTCCTGCAATGACCCCACCTGAACATCTAGACCACACTTCCTCTCCCACTAACTGCCCTCCTTTTTTGTCTCCTATCTTAGCCACTCCTTTAGAGTATCCTAGCCCCATAATGACTTCATATTTCTATGACTGTCCTACTGACTTATGTATCCCTTACTTTGTCTCAGTCCCTTGGTTACTTACTATTTTCCTTTCTATCCGTGTTGAATTTACATGCATACCTCGTACCTCTCCAGAGTTATATTATGTATATCTATGTATATTGACTAAGAGTAATGACTAAACACTTCCTTCCTCTATTTTGTTGAATTTTTCACAGTATTGTATATATTCTTCCATTTGTTTCTTGAATGTTTCACTGTACTGCAAAAATCTTTTTATTTGTTGTTTTTATAAACAGTGTATTTGGAGCTTTTCTCCTTGGGTCTCTGCTGAAAAAGGGCAGCTTGCTCAGCCAGACTAACCCAGTTAACAAATGTCAAATTAAATACATAAAATAAATACTTATGACCACCTGTCCCACTCTCTTTGTCAGACCTTCATTCCCAAAACATTGTGCAGTTGTCTGTCCTCCTTGAATTTATACTTAGAAACCAAAGACTCAAACGTTTGACTAGGGATGCTATAGAGGGTTCCCCAAGTACTTCTGAACCATCTGTAAAGAGGAAGGTCAGCAAGGCTAGGCCCAAATCCTCTTTAGCTGCACCTGCTCCCTCTGATGTACCCCTTGAGGTTGATGAAAACCCGGCTGTATGATCGGAGGTAGGTTCTGCTCCCTCAGCTGGTACCAGGATGGAAGCCGTCAAGAGTGTGGATCCTAGCACGTCTGAGGCTATGCAGACGTCCAATTCAGAAGACTTGGGGGAACTGCGGCTAGTGATTGCAGAAGACTCGGGAACTGCTCCAGCTTCCTTGTCCAAAGAACTACAGGAGGTTAGGCCTACATCCACCTTCTCTTCTCAACACGAAAAGCCTGTGAAAAAGAAGCAAAAGACTAGGCATGTTCCTGCTCCTTCTACCCCAACATCAGATTGGAAATTTTTTTTCACAGGGCCTTATTATGGCCCGGATGACTTTGAGGCCTGTGGCTTTGCCTTCACCCATAGCGGGCCTGGCCTTTACCTCTTCTTCAGTGCAGCCATCCAGGGTTCAAGGCCTTATTTCAGGACAGCCTGCAGAAAATTCATGACACAGATTCTGAGGTGTCTTCATCTGATGAAAACTCTTTAGCATATTCCACTCAAATTCCCCTCCCATGGAACAACTTTCCTTTGGGGAAACTATTAATAAAATGAGAGAGTTTTTTTAAGTGGGATTCCTCTCGAATCTCATAAGAACAGAAGAGATATTATGAGCTTCTACAGGTAGAGGCCCCTGCACCTTCATCAGTCCCTCTAGTACTACTAGCCTTTTTAGATGTTTTCAATGCTGCATCTAAGACTCCTGACTCCAAAGCACCTGCCCCAAAGAGACCTGATCATTTCTATAAAGTCCATGAGGATTCCAAATTTATTTTTAAATGGCCCTCAGCTGATCCTGCTGTGGTTTCCATTACCTCAAATAAGTCCTCACAGTTATCTCTTTTACAAATTTGCTCCCTTGTGATAAAGAAAGTAAAATTTTGAAAAGGTTGGGCAAGAAGGTATATACCTCTTCCACATTGGCTGTCAGGGAAATTAATTACCAGACACACATGTCCAGGTATGCTCTGGCTTTGCTTACTCAGGCCACCCAAGCTATTTTCCCATTGCCAGATTCAGAGGCTAAATCTCTGTCCCTTTCTCTCCTATCATCCTCCTCTCAGGTAGCTAGACACTCTATCAAGTGAGGTTATGATGCAGTGGAGGCCTCACCCACAGCAGCAGCTTCTGCTTCTATACTAAGAAGACATTCCTGGCTACGTCTCCAGGCACTTCCTGTTGACATCAAGACAAAATTGCTTGATGCTCCTCTTGACAATTCCTCATTGTTTGGAAAAGCAGCTGCAGAGTTGTTTAAAATCACTGCAGGAAAGAGCAAGGAACTCCAGGATTTGAAACACCTACTGGTTTTATCACTTCCAAAATTTCATAGAAATTTCCCTGCCAAGACTTCATTTGTTAGTAAACCTGCTCATTCCTCCACTTTTGTTCCTTCTGGAAATAGACCCCACAAGCCTTCCAGGAGGCACCCAGAGGCCAAGGCTGTTACTCCTACAGCTGTTGTTGTGACCCCTCTTCAGCAGCCCATCCAGCCCAGACAAAGTTATCTGTAATGCTTTGCACCCTCTTCCAAGTCATACCCCTCTGTCCCTTCGCCTCTCCCTTTCCCTAACAGCTTGGATAGAGATAACTCAGAACTCCTGGGTGATTTCAGTTATCCAAAACAGGTACTTTATGACTTGGAAGACCATCCCTCCTTTTCAGGGAATACCTCAACCTCCCTCCAGTCAACTGCATCTGTTTCCCTCGATTCTGGATCAACTTTCCAAACAAGGCACCATTCAGTCTGTCCCTCAAGACCAGGGTTTTTTATTCCAGGATGTTTCTATTTCCAACGAAAGATGGCCCTTGGAGGCCTATCTTAGATCTCTCCCTATTAAACATCTTCCTGGTGGTGCCTTCCTTCAGAATGCTATGCCTACCTGCTCTTCTGCCCCTGGTCCCCCCTCAAGCTTTCTTAGCTTCTCTGGATCTCAAGGATACATACCTGCATATCCATATACACCCCCTCTTCAAAAGATTTTTGCACTTCTCAGTGGGTTCTTTGTACTTTCAGTTTACTGCCTTGCCCTTTTGTCTTTTTACTGCTTCAGGGGTAATCACAAACTGCCTAGCCCCAGCCATTGCATATTTAAGACTGAAAGGACTTCAGGATTACCCATATTTAGACAATCTACTGTTCCTGGCCAGCAGCCCTGAACACTTAACTCAACATTTGAGCCTAGCCATCCCTTTTCTGCAGGTAATGGGTTTCACAATAAATCTCAAAACGTCATGTCTCACACCAAGTCAGGATCTTATATTCCTGGGGTGGAGGTTTCGCACAGATTTGATAATGTTTCTTCTCCCTGTGGAGAAAGCAACGAATCTCAGGGCATTCATGGAGGCTCTTCTACCTCTCCTTCCATCATGGCCAGGGAGTTTCTGAAACTGCTGAGGTTCATGGCTTCTACTATTCCCATGCTGCCCTTTGCAAAGCTACAAGTTCCAGTGGTTTCTCCAGACAGTTTGGTCCCAGCATGTGCATCGCATAGCTGTCATGATTCCCCTCCTTCCCTGCCTAAAAGCTGAGTTATGTTGGCTGATGCAGCAACTCAATCAGAACCCTGGCCTACCTCTTCGGGTTCCTCAACCAGCTCAGGAAGTCTTCACAGACACCTCAGATTTGGGGTGGGGAGCAACCTTTGCTTCCAGGAAAGTCCAGGGCCTTTGGTCCCCTTCTCAAAGGAAGGAACATATCAACATCAGGGAAATGAGGCCTTTACTTTTAGCCTTACAGACATTTCCCCCTCTAATCTTGCTAGGATCTCTAAAGATCCTCACAGACAATACCACGGTCCTTTGGTACATAAGCAGGAGGGCACAAAATCTTATCCCCTTTGTCATTTGGCCATCACAGCTTAGAAACTGGCTGCCTTAGACAAGGCAACTCTGCATGCTGTGTACCTTCCATCAGCTCAGAACTCGGTGGCAGATGCATTAAGCAGGTCCAGGACACAATCTCATGAGTGGATGCTCCACAGAGATGTGTCCCTGGACCTAGTTCACCAGTGGGGTACTCCAGAACTGGACCTATTTGCCTCCCCTATGAACAGACAACTTCCTCACTTTTGTGCCAGGGCCCCACATCCTCAAGTGTGGAAGGTGAATGTCCTCTCATTCTCATGGAAGGGGAGGTTTCTCTATGCATTCCCCCCTTCCCCTTAATTCAGAAAGCCCTGATGAAAATTCTACAGGACAAACCAAAAATCTTGTTAGTAACTCCCTATTGGCCAAACATAATGGTTTATGGCTTCTACTATTCCCATGTTGCCCTTTGCAAAGCTACAAGTTCCATTGGTTTCTCAAAACAGTTTGGTCCTAGCATGCGCATCGGTTAGATGTCATGATTCCCCTCCTTCCCTGCCTAAAAGCAGAGTTACGTTGGCGGATGCAGCAACTCAATCAGAACCCTGGCCTACCTCTTCAGGTTCCTCAACCAGCTCAGCAACTCTTCACAGACACCTCAGATTTGATGTGAGGAGCATCCTTTGCTTACAGGAGAGTTCAGGGCCTTTTGTCTCCTTCTCAAATGAAGGAGCATATCAACATCAGGGAATTGAGGGCTTTACTTTTAGCCTTACTGACCTTTCACCCTCTATTCTTGCCAGGACCCCTAAAGATCCTCACAGACAATATCATGGTCCTTTCGTACATAAACAAGCAGGAGGGCACAAAATCCTATCTCCTTTGTCATTTGACCATCAAAGCTTAGAAATTGGCTGCCTTAGACAAGGTAACTGCATGCCGAGTACCTTCCTTCAGCTCAGAACTCGGTGGCAGACGCATTAAGAAGGTCCAGGACACAATCTCATGAGTGAATGCTCCACAGGGATGTGTTCCTGGACCTAGTTCACCAGTGGGGTACTCCAGAACTGGACCTGTTTGCTTCCCCTCTGAAAAGACAACTTCCTCACTTTTGTGCTAGGACCCCTCATCCTCAACTGTGGAAGGTTTATACCCTCTCATTCTCATGGAAGTGGAGGTTTTTCTATGCATTCCCCCCTTCCCCTTAATTTGGAAAGTCCTGTTGAAAATTCTACAGGACAAGCCACAAATCTTGTTAGTGACTCCCTTTTGGCCAAGACAGTGCTTGTTCCCTCTCTTCTGCAGTTAGCTAAGGGTCATCACTACACGTTACCTCACCTTCTGAACCTGCTCACTCAAGACAAGGGATCATTGATTCACCCACATTTGCTAACTCTATACCTGACCCTGAGGGTGATCCACTTTTGATCCCTTTCAGGCACCTATTCTCTAGGAATGTGCTAAGGGTTTTGCAAAAGGCTAGGAAACCCACAACTAGAAAATCTGACATTTCCAAGTGGAGAAGATTTTCCATTTGGTGCCAAAAAAGGAAAGTGGATCCCTTTGGTGCGGACATTCCCCTACTGGTTTCCTACATGTGTGAGTTACTCAGCAGTCGCCTTTCTTACTCCTCAAAGTTCATTGTTCTGCCTTGTCTGCCTGCTTGCCTTTGACCCCTCCAGACTAGAAGTTAAGCTTTTTCTGAAGGGGGTCCTACACTTAAGACCCCCCCCCCAAGAAAACCAGTTCCTCCTCTCTGGGATCTCACTTATGTGTTGGAAAAACTTAACCAGGTCCATTTTGAACCAGCAGCTTCTGCTTTTCTAAAGTTTTGCAGTGCTTCTGGTAGCCTCAACCTCTGCCAAAAGGGTTTCTGAAATTCAGGCATTAATGGCTTTGCCTACCTTTCTTTTCCATAAGGCAGTGTATCCTTGAGAACTAACCCTTCCTTCATGACAAAAGGGGTGAGCGAGTTGTCACTTAATCAATTCATCCAATTGCCTACCTTCTTCCCTTCACCTCAGTCCTCTAGTGAGAGGATTTTATACGCATTAGATGTGCATAGACAACTCAGATTTTACCTGGGACAAGACAAAGTCTATCAGGAAGTCTGACCAACTTTTTGTGTCATTTCATCCCAGGGCTCTGGGCTTGCCTGTGTCCAAACAAACTATATCCACATGGATTTCTAAGGCTGTTGTGTTTTGCTTTGAATTCCATGGAAAGTCCTTATCAGCATATATTAAGGCACATTCCACTAGGTCAGTTGCATCCTCAGAGGCCTTCTTCAAGGGTCTAGATGCCCATTCCATCTTGGAAGCAGTCACCTCGTCATCTGTTCACACCTTCACAAGACATTACATATTGGACACTATTTCCAGATCCAGAGCAGGATTTGCTAGGGCAATTCTGCATGGATTCTTGAAAAATGCTTCCTCTTACTTTCCGCTTCTCTGTCCTCCTCCCTGGGTTCCCTTTTCAGCTCTTGCACTCTCCCATATGTAAAAAATACTGCAGCATTGAATAGAAGGACATAGAATAGTATACTGTCCCTCCTGCCTTCCCCCTATTGCTTGCTCTTTATTAGGATGAGTCCACCTAGGCTCCTTGGGGTTTTCCTCATGGGGCTTTCTTATTCTGAAGATGGTATGTGCGGACTTCCCTTTTATGGCTGATGTCATCTGTGCCTATGTGCGATGTCCCACATACAGGCAGTGGTTCTAAGCTTTTGTATACAGGCCTAACGTCGAATCATCTGGATGGAATACAACCCATATGTAAATAATAATGCAACTTAGAAGAGAAGGTCATCTATGGTTATGGTATATTTTACACAACTATTCTTTCACTTTGTATTCTCATCACTGGTTAAGTAAAATCACTAGCTGTTAACCTTCTTTATCAACATCTCTAAACCTTTATATTTAAATATCACTTTATTCAAGGACTTCAAATGTACAGACCTTCTAAAAGTCTATGATTAAGTCTCCAAATACACATATAGCTATATTGCCTAGGATGTTGATGTGGCAAGTGCGTATGCAGGCAGATTCTATTCTCATCTTGACAAATGTATTAACTTAGTTGTCCCAACTAGCTCAAAAAATTGAAATTTAAGCACAAACCAGCATGGTAGTCCACAGGAATTAGTAACCTATACAATAAAAGGAAAAAACTCTTAAAATATACAGCAGAACTGAAGTCCCTCAAATCAAGGATAACATCAAGAAGTTATCAAAGGAGTTGAAAAATGCCTTTGGGAAAGCAAATGTATCCCAAGAACTGAGATTAGCATTGGAAGCTAAAGACAACTAACTACACATCCTTGTTTAGTCACGTTAGGAAGATAAGGAGTAAAACTCAACATTGCCCACAGCTCATTCGTAATGGAAATACCTACTTAGGTCCAGTGGATATTGCCAAAAAAAAAAAAAAAAATAGCAAACAAATTCAGTGCAAACTTCACCCCAGAAATAACTATACAACCCCCACATATCCTTAACGATCTCTGATCCCCAATTATCCCCAAACAACATTTACTAAAAGTACTTTCTAAAGTGAAGACTAGATCCTCCATAATATCTAATAATATATTAGCTAGCTAATAAACAGCACTGAATAAGCAGTGTCAGACCCACTCCCTAATCTGTTCAACCTGAACTAATCAACTGACTGTAACCTCCAGTTGAGACAAACAGCTGTCGCGATGCCAGTTCACAAGGGTGGCCCCACCACTGACCCTGGAAATCACGGGACCATCAGTCTGATTAGTGTCATAGGCAAAGCCATGGAACTTATCATAAGGGACCTGACAAGCGTTGATATCAAAATCTTATCAGATTTGATTGTAGCAGTTTAGCTTTGTCAACGATAGATTCTGCCTGATGAATCTAGTAAACGTTTTCAAGAGTGTGACACAAGCAGTGGACAAAGTGCATGCTGTCTGTACATTGTAACTTGATCTTCCCATTTCAATTGATAGTATGTCTCATGCTAGCATAAGAAACAAACTACATGCACTTTAAATTGACCCCCTATGTAGTTAGTTGGATTGCAAATTGTCTGTAGGACTGGACCAATACAATGAGGGTTGAAGGTCCTTCTTCAGAGAGCATAAAGGGGTCCAGTAGAATTCCCCAGGGATCTGTCTTGGGACCTGTGCTACCCCTCATCTACATTCCTGATACCCAAATCACAAATGAGGATCTCTAGTTAACCAAGTTTGCAGATGACACACAGGCACTCCAACATGAACTTACATTTGTTTGTAGCTGGTATACACGGGCTTAAATTAAACACCAAAATGTGTAATGTAAACAGTCCTTCCCTTCAACTTATAGTATAGACAAACCCCCATTTCAAAATTAGAATCTAATGAGCGATCGTAGATTGCAGGTGGATAGCTCCCTCTTGTATGACATCATGTTGCAGGCGATAGCAAGTCCTTTTATCTATCACAGTTCATTACCAAAGGTATATCTTCAAGATCAAAAGACACCCATGCCCCCATTATCTCTTATATGTCTTATCTCACTAAAACAAGTAGCTCTAGCAAGATCTTATTGACATAACTATCGACTTGGTATAGTATGGACTCTATCCCCCAAAGATGCTACAGAGTTGCAAATGCTTGTAAGGCAAATCTTCACTAGCAAGTCTGTCAGAGCAAAAACAACTAAAACAAGCAGCCAGCCACCAAGATATTACTGATCTATGTATTAACTCAGTATAATCATGGAGTTCTTCCCTCCCCCAATGACACTACAGACTTGTGAGTGCTTATAAGAAGTCTTCACTATCATGTCTGTTCATAGGTTCATAGGTTGGTACTAGGCTATCAGATCAAAAACAACTAAAACAAGCAGCCCTGCAAGATCTTATGCGCTAAATATTGATTCAGCATAGTCACGGTCTACATCTCTCCCCCAAAGATCTTATAGAGTTATGAGCGCCTGTCAGACAAATCTTTGCTAACCAGTATATCAGAGCAAAACCAACTAAAGCAAGCAGTTCTGCAAGATTGTACTAACCTTTACTTTTTTATTTTCTGATGTTATCCTATTCATGCTGTGTTTCTAATAATACATGTACGCAGTGGTCTGCCATTGGATCTTTTAAAGCACTGGACTCAAAGATATCCTCCACTACCCCTCTGCAGTTTCAGTTTCCATCCTGCTGCTTGTGTAATTAATAACCTACATCCTACCCTACCTGGCTGCCTGCACTTGCTAAACTGCCCCTTTCAGCTACTGCATCAGAACATCTCCCTATTTTCCGTATAGTCAGTCCTGTTCTATCTATTGCTGTTGTTTTTTCTTTCTTTTTTTCCCTTCTTTTTCATGCCTTGAAGAAGATGGTTTACTGATAATCGATAAATAAAAATCTAAGCTCTCACCTGCACTTTGAAAACAGGCCCATCAAGTGAAGCACAATGATTTACCAGACTACATACTGTTTCTTGATACTGTGGGCCCTGTTCCATTCGGCCTAGCTATTCTTGGCTTTACTTTGCTCTCTTACTCTCCCCAATTCCAACCCATCTCTTCTTCATCTATATTTATACTCTATATATCCCTCCCACCTTTAAGCAACCAGTCCAATCATCCTATTTAATAAGAAACTCGTATGAAAAACTCCTCCTCCCAACCACTTCACACATCAATAATCACATCCATCCCACTACCTCATACCAAAAACTCCACTTCCTTCCTCCCTGCTCTCTAACATTTTCCCATCTTCTACAACTAATCTGTATTTGAGCCGATTGTCTATTCTCCTCATCAACTCTCTATTATACCTCTTCTTTTCCAAATTATTGCTCTACAATTATTGTTACTCCTCTTATGCTCACCTCTGTTTGTTTATAATCACTCCATTACTGGTGTACCATTTTTTTCCATCCAAGTTATTCTCACATCCCCTTCTCATCTCACTCAAACATTTCTTCCATTCCTACATAATGCTCTTCTTTTTATTTCACCAAACTACTAACATACACTTCCCTGTCTTTCTCTAGGAGATCTTAGATCACATACCAATAGTTTAACTTACATTCATTCTTCTCCATCAAACATCTCCCCAAGTTCTCTCTTTCCCTTCCACTCTCTTCACTCCACAGTGATACTAAGATACTCGCTATTGATTCTTATTCTTAGCACACTCATTTACTCAACTAATTGCCGTACCACCCTCGCACTGCATATCATTTCCATTACTTAGCCAAGTTCAGTACTTGGTAATACTCTTACCTTCTTATTGATTACTGCCCCCTAGTGTATCTCTTCTTATTTACAAATTCAGATATCATCCAAGACAAGTATATTAAGGTTAAGATTCTCACTCCCTCATTGTTAATAAACTTCAAACTCAGATTCAAATGGCACTATAACAGTACTTACCATCCCCCATCCTGAAACTTAGTGCTGATATTCACCCAGACTCCTGGCCCCATTCAACAGCCACGCTTGACAGCCAGACCCTTACATCTGATGCCTCCATGACTATTTCACACTCTATTATTTGCAACTGTAACTTACTTATTTTAAACATGGATCTTAGAAATCTCTTAAAAAATCCATGAGATCTATGCATGCTTAGCTTTCCAGTCTCTTGATATTGTAGTTGCCACTGAAACCTGGCTAAAAGAACAAATAATTGACAATGAAATCACTCACCTAAAGTTTAGTTTACTGAACAGAAAACATGAGAGAGCATAAGAAATATCAATTACCTACAAAAGTACATTAAAAATTACCCCAGCCAAGCGAAATATTCCAAAAGTCAACAATGCCAAATTCTACTCTCTCACTCAAAATCATCCAAAGGAAGTCCATGTGTATCTCAGCAATCTGTACCGCACCTGACAATAACATTACTACTGCAGGATATATCATCCATTGGATGAGTGACAAAATCCACCAAGAAACCTTCATATTAGGTGAACTAAATATAAAATGGCAATAGCTAAACTGCAACAACATCAAGGACTCAATAAACTTACTTGGCTTTACCCAACTGATTAATCCCCCCCCTTGACACAACAAAAACATTAACAGGGAGTGTTAACAAACAAACTAGACAAGTTAAAATCCTCTGGATGTTTACTAGATGCAATTAGTGCCGATCTCCCAACCTAGGTAATAAGAGAACAGTTTAGCTCACCCAAACATATTGTTTGTAATCGAATACATAATCTAACCATATTTGACAAAGCCCCATTTATCTCAACACTGACCTTCTACAACTGGAAAGTTCTAAGAACAATGTCCCTAAATGAGGCAGTCACCTTCTTCAACTACACTTTCCGCAAAAGTCTAATTGAACTAGCCCAAGTCAGAACAAAGAGGGAAAAATCTAAAACAGCACCAGAGTTAAAAAAAAGAGATCAAACATGTTATGCTGCAAAGGGACAAAGCATGGAAAGAATGGTGTAAACGCAAAACACAATCCTCCTTCCAAAACTGTAGGCATCCCAGAAGCCTTAGCAAGTTCCATGTTAAAGCAGACAAACCAATCTTACTACAACAACCTCCAAAATAAGCATCAAAATAATCCCTATTTTGGTCATCCCTAAACAAACTAATATACCCAGGCCAAACTACTGCACCATGTCTTACTACTACTTCTAATAAAATGGATTCCACGACTACTCAGTTCAGTGACCATTCTATCCAGACAGTACTTTCCTTGACCGATGATGACCCCAGTTCTCTCCTCTCACTTCCCACTGGTTTAGCAAACCTCATTTGGTTCTAATTCCTTTCACCCTGTACTGTCAACCACAAAAAGGCTTCTATCCAAACTAAAAACAACAACCCTAGCTGCTGACAAGTCATCCAACCAAATTTTTAAAACCTCCTGCAGACCCACCAGCTTTCCGTCTCCATTGTTATCAACCAGCTGGTTATGGAAAACAGTGTCCCATCCATCTGGAAAAGATCCTATGTAATACCACTTAAGAAAGGAGATACATCAACTGAATTATCAAACTATAGACCCATAGGTATCCTATCACCTCTCTCAAAAATCCTAGAGTCATGTATTCATGTACTGCTTAGGTGAAGTATAACCACGTACAATTTCCTTTCTAAAACGTAGCATGCTTTCAAGCCCAAACATAGTAGCATAGCACCTCTCCTTAATTTTACTAACGCAGTAAATCAAAACAGAAATGAGGTCAACCTAGTTTCTTCACTCTTTCTTGACCTGTCCAAAGCCTTGATACTGTCTTCTGTCAAAAGTTCCTTTCTGAACTTGCTAGCCAAGGACTTTCACTCTCCCCCTTGTTCTGGTTCCACAGGTATCAATCCAATCAGCAACAAGCAGTTAAATGATAACAGGATCTCTCAGAATTTCAGCATGTCTCTGTCACAGTTCCTCACGGATCAGTACTAGGCCCGCTTCTATTTAACATCCTCAAGAACTTTATACTACTACTGAACTGGCCACCCTTGTCCAATATGCTGATGATTCCTCCTTATCTAGTCTTAATCTGTAACTAAATTACAGGAAGACACCCAACAATCCTTCACTGACATTAAATCTTGTCTTAAAAATTCTGATCTACTTCTCAGTCCTCCTCCCCCAAAAAATGATGTTCTTCACCTTAGAACATTGCCTAAACCAGAAACATACATTTCACATTTCCTCAAGTAATAGCACTATAACAGAAAATGTAAGTCAGACAAAACTTCTTGGAGTAATAATTTATGACTATTTCAAATTTGACCAACATATACTTCACAGTGTCAAAAAACACCAAAAACTATGATCACTCTCTAGGGTTAAACTCTACTTGGCAGATATTGGCAGTGCATTTTCTCCTGTTACTGATCTATGCCTTTCCAATATTCGCAAACATTAACATCACCTATAAAACATAATTGGCAGCCTGCTATATCAAAGCAGCAAAATGTATGGGTAGGCCTGCATACAAAACAAATCACTACATGGCATTAAAACAAAGAGTGTCTTGATCTTCCTAACTGGCTTTTTGAAACTATTGCCATCAAGGTATTTAGCACATAAACTTATTTCTTTGTATTTAATTTTAGTTAGTATTGTACTTAATATCTACAAATCTGTGTTTACTTATTAGTGAATTGTATTTATCAAACAATATTGCTAATTTATGTATTACATGTAATTTCATTGTGGAGCATCACTCTCCAGGCCTCCACTGAAAATGAGTTTTTGACTAGCTGGACCTTCCTAATCAATAATTAAATAAATAAAACATTGTATTCCACACTGATAAGGCCTAGCATGGCTCCTTTGGGATGTATCTTACTAGACATATCTAGCAACTGGAAAGACCACAGAGGCTTCTAGCTAAAAAGATCTAGGACTTAAAAGACTGAAATACCAGGAGATAGTGGAAGTTACAAGGTATACAGTAATATAACACCTCTTATACCTTCATAAATCAAATAGTTGTACAAATAGTAGCACCAAAGCCCTAAATCTACTTAAATAAACAAAACAAGACGGAAAGAGAGAGAGAGGGAGAGAGAGATTTGCCATACAGCTCCTACCCCTTTTCTGTAACAAACTTCCTCTCCAAATAAAGCAGTGAAATTCACTGTCTTTATCTAAAAATGAGACAGATAATTGGAAGGGCATTCATATATTCACCCCTGATATGAGTGGCCTATTCCTCTTTGAAAAGGGAGCTAAGGCTAAGGATGGGCACATGCAAGGTGTAAATGGCTTCCTGGCTCAGTTGCCTTGTAATTTATATGATTCTGTGATTCAGTGACATATATATTTGCTGTTGTTTTTTATTTGGTCGAAGGTACAGGTGGTCTTGTGGGGGGGGGGGACACAGCATAACTGTTTGAAAATCAGCTCATCACACATGACCGGCTTTTTTCTTTGCAAGATAGGGAAACAGTGTGGAGTGATGAATTTGCCTTTCCACCATACCACTCAACCTTCAAGCGTTAAAAATCATAGTACTGGCCTTTAAAAGTCATAGCATAGGGTCAGAAAGTAGAGAACATTACCCTTGAGAAAAATAATAGCAACCATCCAGAATATTATTGATAAAGTTGCAGACAGTATTCTAAAAACTAAGCCAACACAGGAAGGGAGAAAGGAAATTCTGCCAATACAGATTTCTCTGCAAGTAGGGGTACAGAAAATAGGCAAGATGGGGCTTGAATTTGCTAGAGAAAACTGGCAAAGGAACCAATATATTGGGAGAAAATAATTAGAGAGGGAAAGGTAATTGACTTGGATGAGGCCAAGAAAAGTTTGGACTGCAGGTTACAGATTGCCTTCCCTTTATAGCATCGAATTTTATAAAGTTTGAATGTTATAATATCGAACCAGTAATGTTGAACGCTGAAAACAGTGAAGGTGCAGGACACCGAATTCTTTCCCAGGGAAAGAATTCGGTGGGCCATTGCTTTGGCTTCTCTGTTTTCGCATTCGATATGTTGGAATGTTACGGGTTGGTTTCAGGTAAATGTGCGATTGTGTGTAGGTTAGGGTTAGGGGGCGGGTTAGGTGAGTTAGGGAGCGGGTCAGGTAAGTGTGCGGTTGTGTAGACGTTAAGGTTATGGTACGAGTCAGGTAAGTGTGCGATTGTGTGTATGTTAGGGTTGGGGGCAGGTTAAGTGAGTTAGGGTTAGGGAGTGGGTCAGGTAAGTGTGCGGTTGTGTGTAGGGTGCGGGTGAGGTGAGTGTGCGATAGTGATGGACCTTAGGGTTAGGGTTGGGTTAAGGTAAGGGGATAGCTAGTAGTGTATGTAAAGTCTAGTTTAGGTTTAGGTGTAGGATTTTAAGTGTATGTGTGTGGATTGCTGTTTTTTGTGTGTGTTTGTGTTGTGTGTATGTTTCTCGGAATAGCAATTTTTTTCCCTGGAAAAAAAATCGCTATTCTGACTCTTCTATGTTTGCAGATTTCTGTGTTTAGGGTTGGATATTATAACATTCGATGTTTACGAACTTCGATGTTATAATATAGACCCACCCTACCAGGGATTGATATCAGTGTATAGGAAATGAGAAAGGTTTGGGGGGTCCTAAGTGAAAGACCTGCTCTGGTAAAGTTTTTAGGTAAATCTAGAACAGATATTGTTATGAAAAAGAAGATAATTATAAGAATCAGTCACTGGATGTAAGAAAAGATTGGAAAGAGAGACTGGAAAAGCAGTTTACAAGGGAATAATGGGAGGACATATGTATGGCTCCCAAGTATGCAAAAAAGTCCAGAAGGTTTAGGATTTCTGCTTGGAAATGTTTACATAGGTATGTTTACACCTCATGCAAATTTCAAGGAATTTTTCCACAGGTAGATAGCCAATGCTGGAGGTGTGATGAGGAAGAAAGAAATAACTGGGAATATGTTTTTGATGACTGTAATGACCTGGCAGATTTTAAACTTTCCAACAGAATACTCTGTTAGAAATATTGGGGGGGGGGTGGCTGTAAATAAGGGAATGAATATTCTGAGATGGGACACAGGGTTCTGAATTGCCTAGACATAGTAAGGTCTTATTAAGTTTAATTCTATTGGCAGCCAAAAAAAGCAATTACTAGAGAATGGAAATAAAAAAATAGAAACCAACTGCATTTGAAGTATTGAGTGTTGTAAAAGAGATAAAAGAACTGGAAATTGGATTTTTAGAAAAAGGAAGGAGCAAATTATATAGAAATAGATGGAATTTGTAAGAACAATACATGCAAAATAATTTTAGGAGGAGTGTTGTTTAAGGGAAATCAGGAATTGAGCAATTTATGCAATGCTGGACTAAGTGAGAGTTGCTGTAAAGAAATAAAACATATGCAATGTATAATGTATGTAAATGAAAAACAAAATGTTAATGTGGTTTGTTTCTATTAATGTATGTGTGTCTGTGTCATTGGCGATAATTTAATAAAGGGGATAAAAAAGGAACACATTCTTACTGTTAACAACTGAAACTCTTTATATTCTAGATCCTATATAGTTAATGGTAGCAAATCTTTGTATACGCTTAGTTTATTTATTTAATGTATGCACCAATAAGCTGGTCTCTTTATGAGTCTAAGAAGAGCAAGGCTAATTATGAGGGCCAAAATCACAGTGATATGCCTAAGTCATAGCAGTTGAGACCTATGCATTTCTCCAGTGGCAGCTGGTGACTTCAAATCAAAGGGGGGCTGCAGGAGACAGCTGAATGATTGGGGTCAATTGGGAAGGGGTGTGGCCAACTAGAAATGGGAGGAGCTATGCTCAAAACCACAAAAGTTAACTAAATACACTGCCCTGGGTGCCAAACCGTCATTATGAGAGTCCAATCAAGACAAAATGAAGTGTAGAAGAATAAAAATATTTCAATGCATTGGCTGCATGACAGCTTACTTAATATCTAGATGGAAACAAAAAGGTTGTGAGGCATGAAAAAATAAATTACTTTTTAAATACATTAATGGAATGCCAGTCAAAATCAAGTATAAGAAAAACAAGCAGCACTCAACTCAAACCACTTCTTGCACTGCAGTTCTAATTATAATTTATATTCAGCTTTATTAAAGTACCAAGTAACATGCTGAAAGTAGAAATCTCTGATGCCCCCACTTGTAAAAATGTTTCTTATCCAAAAAAAGACCTGCTGCCTGACAACTATCTACTTGTTTCATGGGGAAAACATGATCAAAGTAAAAAATGAAAAGCAAACAAGAAATAAGCTCAAGATACATTGCTTAAAAGGATTACTGTACAGGTTATGGACCACACGATTGGCATTCTGTTTAGTTTATAGGTAAAGCCTGCAGAGATGACTAGAAGTCTCCAAGTGTAATGAACTTCTTAAAATAATGTAATCCTGTCCTTTATTACAAATACTGTCATATGCATTTCAATACCCAAGGCTTATACATTATCTAGTTAAGTATTCTCTACATGGCAAAAACAGAAAGGCTTTCAATGTTGGCAATTCTTTAACAGTATGCTTATTAAAGCTTACTTGCATCTTACGATCTCAGCCAAGCTAACCTGATGGTCATTAAAGTATTGCTACTTAAACACAGAGCAAAAGGCACTTTGAGTAATAAGCATAAATCAACAGTACAAAAAATATAACAGAAACCAGACCATTCTGCAAAAATCAAGGACAGATGAAAAGCCACTCTGGTACTTGTGTCTACCTTGGATGGGGGGGATACTCTGCACATTTACACTGCATAACTACTCCTTGCCTTGCTTCAACGCATCCAGTCACTACATGGGGGAGTGGGGTGCAACAAGTATGTCACAATTTGAAATGTCTCTGGCTGACTGTGATGGCCCTGATACATTTGTCATACCTCTCAACCTCAGAGCAAGAAATCTGGACAAAGCCATACAAAGAAGTGGGACAAAGGCCCAAAAATAAGGAAAATTTTTAAATATTGCTCTTATAAACTTAGAAAGATAATAGAATAGGTCTTGCATTAGTATGAATTTTCTGAATGGTATGAAATCTGAAACTCAAATGTCTGTCATTATTTTCTAACTTCAGTCTTTAATGATTTGTCACTAATTTGCCAAAAAATGTGATGTAAAAATATAAAATAGCCACACAATACAGCTGGGAACCTCAAAGAAGGGACACTTTAATATTAGTACTGCTATCTTGAGCAGCTGACAAAGTAAAAGAATCTACATGCATTTCTGAAATAAAAGTAATCTATAACTCTGATTATTACAGTTATTTCTTAATTGTAAACCCTCCATGTTTTCTTCCAAAATTACTATTTTGCGGAGGGATTATTAGGGGGAAGAGCAACATTTTGAGCCAAAATCAGGGGCAGTTGAGAGGTTTGGCTATGCCTAATTCTATAAAGCAATTTATTTGCATGTACCTCTCAACCTGTTAATGCAATAAATCTGGACAAGGCCAAATATATTGGGGGAACATATAAACAGTACTAAAAATTGCTCTTGTATAAACTGAGACAGTTGATAGAACAACAGGTCTTACTTTAGCATGCATTTTTCTGAAGGTTATGAAGTCTGAAACTCAGTGTGTCATTATTTAGTGACTTAATTATTAAATGAGTGCCAGAAAACCACAAATTTTATGAGGAACAAACCAAAAATAAGAAGCAAAAAATCTATTCATTCTTTGAAAATCTGGACAGTTGGGAGATATAGTTCAGCTGGAGCTGTCTTTAAGTTTGCCGCCCTTCCCCCTCACAAAATCATGGTCGAATGGAGCCTCCCCCTGCAGCCATTCCAATGATCCATTACTTGGCTATTTCACTCCATTTACCATAAACACTAATGTGCATACTGATTTACTTCTATGATGATTTGGACTTCATTTGAACGTTTTATTTTGCATTTTACAGCACAAACACGAAGACATCAGCTAAACAAACTTAGCATTAAAACTTCTCTGCCCTTGAAACTCACATTCATTGAAACAGCATTGAAACCCACATTCAAAGAAAATACATTTTACCAGTGGCAGATAAAGATTAATTCTGGGCTGTTTTCAAATCATAGGCCCCTTGCATATGAAACATGCATGTACTCTTTGATACACCTTCCTATTGTTTTGAACATATTTCCAGTAAACTATGAAACAAGACGCATGCACCAATAATGACAAAACTGCCCAATTCAGAACATCTTTCCAGTAAACAAACAAAATGCATGCACCCATAATGACAAAACTGCCCAGTTCAGAACATTACCATCATAAAAGTCTACTCAAACTTCTACAGTCCACCATTATCAGTAAATATGCACAATTCTACAGTCCACCATTATCAGTAAATATGCACAATCTCTGAAGAAGTAAAAAAGTCATCTAAATAATTCCACATTAAATAAATCTGTAACTAATGAAGAGGCTGCTGCTAGCAAACACCTTTATATTTCATGGTTTCATCGAAAAATAAAGTGTCTGATGCCCCTGAGGAATAAATTGCCTATATTACATTAAAAATGATAAGCTAGTAATATTGCAATAGGAAATGGATGGCAAACTGATAACAGGCTCATAGTTAGTATCTTAACTTTTTCAGTACGGCAGCATTCACCCCTTGTGGGAGTAGAACCAACAACCTTCTGCATCAAAAGCAAGTATACAACCTGTTGTGCTATTAACAATGCAAGCTAACTTAGCATAAGCAGCACTAAACTTCTCTTCCCCTGCAGCTCTCAGCTCCTTGTAAAATCTACTCAATACTCAACTTCGCAGCACAAGAAATCTGGAAAAAGCCAAATTTATTGGGGGGGGGGGGTCAAAAGCCCAAAAAACAGAGACACATTAAACATTGCTTGTATAATCTTGGAAAGTTGCTAGAATAAAATGCTGTGTTACCACCATACATTTTACTGCCAAGGTCCCTGTGCAAAAGAGTCAGAGCAACATACCCCTATGCCAGCTAGTCAGAGCAACATACCACTATGCCAAATCACCTGCTTTATGAAAGAAAAATGCTGTGTTACCACCATACATTTTACTGCCAAGGTCCCTGTGCAAAACAGTCAGAGCAACATACCACTATGCCATATCAGCTGCTTTGTGAAAGAGCGGAAGACTGAAACTTAAATGGCTATCATTTAATGAATTCAGATGTTCATCGTGCTATGCTGCTGCAGTCATTACACTTGGGTTATCCTGCCGTCAGGCGGTCCCGCAGTCGGCCTGAATTCCAAAGCCTTGTCTGGCGTCGGTTGTCATCGCTTCTTCCCTGACGTCAATGCGGCAGGGGTATAAAAGAGGCAGCCGATGCCATTTTCTTCAGTCTTTCTTGCCGCGCGGTGCCCGAAGCAGAAGCAGTTCGCAAGTGCCGGTCAGCCAGCTCCTGAGATTTTCGAACAGAATTTCAGCCGAAGTCTTCTATAAAGCTAAGTACCCCGTTGGGGAAACTTTTCTTGCCTCAGACTTATGTCAGACAAAGTTAATAATTGTATTTCTTATGGGAAGCAAATACCTCATAAGGATTTTCATTCTTATTGTATTCCTTGCCTAGGCCCAGACCACGACGTTTCTGGTTGTCGGTTTTGCGCTAGGTTCAATAAATGCAGTATTAAGCGTCGGGCTAATACCGCCCGACATTATTTTGGCAGAAAATTCAACTACATTATGTCATCGGAACCTCCGACTACCGCTATGTTTAAAAAAACGCAAGGACAAAGACCGGCAGCCTAGACCTAGGCCAGATGCCGAGGTCTCGGTTAGGCCTGCCGCCGGATCTTCGGTATTCAGTGAGGCGTCTATGCAGCCCATGACTACCGCAGATTTAGAAAATACAACTACTTCTCAGTCAGAATCTACCGAGCCACTGGAGCCGGTTCCTCCTCAACTCGCGGATGCCAGCCAGGTGGCGATCCGGAGACTATGGACAAGCCTTCGGTTTCAGAAGGCGTCTTTAAACCGACGACTCTTTCCATTAAGTCATATGCTAAGCTTCCAAAGGTTAAGAAACCGGGTCCACAGACTCCCATACAAGCCCCTATGCCTATAAGACAGATGCTCAAAATGGCGGAGGACCTGATTACCCTTATCAGAGGTTCCCAGCCCCCTCCTGACAAAAGGCCTAGACTGGAGGAAGATTTACCTCCTTCTGACCAGGAATCCATTTCCTCATCAGACTCTGAGGGACATGATTACCCCTTCCCTCTCTTTGAATACTCAGATGCTGAGGAGTCTATTCCCTCTGCCCCCCCCCCCCCTGAAGACTTCTCTTTTGGGGAAACCCTGCACACCATGAAAGAGCATTTCTGCTGGGAAGGACAAGATTACTCTGACTCCAAGAAAAGACTCCGTGAGTTTCTTCTTTTGCCTCAGCATAGACCCTTAGCCATTCCTCCTGTTTTGGACATTCTGAATGATGTCTACACTGAATACAGTCTAAATCCAGATTCCTTACATCCAGCACCACCTAAACCAGACAGATACTATCAAGTCCGTGACTCTCACAAGTTTTTATATAAAAGCCCTGCTGCAGACCCAGAAACCATTTCCCAGGGTCCCAAAGGAGTTAAGGCCTCTACTGCTAAGAATCCACTACCTGCGGAAAGAGATTCCAGGGCATTAGAAAGATGGGGGGAAAAGTGTATACCTCTGCCACTTTGGCCATGAGGGCATTAAACTGCCTATTCCACATGATTAAATACCAGCAGTACTTGCTTACTCAGTTAAAACAGAAAATGCTCCCTCAAACAGATCAACTAGATTTCAAAGGGATGCAAGATTTGTTGCATGCAGCAGAACAAGTGGGTTTTTGATTCTTTGGAGGCCTCATGTAGAGCAGCAGTCACAGGGTCTGTAATACATAGACATGCTTGGCTAAAAGAGCAGACCTTACCAGAACATGTCAAAGCAAAGTTACTGGATGCTCCACTGCAAAAGGATGCGTTATTTGGTGTCAAAACAGAGGACGTTTTAAAGAAGATGGAAGAAAAGGCAAAATCAATGCAAACAGTTAAAGATTTTTTACAGGTACAACCTCCTCGCTTCAGCAGAAACTGGCCATAAAAAAACTGTTCCTTTCCTGCTTCAGACAGACCCCAAAGGGGCAGGTACAGATGCCCTAGGGGCAGAGGCCAGGCACAGGGTACCTTCAGGCCTAGACAATGGTAAACAACAACTCAAAGAGGGGGAGATGACAGATCTCAACCTTTCAGAAAACAAACTCAATGACTTTCCTCTTCGCCTGCCCAGCATAATTGCCCAGACAGCACCTCTAGGAGGAAAACTGGCTCTTTTCCCACAATATTGGCACATCATAACAAAGGACAAATGGGTTCTGGATATTATTACCCGAGGCTACAGATTTCATTTTCACACTTTACCACGGATGAGAGGCATGACAAATCTGCCAACAAACCAATGGGCAGAGGCACAAAAGCAAATTTCAGCTCTCATGAACATGAAAGCAATTCAAAAGGTACCTGCAAAGGAGCAAGGTCAAGGATTTTACTCAAGACTGTTTCTAGTACCAAGAAAGGACAAAGCCTGGAGACCCATCTTAGACCTTTCAATTCTAAACACGTACCTGGACATTCCCAAATTCAAAATGCTCACACTACAGCAGCTTCTTCCCATGCTGGGCAAGGAGTCTTGGCTGGTAACATTGGACCTCCAAGAGGCATACCTGCATGTCCCTATCAGACAAGATTGCAGAAGATACCTCAGATTTTTGGCAGGCACAATGCATTATCAATTCTCTGCGTTGCCCTTTGGCTTATCTACTGCACCCAGAGTATTCACGAAATGCCTGGCATCAGTAATTGCATAGTGCAGACAGCGAGGAATACAAATTTATCCATGTCTGGACGACTGCCTGATCCAAGCAGACAGCAAAGACATCCTATTATAGCATCTGGCATTTGTAACAAAGTTGCTGAGTTGCCTAGGGTACACAGTAAACAAAAAGAGGTCAAAACTAATACCCTCACAAGAAATAATTTTCCTGGGTGCCAACTTGAATACAATGGCCCAGATGGCTTACTTCATGCCAGACAAGCAAAAACAACTGGCTCAGTACTTCAAAAACATGGCAACTTCTACCCAGCTCACTGCAAGGAAATTCCTGCAGGCATTGGGGTACATGGCATCCTGCATTCAACTAATTGCATATGCAAGGCTGCATATGAGAAAACTATAATGGTACCTAAAAAGTGTATGGTCCCAACACAGACACAGCCTCGAAGCAACTATAACTCTCATTCCCTGCCTTCAAAAAGAGTTTCTATGGTGGGCTCAAGCATGCCAAGCAAACAAGGGCCTTCCTTTTGTCTCACCTCCACCAAACAAAACCTTGACAACAGATTCATCAGACTACGCCTGGGGTGCACACATGGCAGGTCAATGCATACAGGGCAAATGGTCTGCAAACCAAAGGCAACTACACATCAATCAAAAGGAGATGCTAGCTGTAAGAAATGCACTAACAGCCTTCAAGGACCTTTTGCATCCAGGACAACTTCTAATAAGGATGGACAACACCACAGTTATGTGGTACATAAACAAACAAGGAGGGGCGCACTCCTACCCACTATGCAGACAGGCAATGGACTTGTGGAACACAGCATTAACTTACCAAGTACAACTGCAAGCACAATTCCTGCCAGGAAAAGAAAACATTTTGGCAGACAAATTAAGCAGAAATTTGACAGACCCTCACGAGTAGAGATTACACCCACAAGTATTCTCAATGATAACTCAAAGGTGGGGACCGCCAGACATAGATCTGTTTGCCTCAACCAACAATTGCCAGCTACAAAAATTTTACATAAGGACTTACCATCCCCTGGCCTGGAAAGTGGATGCCCTATCATTCAGTTGGACAGCATTGTCAGTCTTCGCCTTCCCACCTCTGCCTCTACTCACCCAGGTATTACTGAAAACCAGATCAGAGAGACCACAGATGATCCTCATTGCCCCGGACTGGCCACGTCAACACTGGTACCCATTACTACGAAACTTGACTCACAGCCCTCCATGGATCTTGCTGTTAACCCAACAAAACTCTCAGATCCTTCACAGTCAGCTAAGGACCTTAAATCTAGCTGCATGGAAAATACCTTAAATTATCAAACAACACTTCTCTCAAAGGACGTCCAGAATGTCATTTTGGAGGCCAGGAGGCCCAGCACCAGAAAAACTTACTCAGACAAATGGAAAAGATTTTGTGTATGGAGCCAGGCCAGAAGCCTAAATCCTGGCATCCCAAATATTCCGCACATACTCCAATATCTAACTGAGATGCTACACAAAGGCCTTTCTTTCTCATCCATAAAGATCCATGCTTCAGCCATTTCAGTTCAATATGATACGGTTCCTCCCATTTTCTCTCATCCTTTGCTAAGGCAGATTCTCAGAGGGGCAAAAAATATAAGACCCCCCAGAAAACCACCTACTCCAACTTGGGATCTAAATTTTGTTCTGGAAAAGTTAACACTTCCTCCTTTCGAACCAGCCTTTTCAGCAGAGCTTCAATACTTGTCATGGAAGACAGCCCTGCTGCTGGCTATCACCTCAGCACGCAGAGTCTCAGAACTGCAGGCACTTATGGCAGTGGAACCTTTCATCATTTTCCATCAGGACAGAGTATCTTTATGCAACAACCCTTCTTTCATGCCAAAGGTAGTATCCAGTGTGGCTCTCAATCAGACCATACACTTGGCCACCTTTTATCCAAACCCACAGAATAAAGGAGAAAGACTCCTTCACTCTTTGGACATTCACAGACAGTTACATTACTACTTGGACAGGACAAAGGCCTTCAGAAAATCTGACCAACTCCTTGTATCCTATGCACCAGGCTCAGAAGGAAAGGCTATTTCAAAACAGACCATCTCCAAATGGATAGCACATTGCATCCGTTTTTGCTAATCACACCACGGGAAAGCAGTGCCTGCTAGTATTAGGTCTCACTCTACCAGGGCTACAGCAACCTCAGCAGCCTTCCTCCGAGGAGTCCCAGCAAAGGACATTCTGGAGGCAGCTACCTGGAGTTCAGTGCACACCTTCACCAAGCATTACCACCTTCCTCTGTACTCAAAAAACAGAGCTGGGTTTGCCACTGCAGTTCTGCAGGACATCTTAGCTGCACCTAACCCAGTTTAGCTCCTACCACCCAACCATAGCTTTGGGACTCTACCCAAGTGTGATGACTGCAGCAGCATAGCATGATGAACATAGTACAGTTTTGTACCTACCATAAATGCAGATGTTCGAGTGGTTATGCTGCTGCAGTCCAGGTTACCCTCCCTCCATCCCCTCTACCTAACAAGGCTTTTCTTATACCTCCATGTACTTCAACCTTTGGGATGCATGTCTATATGGTGTATTTGCTTACAACTAGTACCATTGTTTTGCACTAATGTATGTTTTTCAAGCTTCTTATTTTGCCTTCTTAGTTTGGGGCACCTGACATCTGGGGCAAGAAAAACTGAAGAAAATGGCATCGGCTGCCTCTTTTATACCCCTGCCGCATTGACGTCAGGGAAGAAGCGACGACAACCGACGCCGGACCAAGGCTTTGGAATTCAGGCCGACTGCGGGACCACCTGACGGTAGGATAACCCAAGTGTGATGACTGCAGCAGCATAACCACTTGAACATCTACATTTATGGTAGGTACAAAACTGTACTTTCTCACCATAGCTGTCAACCTCTTAGCACAAAACACCTGGATAAACCCAGTAATGAGGGAATACAGCCCTCAAACATATTCATTGAATTCAGTTCTTGCCACAGCTGTCAACCTTAGCACAAAAAACCTGGACAAAGCCAATAATAGGGTAATACAGTCCCAAGAACAAGGACAAATTTCAAATATTCATCTTATAAACTTAGAAAATTGCTAGAATAAAAGGTTGTGTTACTATGTATTTTCTGAAGAATATGAAGTCTGAAATTCAAATGCCTGTCAATTTTACTTCTGACGGAACAAAAACAATTTTCAGCAGAGGCCCAGGGAGAAATACTGCAGACACATGTCTTTGTAAAATGGCAGGACACCAGAGCAAATCCACACAAACACAGGAATGAGATGCAGACTCCACACAGAAGGCACCCCAGCCAAGAATCAAACCAGAAAACCTACAGCTGTGAGGCAATAATGCTACCACTGCACCATCAAATATGTAAGGAACTAAACATTCAGAAACCTGAAGTCTGAAATTCAAATGCCTGTCAATTTTATTTAACATTTGTTAATCAGGACAGTCTGACTTGGAACAAAAAAACTATTTTCAGCAGAGGCCCAGGAAGAAATAATGCAGACATGTCTTTGTAACATGGGAGGACACAAAAGCAAACCCACACAAACACAGGGAGAAGATGCAGACCCCACACAGAAGGCACCCCAGTCAAGAATCAAACCTGAAAACCTGCAGCTGTGAAGCAACAATGCTACCACTGTACCATCAAATATCAAGCATTGCCGCATTTAGAAACCACAGATATTATGAAGAACAGATCAGATCAAATATGAGGCAAAAATCTGCATTTTTTTTTTACAAATGGTGGTGGGTAGGGAATTCAGGTTCTTAATACCTGCATACAAGGTACAGGGTTCAAGCGTGAGGTATTCCCTACCATACCACCATGAGTTTGTTCTAGCCACTAGTATATAGCAACTGGGGCATTCACACACACACACACACACACACACACACACACACACACACACACACACACACACACACACACACACCTGGAGTGATGTGGAACCCATCCCTTTGTGCCATTAAATACATCCATAGCTATCCGATAGCTGTTAGTGCACTACAAACCCTGCCTGTGCATTACGTCCGTTGGAGTACATCCACAACGCGAGATTCCCCTGACGAGACTCCAGCCTGCCGACGTTGCAGTCCGGGTCCGATCTGTTTCCAGTGACAGTCTATGCAGTTATAACTGCATAGACTTCTGGGAACTCTGCTCTTCCATGTTTCCCAGTCCGGACTGCAGCTGAAACAGTCTGCGCATGCTCCAGACTGTCTCAGCAGCAGTCCGGACTAGTCCGCAAATTTTAATTCTTTGTTTTATCTTTTATTTTCTTTATTTATCTTTTATTTTCTTTAATTTTATAGCTGGGGGGGCTGCAGCCAGCAGTCCAATAGCACGGGCCGCCCCTGCATTTCTCCTCTGCAAAGTGATCTCAGAGTTAATATATGTAATTAGCAAGGGGTGTGGAGGGTGCAGGGGGACTTGCTCCCTGCAAAAAAATATTTTTACATTATTTTGTTGTAGGAGTCAGTTTTCAATTTGATGAAAATTGAGCAGTTATGCTTAATCAGTTGCAGTTTGACTGCTTGTTTCTTCTTTTTCAATTTTATTAAATGTCCAAAGTGCCTGTGTTCAACCAGCATGTGGTCAAAAGGCACTTTTTAAATGGGCATAATGACAAACCAAAATACATTGACTATACTAGAGCAAATGGGTTGTGTAGTTCGAGTATCTGAGTTCAGCATTGTGCATGGAGATCACGGTTCAGCGAGGAACAGGGAATTAGCCCATTTCCTCACTGTAGTGTGATCTCAGATTTGGTATGTTTAATTTCCAGGGGGTGTGGGGGTTGGGGTGCAAGGGGCATACAATTAATGTACCATTGACTGTAGAGTGTAACAGTATGTTAAGGTGCATAGCATGGGTGACTGACGTCACCTTCTGCTATGTGGAATACATCGAACTACGGATGTCGATGTATTACTTTTTGCCATGGCTAGTGTTTTGAACTTCCGAATTCTGCATTTTGAGTCGACCATTGTGTGACTGGTTAATGAATACAGTTTCAGAATTTCAATAGTAAACTGTATATATATATATATATATATATATATATATATATATATATATATATATATATATATACATGTGTGTGTGTGTGTGTATATGTGTATATATATATATATATATATATATATATATATATATATATATTTATATATATATATATATATATATATATATATATATATATATATATATATGGGTCTACTTCAGCCCATCGAATTTACGTTTTACAAAATGTAATTCAGCAACCCCTTGTTCATGAAAGTGCAGTTTTTTCGAAAATGCACTTTCACGAAAAAGCAACTAAGCGATCAGCAACAGAGATTGTTGCTTAGATTGCAGCACAGTGGGGATAAGGGAATATTCTGTTTTCCCCACTGTAGTACGATCTCAAAGTGAGAATATATAAGTAGCGGGGGTGTGGGTTGCAGGGGTTAGTGTTGTATTTTTTTGTTTTTGCTTAGTTTCTTTTTCGCGAAAGTGCATTTTCGAAAAAATGCACTTTCGGGAAACAGGGGTTGCGAAATTATGTTTCGTAGAAATGTAATTTCGTTCATTAAAATGAGACCCACGCACACACACACATATATATATATATATATATATATATATATACAAATATACATATAAATATACATATAAATGTATACATATGAATATATATGTATATATATATATATATATATATATATATATATATATACACATATATATATATATATATATATATATATATGTATATGTTGTGTGTGTGTGTGTGTGTGTGTACAAATACTTATATAGAGACAGACAGGTACAGAAAAGTTGGTGAAATGTTTCTGCAGTGAGTATGAACATGTGTAGAATATTTATTTTGTCTGTCATGTCTATGTTAAATGTAAATTGCAACCTTTTATAGAGAAGTGTCAACATTTATTTCAGCTTCTGGCTTATTGTAAATGACTCTTCACACCTAGAGGTTCCAGCTGGCTCCTGGCATTATCATACTGTTAAAACCAGCTTACTGTGACCACACCAAAGCTGTTGACTGAAACAAAATTATTTAGAGGTTCATTAAGCAGAAACCTAACTTATTAGAAGAACTGCATCATTGTGTGCAGTAATGCAAAATCAATGCTTTCAACACTTGCAATATTTTAGTTAGTTATTTATTTGCTGTGCTAACTCCCCAAGGCATGAATGCTTGTTTTTTGAATGTGATCCAGGGTTTAATTACACAGTATGGATGAAGATGTTACTGAAAAAAGTCTATGGCTTGTTGACCTATGAGCTACCCCATACAACTAGCTGAAGATTTCTGCTGTTCATTGTGGTGTAGTGCAACCTGTGGAGAGTCTTATTTTGCTTATACCTTGTAGATTCTGCCATGCTGCTAAATATGCCGGTGGTAACTAGTTAGCAGTTCCAGAAGAAATTATTATGCCTGGTGTAGAGAGGATGCTGACAATTGGCACAGAAACTTGATAGTGTATGTCTGTTATTCAAAGACCATGTCAGAAACCAAAAAAGTTTTCATTAATGCAGGAGCAGTAGTTGTTTCTACAGTGGTTACTGTGGCCAGAGATGACAGTGGCTGGCTCACAGTTTTCTGTTTTTTTGGATAATTATGAAATTGCTTACAAGTGCTGATATTGTACATAAATCAGTCTTTAACAGTTTTGTCTGTAGCTTGTATTTGCTTTTACTTGACTTTAGTTTGAAACAATTGTTAAGGTCTACTTATTCACCCTCCTGAATGTATATTTGCTTAAAAACATAGTTTGCTACTTTAGTTTGGCCTTTTTAATTTACTGTGGAATAACTGTTGGAGAGAGAAAGAGAGAGTATTTCTTATAGTACAATGATTATATTGGCATTTTGGATGGCTAGAAGTTCATGTTTAACTCTAACTGCTACTGAATGAAGTTGTTTAGCCTTCATACATGTACCAAAAGACTATAATTACACAAACTATTGCTGAAACAGAATTACAGTAATTGCACAGACAATCTCCTTTCCCCAAAGGAACCACTAGTGCATTCAAATGCATACACAAGTAAGAGATACCTCAAAGGTAAATCATGCTTTGAGGTCTCAGCAACTTAAATCTGAATGCTGCCGTTGCTAGTATTTCTGAAGGGTCCTGCTATATTTCTAGATAATTTATTTGGACACCTAGAAAGATATTTGGTGTGGTTGCAGGTAATACGATGGACTGGAGCATGTGCCCACAAGAAGAATACTCAATTCTCTTATTAGGGTGATGATGACTAATTTTCAGTAATTTACATTCCCTTCCCTAGGACTTCTTGAGTGAGGTTCCAAAACTACATAGATATCAAACCTCTCTTGGATTCAAGCATGCACAACGCTGAGGCCAGAAAATGGTCTTCTTACTGAGGAGATGGATACTTTCTTGTGATGGCCGTTATTGCCCCTAAAGAGGACTCAGGAACCAGAAGTGAGCGGAGATCAGACTTCCATCTCCCTGTCCTCATGGTAGCCTATCTCTTACATCCTTTTTAGGTTGTTGGCACTTCACAGTGATATTTCACTTGCTGCTTTGCCATTTCAATCCCACTTAACTTCTGTTGATGATAAATCCTTTTCACCTGGCTGTAGAGTGGCATTCCTTGCCCACTGTGTGGATACATCTCCTTCAACTAAAGACATCAGAGACTTTCTTGAAGAATAACATACTCTGCAGGCCCAAAGGCTAAAGCCTTGACTTCATAGCAGATAACTAGGATTCAGTTAGTTTCATAAACATTGGAGGAGACAGCTTGGGAGAATGGAAGCCAGTGATCATTGATGGCTCACCTATACCACAGAAGGGAAAGCAGCTTAGAATGCAACAGGGCGGACATATAGCAGAGGCTGGGCATGACTGCAACTAGCACAATGGTCTGGAATGTTTGCCAGCAAGAAACAGACTTGGCACATCTGGGGAACCCATACATGTGTTGGAGCATTCATAATGCTGGGACTAGCATTATGAGAGTTCCCAGTTGTCCAATGCCACCATTAAGGATGTAAGTAGTTAGGCTATGCCAAACAATAACAAAATAGTTGCTTGAAAGATCTGCCTGAATATTATCCATGATGAAAAAAAGAAAAATTGATAGCTGAAGCAGAAAGTGGGAAGACACACACCTAATAAAATCTCTCATGAAGGTCAGTTTACTAATAGATTTGAAGTGCACAGCTAGGTTCCTTCCTGATACAAGGCATGTAAGGTTCCCCTGGAAAAGGCCTCAACATAAATCAGCGAGTGCTCCATGCTCTCCAGGCTTTGAAAGGGGAGCTTAAGTACCAAGTCTCCTGATCTGGTCATAGAATTGAAGCAAAGTGAATTTTACAAACAAGAAGTGGTATACATTTTAACCCCTGTGCACTGGGGTGGAAGATATGAATGTACTAGAAAGCCCCTTAACTTCAGTTAAAGTAATTTCCTAGATGTGAGAATGAGGAAGCCTTGTCTAGTCAGGATCTTTTGGAAAACAGACACCACAAAAATTACAGAATGTAAAACTCATATTACAGTATAAATTATAACTGTAAAGTAACAGAGATTCAGTCAAAATATAATATAAATTTGTTATAAAATAATAAATGTAGTAAAGGAGATGAGAAATTGTCATTAAGAGATTAAGTAGAGATGTAAAGAGATATTACTAACAGGGAGAGTAAATTGGGAGAAATTAGTTGATCCATTGTACTATATATATATATATATATATATATATATATATATATATATATATATATATATATATATATATATATATATACATATACACACAGCTTAAGTCCTGTGTGTTTGTTTAAATTGGTTAGGTATAGCTAAACAATACTGTCATTTATGACTAGGAGACAACATGTGTGGGTGGTAGAACAGATTGAAGAGGTGTCTTTGAAGAATATGAGTTTCATTTAGTTTCTGAATACTTTAAGGGAGGAATCTATTTAAGAGAGGTTGGAAGAGATTTTCAGTCTTGTGGTCCTAATTTGGGGAAGCTGTGAAGCTTTTAATTTTGGTTTTGTTGGGAGGAAGATATCTAAGGTTGTAATCTGTTTTACAAGGACATAAGTGGATGGCAAAATGGTTGGGTTGGATTGTGTGGGTCGGCTTATAAAGGCCCTGGTGGTTGTTGGCGTAGTATGTACCTATGAACCTCTGAACCAAAGAGATGGATTAAAGGATAATAAATGTGAAGAGTAAGAAGCCAAGAAAAAGCTTTATCCAATGAGAGATGAGCAGGCAACAAGCTTTGTCTAGAACCTGGCAATAATGTGTCTTGAATGAGAGTCTGGTACTTGTAGGCTAATGGTACAGGAGGTAACCCAAATCTGAGTTGTGAAAGAAGTACCTCTTACAATGGTTATCCATTCTTCAGGAGAGAGAAAGTAGGAACTTTCACTGCCCAGAACAGATGTTGGTTGATTTTTAATTTTGTTATTTGTTCATGACTTTGCACATTATGACGTTGAGCTAGCTAAATTCCTAGGTAGTGGAAGTGGTGCTAAGCAGGTAAGGTTATTGACAAATATGTACCTGTTTCTGGGAACCTTAGCAAGTCTGGGTTTGGTACCAAATGTCATATATTTTGTCTTTTCGGTATTTAATTGTTTTTTTTTCTGTGTTAGCCAGTTGGTAAATTAGGGTATGTCTTCTTGTACTTGTTTTTTGATTACTGAATGGGAGAGATGAGGTCTATAGATCATCAAATCATTAATATAAAGGATGACAGGTAAGTGTGATACGTTAGTAGGAAGAGTACTGAGGAAAAGTAAAAAAAAAAAGTGGGTGAAAAATCAAGCCTTGGGGTGCACCTGAATATAGTGGAACACAGACATGTAAGGAACTGCCAGTTCTGACCTTGAAAGGCCTGTCAGATAGGAAGATTTTAAACCACTGGAGAGCTTGGTTTCAAATTTCTGCAGTGGGAAGTCTGATAAGTAGGATGGGGGTGTTCGATAAGCTCAAATGCTTTTATAATGTCAATGAAGACAGTTCCTGTTAAGTTTTGTTTGTGAAAGTTAGGAGGATGCCATCCATGAGTGTCCATGTAGCAATGTCAATGCATTTGCTTATCTGGATGTCATCTAGGTGAGAGGATAATGTAGCTTTGGAGGTTGTTACATAGCTGGATATTAATTAGTTTTTCAAATATTTTGTCATGTATGTGTGTAACATGAAATCCCAAGGATGAGTAAAATGAAATACAGCCCTACCTCAGTTTTGTTCAGTGAAATGCCAACAATGATGAGAATGCCATGTAGCCCTTCCTGAATTTTGTTTAGTTTAGCAGATAAAGAGGGTTTAAAATAGATGCATTTGCCTTTTGTGCTGGAAAGGAATCCTGTGTACCTTCATCCTTTGATTCCACATGTTGTGGCAGTCAGAAAATAAAGATGAAAACTCACCATCTCCTGATTACCAAAAAGGGTTTTGTTTTAGACTGTCCGTTTCCTGACAGTACAGGAATACATCCCTGTATAATCCACAAGAGTCTCTTTGCACTTTAGTGACAACAGGCTCCACCTCCAGCCTTGTTTGGTGTATTAGACTCCCCTGATCCTCTTGCACATTTTTGCCCAGGTTTCAAATGAAGCTGAAGTTGTCAGGAAGCCTTATGTTCACTCACTGTGTCTGATAAGTGGAAGATTTTAGGTTTTAAAGCCTAACATAATTAGCTGGTTGGGATTCTAACCTGTCTTTGGTGTCACTTTGATTTGAGTCTTAAGTCTGTGAATATCTCCAACGTTTCTGCCATTTGATATCATATATCACTGCCTTATATGTGACAGAATGTCTCTTAAGAGGAAACCCCAATAGATAGCCTTCTCATAAATGAATTAATATAATGCTATTTATTCATTTACTATTTGATAACAGGTTAGGTGGTGGCTGATCCAATGACCCTTTTCAACCATGGCTTAGGCACAATAGCAGACCAAGGCACAGATACAGTACAAGAAACAAGAGTAATATGCAGTGTAATGATAAAAGCTTAAAGGTCTCAGTGAAAAGTATTTTGACTGTATTCAGAGCATTTAGTAACAAAATGAGTGTATGAGAAGCAACAGTGTGGTTCAACTGGTGACTGTGGTACAGGTGTTATTTCACATTAAAGAGCTAATCCCTGAATGCACCATAACTTAAATAAACTAAAGACACAGGTCACAAGCAGAATGTAATAATTATCATTGTTTCTGAGGTAAAGTAATTTTTGCAGCTCACTCAACTGTTCTGCAGCATGTGTGGTGTTTCTTAAGCTTTATGAGATGACACATTCTGAATTCATTAGAAATATTTTATTTATTTATTATCTCTTTAATGTAGTATATGTCATACATAGTGTATTGGTAGTATAAAAGGGGAGGTTTTAACACTCCATTTAATAAAGATGACTAAGACGTCTGTAGTCTTCTCAGAGTGCATATGTCAAAAGGCATGATACTTAATGGTATTAATTGGTATTACAGCTTAGAGGGTTATACAGTGAACTACTAATTGCATCCTCAAGCCTTGATTTTTTTTCACAAACTCAGCTTGTATAGTGTGAAATCAAGTCATTAATAACACCAGTGGCCCTGAACCATCCATGAAAAGAAATACGTGAGCCTGGTTAATGTTATCTATCTGCTTAACACATACACAGAATCCTGAGTTTAAAATAATGTATAGATTATTACTTTTGCTGTAATATTTGAGTGACATAACACCATTCCCAGTATCATATTGTATGAGTAATATTAATTAGTAGCAATTTGTTATCGTCTACCATTCAGGTGGCATGTAAAATGTACCATGACCTTATAATCCAACTATCGCTCAGTACTCGTAATGAAATACTACTTCAGCAAACTTTTTCACATAGTAACTTGCTTGTACTGTACTTTTAATACCTTTCACAGAAATGTAGTTGTATGCTACAGACAGTTCCAATTAATATCTTGTTTGGACTGTACATTCCATGTATTCACAAGTATTCTAGTATTTGTTTCAGTTATGTATTATTTATTTATTTATTTATTTATTTATTTTTGTGGAAAAGTGATCATGTTGTTCTGTTACCATAACATTTAACTGACATCTGCATGTTAACATAGGTTACAGAGCTTGCATTTCCATTGGTGGATAAAATAAGGAAATTGTTTTCTAAACATTATTAAGTATGTTGACTGTGTGTGTGTATATATATATATATATATATATATATATATATATATATATATATATATATACACACACACACACACACACACACACACACACACACACACACACACACAAACATGCACACACATCTTAAGCAAACTAATAATATCCAGATTTCAGAAATAGTATCGATATGAATATAATTCAATAACAAACCATGAAATTAAGCATTCAGTTAAAACTAGAGTAAACACTTTTAAACATTAACTACACTTCTTCAGACTGAATACAAAAGACTGCTTAACACTTTAATTAAACAGTTGTGTATACTAAGATTTGACGCCATTAAAACAATGAAAAGGGTGTGTTTCTCATGCCACTACAAAAGGATACAAATACTAAGTACATCTGTTATGCTATAGAATATGCTAATGTGTATGGGAAACAATCTGGCCTTTTTAACTAATAATATAGTGATTCAACACCTAAGTAAAAAAAATATATATATATATATATATATATATATATATATATATATATATATGTGTGTGTGTGTGTGTGTGTATATACATAAAGTCAAAGAAGATTAACAAAAGTAACAACAGGATACACCACGAGAACACTTTCTTCTACGAAATTCCTTTATTCCAAACAGTAGAACAAACAGGGATAAGCGCTTTCGCGTGCTGCTTGCACGCTTCTTCAGATCAATAAAACAGTGTCTATCCTTGTTCCTTATATACCAACAATGCTTACAATTAAGTTTAAAATCATTAAATAATTAAATAATTAAATAATTAATTAAGTATACAGAATAATTTCCAGATTTAACTGGTTGAGGGAAACAAGCCTCCTTTTTTGTATATATACTGAGCTTCCAACTCAGAAATTCAAGATGACATTTACATTTCATATGTTCAGGCAGTATTCCATCCATAAAAGAACAATCAAATATTACCTGGTAATAAGCATAATTATGAGTTAGTTAACATATAGTTTTTGTGTAAATATCCTCTAAAACTAATTAAAATAAAGCAAGTTAAACCTCGTTAAATCATATTCCACTCTGACACGTTTTAACTGATGGGTTGTCACGTGTGTGTGTGCAGTTTTTGCTATTGAAAAAAATCATCTTCTGTATATTTGTTGCAAAATTATAATGATACGAAAAATGTATCATAATAGATAAAAAATTAAATAAATATCAATGAAATTAGTTCTGAATAGCATCTTGATATTTAGTCGCCAATTTCATGTGTAAGATACTATGTTTAATCAGATACAATTCTTGTGTTCATGTTCTATATCATGATTTTCATACGCTTACAGTATGTCTATTTTTATCTACTGTTATGTCCGCTATTAATAATTCATTCTAATATATATTAAAACATATATTAAATGCATCTATAAATGTGCATCCATACTAAAGAAAAATATATAAAAAAATATAAAAAATGCAAAAAATACATATAAAAAATATATATAAAAAATATATGTAAATATGTGAGAATATAAAGAGTCAATGCACAAGGTGCAAGAACCTGACTTTATATTCCCTTTGTGTGAGCGTAACATAGAAGTTCTCTTTTGTGTTTAGGTTCATAAAAATACAAATATAGCCAAAACGAACCTGCAATTGAATCAAAACCTGACTCTGAGGCAATAAAAATAGTTGAGACGTGAGTCCAATATTTAAAGTGCTTAATGCATTTATGGTGATGTTATGACAAATAAACCCATGTATAAAACATAGGTTTCTTATGATGGATGCCTAATCTATATAAATTTCCTAGAAGAAACATTATTCAATGTGAGTTATAAAATATAGCATAAAATATAAGATATAATAGCAATAAAATGCTAAAATTAAATATATATAAATGTATACCTGTATCTATTGTCCCAAAAACTCATATGTGTCACTATACATGTATCAACTGTCATATATTTCCATTGCTATTTCTAATATGTGGTTGTTATTAATTCATAATGTATAGTTTTATCTTGTTATTCACAGTGTTAAACAGAATCGGCTTGAATGTGGAAAAAAGAAAAATATATATGTATATATACATAATATATCAATATCTTGATGAAAAACAAATAAATCAAGATATTCAAACAACTCGAGAAAAAAAAAAAAAATATATATATATATACAAATGTAAAATTGCTGACTGTTCAATCATACAAAGAGGGCCTCTAAACAAAATGTTAGAGTCTCATTCTAGATTCATGAATCAGATCTGTACTCTGATAAAGGAATAAAACTTACACATGTTTAAAGATCAAACCAATTTGGATGGGGGTATTTTACATCTAATAAGACCGCCAGAGAAGTATCTTCAAGCTGAAGACAGTCTAGCATGAAATTAAAAGAAGGAAAACAGAACGTAAATAAACAGGAAATTTGTGTATAGTGGGTAGAATGTGATTAATAATAGTAATTGAAATAAATGCCATAAATGTGAAGGAAGAAGAAAAAAAAATAAAGAAGATAGAAAGTACATATCTGTCATACTACCGTATGCAAAAGAAATGCATATATTTTGAAACATATACAGTGGGGTGTCCAACCTTTTGGCTTGCTGGGGCCGCATTGAGTGAACAGAAATGGTCTTGGGGCCGCATATAAAATATATCATATAGTTAACTCTTTCGTTGCTCCGGAAGACCACAGTCGACCTCCTGGCTGTACTGTAGGTGCATTTGAACAATGAATAAATGTAATAAATGCCTAATATTTGCCTTAAAATTCTAATTCTCATTCTAATTCTAATTCACTAATCTAACAGTTAACTCTAACATCTTAGTTAATATATATATATATATATATATATATATATATATATATATATATATATTTTTTTTTTTACAAATAAACAGATATTCACTACAGCACTAGCATTTCTCACTGGGAAAACCATTCCAGCAGTCCAGCTACATAAAATGTCAACATCAGCAGTCCTACAATACGATAATCCACAAAAATAACCCAACAAATTTGCAATTAAGTAAATAATTCAGATTGCTGACTTAATAAAACAATTCTGAATAAGCTACAAGAGGGTCTCACCCAAACAAATAACTGGTGCAGAAATATGGCCTCAAGATAAATGTCAAAAAATGCATCATCATCCCCTTTGAGGAGAGTGATGTCCCCACAAATTATCACATTAATAACAATGTTGTAAGCATGCAGTAAGTCGTATGGTACTTGGGCACCCAGGTTGATAGAAACCTGGCTTTTGACCACCATGTTGCCTCCGTTGTAAGGAAAGCTTTTTACATGGCCCACTTCATTAGTAAGGGTACCTCATCTGAGGACAAGGAGGTCATAACATTCCTGTATTCTTCCTTTACAAGAGCCATTATTGACTGCAATTCCCTTTTTGGCATGTGCCTCAGCAAAACACCCTGCCAAAAGAAAGACTACAACCATTTCTGACAAAAAAGGTCAAAGGACTAAGTTCACTAAGTTATCCAAACAGACTAAAAAGCTTCTTGCTTTCCTCTGTCTCTCACTGGCCCTTATAAATGTCATCATTAGCTTGCTTTCCAGGCTAAGAAAGATCCTGCATTGAGACTTCCTCTACCTAAGAAATACTGGTTATACTTAAAAAGCTCACTACAAAGACCACAGCCTTCACTGCAATATAAACAAGCCATTTTGTATGGACAGGTTCTTGACACAAAAACCTTCAACCTCTGTAAAAAGCTCCTCTCATTATCAAACAATGTAGTTCAGCAACATGATGGCTGGATGGATAGCCATAAATGTAGTCCTTGGGTAAGTAGCATAGCCTTCATCAAACTAGATGGAAAATCCACATACTAACCTTTCCCAGATGGATGGCTAAGATCTAATATTGGTTACTCAAGTCTAGTTGCCCAAGAAGAGGGGCATGCTTAACTAAGAATTCCATTTGCAAAATTATATTCAGTATACATATTAAATCTCTCTCTCTATTACACACACACACACACACACACACACACACACACACACACACACACACACACACACACACATACACACACACAAAATGCCCCTACTTGTAAAATAGGCAACCTCAGTAATCACATGACACCCACTCACAGAATGAAATTGTCTGGAAGTCAAAATATCTGAAAAAAAAATTATAATAGAGATGGATTTATCCATGTAATTTCCCACCACCAAAGGACTATCAATAAATCAACAAACAACTGCTTGGCAAAAAGTAAATCAACAAGAAAACCATAAACTATAATGCTACATACTGGTGTAAACATATAACTTGTGTCAATCCTCAGGTTAATCCATACCAAAAGATTGTTTCAGAGCTTCAGATATGTACAAACAGCTTTCTCCTAAAAACTTTACTCATTGATATTTGCCTTGCTGTAATTATAACTGTAAAAAAAAATGTTTTTAAGTTTATTCTGTACCTCAATGATTCTCACTGTTGCGAGATGTAATCTCTGCCATATTGTATGAGTACTACATCCATAATTTGCTGTCTCTCTCTCTCATGTATTGTATTATATTGTTTTGTGTTATTTTTGAGCTTTTCTCCCCGGGCCTCCGCTGAAAATGGACCTGTGTCCAGTCGGACTTTCCCGGTAAACAAATGTAAAATAAAATAAAATAAATAAAAATAAACTTCCCTCCAATCTAAACCCATTTGACATTCAGACATTTTAATTTGTGCAGAAGTTACTCACAGATTGACAGTTTACTGAGCTGTAATGCTGACCTTCGCTTTTGAAAAAAACAAATTCCCAGACTTTGTCAATAGCTCAAAGTGTAGAGAGGATTATTTATTTATTATATATTTATTTATTTTTGGAAAACATCTTTAAAACTGTTAAACTGATTACACACCCAGAAACACAGAAGTTATTGTGATTATGTAAACCACAGACTGCTCCAAGAAATCAAAGTCACATTAGCACTCTATGCTTATGTCCGAACAGATGAATCATACCTGTCAATTCCAAAAGAAGTAAAGTAGCTTAATAAGAAGGTTATTTGCAAGGTTACATGGCAGTTTATATTGGAAATAAGCAGAGATATTAAAAAGGCTCTGTTTTTCATAATTATGCCGAAAAGTCTTCCAAGGTAAATACAACTTCTGATTTAGTATGGAACCATACCTCTCAACCTTAGAGCAAGAAATCTGGACAAAGCGAAAAATAAAAGTGGGACACAGACCCAAAAGTAGTTATGCATCACAGACACCATTGAAATAACTGTAGCTGCAAACATTATACATCACTTACAATATTTCTATCCCATCATTGTCAGTTAAGCATTATATGGCTCATTCAGTCATGCCTTCTTTTGCATCAAAGAAAACCATGCTTTGAAATGACAAATGCATTAAAAATAATAAATAAAACACATTGCATCAACATCCTGCAACTTCCTACCTGCAAGCAACCACAGAGCTTTCACTGAAACTAGGGATACTTGTTTCCCCAGAATGACAGCTCTCCCTAATTAAGTCTAATGGTATACAATCTACCAGTATCTGGACTACCTGAAATAAATTAAATTATGGCCTGTAAATTGAAAGTATACTTTGTTTAATTAAACCATATTTCTAAGCCCACTTACTATATTTTTTCAGTAACATCCCAATATCCATTTCCAGGTCACTTTACAAGACATTGGCAGTGGTAGACTTGGCATCCTTCAGAACCCCACAGGCTCACGCTAATACATTGTCCATTAAATGTAAGTATCCATCCACTGTAAATGGCAAGAAGCTATGTCTTAAAAAATCTACTTCTGGCATGCGTACCCAAGTATTAGGTTTTGAAACAAAGAAACATATTCTCCACAGTCCGTAAGTCTCTGTCTTTAATAATCATCTACTGTTGCAGCACTCCCAACACATAAGCACTCACATACACACTAAAATCCCCAACATTTAAAAAATGACATTGTGCCCACTTGATTTGCCAGTATTGATGATCCGCCAAAGCTATGCTTACTGTTGTCCAATCTACCACTGCTTAGAACCCACCAATGAAAAAACAGTACTAGGTGCTATTTTGTTTGTCTGAAAAAACAATGCAACTTTATATGCTACAGTCCCACATAGTCAGTCCACTACTGACTCATTAACCCTAGGCTGCTGTCTCATTCTTACTCCCTGGAACTGCATTACCTTGGATGACTACTTTTATTTCCTAAGCAAAAGACACAAATTGGAAGATGAGGCAAAAATCCAGACATTCTTTGAAAATCCATACAGTTAAGAGGTATGAGTTCATGTTCAATACAACACTCTCCCTGTCAGGAAAGCCACAATTTAATGAAAGTGTACTCTTAATGTATGATATATTTGTGAGCTAACTTGTTTGTGTTCAGTAGGTAGACTGATCATTGTTAGCCTCTTTGTGCATGTGTCTCTCTCAGTCATGCACACATATACACACATACACACACGCACTCTTCTTCTACTTTCACGCACACAATTCTGCTTTCATGCATGCAATCACTCACTCCATACTTACCTATTAACACATGTAATTGCTGTCCCTTTCAAAAGCAACAGCGGCAAATCCATACATGAGTCCCTCTTCAGTGAGAACACACACACACACACACACACACACACACACACACACACTGATTGTTCAGCACAAAATAATAGCGTAAACACACTGACCCTTTTTTGGCTCAAAAACAAGACTAGAAGGGTGCTTTGGCGCATGCGCACACCGACATTAGCATTACAGGTCACGGGAGCGAAAAACACAAAACAAAAAAAGTGTTTTGGGGCATGTGTGCATCGATGTTGCAGTTAGAGGTTGAGGGCCGCATGGAAGAGCTCTGAGGGCCGCATGCGGCCCACGGGCCGCAGGTTCGACACATCTAATTATACACCATAGCTGAACAGGGCATACACAGAAGCAAGTTAAAATCTTAGAGTATCTTAGACAATCACTTAACATGCAGTTGGCATATTTAATGAGTAGTTATTCATTATTTTCTCAAGGAGTAGAGTGCATAGCAAAGATCCTTCAGGGGAAATAAAGTCTTGCCATGGCTTTGCAGTTTCTCCTGTAGTATTTATGTTATGATTTGCCAGTTTTGTAAGTTAAAGCAGAGCTAATTAGCAACCTGTCTTTTTAACATAATAGTGAAGAGATTCATCCCAAGAAACCATTACACAAGGTCCGAGAAAATCTGTGGTGTGATGAGGGAATGCAACACACAAAGAAAGTGATGAGACAAAGCAGTCTTGAATAGAAATAGATCTAACAAGGCCAAGGCCAGTGGCAGCATATTAGGAGAAGGATGGTGCATGATAAAACCAGAGAAGCACAGAAAACAAATCGTCAGCTGTATGTGCAAAATTAGCCCCACAAGTTCATATATGAGCAGATCTTTAATGCAGAATAGCAGGGTAATGACAGTGAGTCTATTAATGTCAGCAGGCCTAATGTGCCAGATCCAAGTGCAGAGTAGAGCAGAAGGCTGCAGGAATACACTAAACAATATCCTGTTACACAGGCATTCTCACTCCAACGTTACACAACCTCAGCCACAGGGACATTCATGATGCAGTGTCGAAGGACATGTGACTTCTGCTTGAAAATAACTCAAATAGAGTGTGTGTGTGTGTGTGTGTGTGTGGGGGGGGGGGGGTATGGATCCACTAGTTCCACATCTCTGTTATTCATTGTAACTAGAATTTGCCTACAAACAATGTTCATAGTAGGAAGTTGAAGTTACATAGCCAGACTTGACATGGTCAGTTTTGTGGGACTCCACTGATAAGAATGAAACTCTTCTTTGGAAGAGCTCCTTGTCTGAAATCCTGTTATCCATGATCATCTCTGTTCAGTTATGCATGCATGTTCACACACACTCACATACAGGTATGTACACATCTATACAGACATACGCATGTATATTGTATAGACAGCAATGTACATTTTTTATTTGTTTCTTTATGTGTACGTAAAAACCTTTTCAATTTTTTTTAAGCTGAATAATGTTAAATACTGTTACTGTGTAATAAATACTCTTCTTAATATAATAATCATTTGAAGGGTCACACGTCATTTTACACTCAAAGGCAGAGGGTCAAACTGTTAAACTCTGCTACAGTTTTTATTTTCTGTTTGGTGAACACTTCCTTATAACTGTCTGAAGTTGTTTGTCTGTCTTTCTCCAGAATCCATTGTTGTCACATATTAAGAACTTTTCATAAATGTCATTTTGCATATTCAGACCAAACTACATTTTTGCAACCTCAAAAGAAGATTTTAATCCTAGTTAACACTTGACCTCTTGACCTCTACATCATATATTAATATTCCAATTGCCTATGCTCATTGCATATTATGATGCTTTAACAGATGAGCTTCAAGCACTCATTCTTAACTGACAAATGGTTCTTACTTTTGGGTAGTCACTCTGATATCAACATATGGCTGCATATCTATATCTTTGAGTAAATCAGAAACTGTAGATTTATGTAAATTAGGTGAGCAGGTACACCTGACATTCATTATGACTGTAAGTTAATTTGTATCAGCAGCTTTACAGGCATGTAATGTAGCTGCCCTTATTTGGGGCATACAGGCTCTCAGACAATCAGGGACAGATTTCAACAGAAACAGGGACAAATCCAGAGAAAATCAGGGAGACTTAAAATTTAGTACTATTACCTTGAGATATTGACAGAATAAGAGAATGTGAATTAATATACCTTTTATGACATAAAATAAGCCTATAATTCTAATAGTAGTTTTTTAAGCGTAATTTTCTACCTTTCTCCAAATATCACCTGTTTAGGAGGGATTATGAAGGACAGAGGTAAAATTTAAGTCAAAAACAGGGATGTCCTGGGAAATCAGGGGCAGATGAGAGGTGTTCCGTGCAGTAGTAATAACCTCTAGAGTAGCATAGAGCCTCTGAACAGTTAGCTTTTGAGAGTCCCTTAAGAGCACCATTCCTTTTGGCAAAGACACCCCCAGCATGGTGATTTCAAGGTCAGATTACACACACACACACACACACACACACACACACACACACACACACACACATAAAAAATAAAACGTTTTTGCTTAGCATTACTTTAAATTGTGGAATATCAAAGAGAAATACTGGTGACACACACACACAGGTACACACACACACAGGCATCGAAATGGCATTATGTTGAATCATAGAATATGTGGTGAACCCAAGACATTCTGTATTCCTTGCAAATGTCATTGCCTGTGGATTAAAAAAAGTGCCTCTGAACAGATAGGTGCTGAGTGTGGCTTAAAGTCCTCTCTTCAGTTAAGATACTCATAGCATAGCGATTTTTAAGGTCAAACTGCACTCCACTCGCTCACTTGCTGACACACATGGACAATCAAGCACACACACACACACACACACACACACACACACACACACACACACACACACACACACACACACACACACGTGCAAACACAAATATTGTAGAAAGCTTCTGCATGGCATTGTTCAATATCATGGACCATAAAAGGAAACTACTGGCCCATGCATGACACTTTAGAAGGGTATGTCTATAGTTAACACCCTTTCTTCTCACTGTGCTAACAGAATTGTAGATAGAAGGTTACAGATGCTGTAACATATAACAATGCATGTAACAAGGGTCAACAGTGCTAATTGCTTGTATTTTTCTGTGATGTAGTAGCTCTCCATCAGACTGCTAGGTTCAGACAGGTTGACAAGCATACAAAGAAAAACACAGATATGTGTGTGTGTGTGTGTGTGTGTGTGTGTGTGTGTGTGTGTGTGTGTGTGTGTGTGTGTGTGTGTGTAAATGTGGTACCTGCTCTCAACTAAGTGGTTGTGGATCTTGATTGTCAGAAGTGTGTATTTGTTCATATGGAAAGCAAGCCTAAATATTATGAGAAGAATTATCATCTCTTTATCAAAGTCTATCGGAGGTGTACCCAGTAAGCAGTTAAGTAGAAAGTGTTAGTGAGACATCCTGTATATGAAAGCAGATTAGTTTCCTATTCACACATTTGTCATCTCAAGTTTTACTTGTAGACAATTTATGTGACTTCTTCACTTCCCAGTGATAGGAGGTGTATCCTTTTATAGGGGGTTTATTCTAAGAGGACATTCTGTGTACAAAAAGACCTAAAGCTATTGCTATTTATTTATTTTGTTTTTGGTATTTTGTGGAAGAACTTAAGATACAGCCTGTGTTTTCACTTTCAAACTGATAATTACATTATTATAGCACCATAGCATACCTACTGTGTTTTCTCATCTATTAAAATCTGACAAACCAAAAAGTATACCACAAAAACATGTCATTACAACAGAAATAAAACGTGTGTTTCTGTAAAAAAGTGATCTTTTCTGTTATTGGAAACAGGATACCATAAAAAGTCCTTGTGCTAGCCAGGGCAATATGGCCCAGTTAATTTCAACATTGATCTGCACAGAAATTAGTAAGGAAGGAATGTTAGTCTTACATGTAGTGTGCCTAAGGGTGCAAGTATAGTTTTCTGTTAGTTGTAGTATGAACTGCCAAGGGATGATTATATGTCTTATATAGGTGCTACAATCAGGCTTTTACTAGCATTGCACATTGATCCCGCGGTGGTGGTTCTGCAGTAGCATTGTCGCTTCACAGTAAGGCACTGTCCGGTTCGATTCTCAGCTAGAGTGTCTTCTGCGTGGAGACATGCGTGAATGGGTGTGCCTTCGTTGAAGGTTGTGCGTCAGGCTGGCAAGCTGGTACGTAAAAATCAACTGCCAATCATTTGCAGACCGGAGTTCCGCTGTGGCGATCCCTAACCAGGAAAAGCCGAAAGACACAAACAAACTGGCATTTCACATTGACAGCTTGCAGTGTTGCATTATGCTTACTTTCCAGTGCAGGATGGAGAGTGCAATGCATGTCAAGAACACAAGTCAAATCCCAGAGCTTTTAAAGTCAAAGGAGTTGATGAACCTATTCTGACTTAAACTTATTGTCTGTTTTAAATACACATAGCTGCATTTTCTTTTTTGAAGACAGTTGGGGGCAGCACTGAAAACAAGAATAGTTTCTCTCTGTGTATTTACATCTTTGTTGAAGGCAGATATTTTGCTGGAACTGCAATTAAAAGAACACTCTCATATTTAGCATGGTTTTAGTTATTATGTTACAAGTTTTGTTAACTTGTGTCTTTTCTTTTTACAAAATGCCAGATTATCTAATCAAGTCTTCTTGTTTACACTTGCTATTTCAGAAGTGTTTTTATCAGTGATAAAAAGGCATGTTATGTTCCTCAGAAATATTCATTGGCCAAAGGGAAGTACATTATGAAATCTGATGTACATCTCCAAAAGTACTATCAGCACTCCTTGACTTCTGGAAGGGTGGTCCATGCCGCATCACACCTGCAATGTAGCACACAGCTATAATTATTAATTTCTGCCACCATGCTTGCTGATTATCAGGCCTCCCTCAAGTAGACTCATTTGCATTTGTTCCTTTGTGCTGTGGGTGGGGAGATGAGCTACCTGCATCACCACAGAAACCTACAACACCTTCTACCTTTGAGCGCACAGTTATGTGTACTCAATAATGAGGGTGACTTGGTGGGGCAAAATAGAACCCCAGGATGTCAAAGCAATTCCACTTTTCTCTGAGGGATTGCGGCAGTAGTTTCCTGCTCTGCCTCCCCCCCAGGATATACCCTGCAGAAATCAGAACTAGAATATTGCTGCATGTCTTGAATTAATCTTTTGTAGCTGAAAAAACTGGGATGCTTTTACTGTCCCGTAATCATAGATTCTGTTATTTGTATCATATTCTGATTTGCATCCTGGAAATGTGAGTGCTTCCCTAGTGTATAAGCAACTTGCAAATTATGAATACCCACAGATGGCATGACATGCAATAGAATACCTTTTTCTCCATTCTGAAGCTGATTAATCAGTGCAGTTAAGCTAGATGAATTTAAGTTTTATTCCGGATTGATTTGGATTATGGGAATGACATTCTGTAATATTGGTGCATAAAACAGATGTTCAGAATTTCTACAATATGTGATTAGAGTACCGGAGATTTGTAGAAAATATGTGTGGGGGAGGCTGGGGATGCTGTAGGCATATTCTGATGTCAGCATTATTCTTTTTACTTGGACTGTGACCACCTAAGTGTACTGTAATATTATGTTGAAGTTTAATTTAGCTTTTCTTTACATCTCTACACTGGATATACAATAATGAAAGCTAATAGCTATAAAAAAGTAGCAAAGCTCTATCAGCATGGCAATATTAAGCAAGTGCACCAACCTGAGAATATTAAGCAACATGAAGAGGGTAGAACATGAGAGTAGTAGTATATACGTACATATGTGTATATATCTATCAGTATATATATATATATATATATATATATATATATATATATAATTTGATATAAATGTTATATATGTATATATACAAAACTGCGGTATGAAATGGGTCACAAGGGTAACATGAGACACTGTAGCATTATTTACTTAGCTTCCCTTACTGTAGATGATACTGCTTCTAACATACAGACAAGCTACTACAATTAAAGTAGAATAGGTACTGAAGCACGTGAGATCACAAATTATAGAGCTGAGATATCTTTTGAAATATTGTTTAAATGTCACTAGAAGCTTAGTGAGAGAGGCCCTCGTTATATGTAAGCTGTGAGAGAAGTGGGCTACAGCTCTTGTGACATATCACATTTAGTTTTGAATCTTGTCGTCACTGCATGCAGGCTTTGGGACAGTAAACAGAGTATAATTCTTACTAAACTTGGCCATTTTGGGTCAATTCTAAACTCCTTGATCTCTCTCTCTCTTAAAACCCTACAACTCTCTTTTTTGTGCGGTTTTGCACATTGAGCAGCATAGCCTAAACAGGTTTAAACTATTCCAGGCTCCACAAAGTGTGCTCTTCACTTTTTCCCTTAGAACTGTTCAAACTCTCAAAGTAATCACTCTATTCTCTTTCTAAAGCCCTGCACTTGCTCAGCTCTTATAAGGAGACACTAACTAACTAAAGCACTACACCCTCCTTGACTTCTCATAAGTATTAGACTCCCGATTGGTCCTTCCTGATCAAGTGAAAAATCAGTTCCCTTCCCTAATCTGATCAGTAAAAAAACAGTTCCCTATATTAATCTGGTATGTCCAAGGGTCAGTTTCAAGGTTACTCTCCAGTCCAGCTGGTGAATCTGGGAATTTTGAGGCAATGTTACAGTTGCCTTATGTACACAGACAACCCTCTCCTCCTTCCAACAAACTCTAATACATGTGAGAGATGCAGTTACACAGCCAAACTGGTGGCAGAGCTCTCTCAACCCAAGACTGCCACAGTCAGTCAGGAGGAAAAGGTAACCACCAACACCACAAATCCAGTCTCACACAGACCTATTGCATCTGCATACCCAACACATAAACACACAAAAACATACTCGGAGGCTCTAAATAAAAATCTGCCTAAACAGCAAAGACTTCCTAAGCAGATATCCAAGCAACAGCCACCCCTCAACAATACCCACAAATCACATATCTCACAAAATCAGTGTGCCTCACAGTCACAGCCCATAAGGCCAAACAACACACCAAATACACTTGTTATAGGGGACTCTATTGTCCAGCACACTGACATCCCACTCACCAGACTGAACAAGGAGAAGGTCACTGTAAGCTGCCTGTTGGGTGCCAGGATCTGCCACATAACGCAAGCACTCAGGTCACTCCAAAGCAAGTACAAATATGACTCCATCATTGTCCATGCTGGTGTGAATGACCTGAGACGTACCTCCCTGGACTACATGAAAAGAGACATAGAGGAGCTCTCTGACCATGTAGCCCAGGCAGGTATGTCCCTGACCTTGAGTAGCATCTTGCCCTCACCAAGAATGATGCCACAGTATAAAGACAAAATGATCAGTTTCAACAATTGGCTAAAATGTTGGTGTCATTCAAAGGGGATCCAGTATCTATCAGCCTGGGATGACATACTCGACAAGCCACGTTGCTTCGCTAGGGACGGCTTGCACCTGTCACCCTTAGGCTTTCGTATACTGGCCAAGGCTCTTGCCACCCCCATAGTGCCTTTTTTAGGCAAGGCTCAAAGGACAAACCCACCTCCATAGACAACCCAAAGATAAAAAAACTAAAGGTAATGCTACTCAGTGCAGAAGTCTAAACCTCAAGATGCATGCACTCGAGACTCTCCTCAGTATGGAGAAAATCAATGTCTGTGCAGTAACAGAAACCTGGTTCAAGACTCCTGAGAGCACCCCAGCACTACCAGGTTATAACTCATACCATGCGTTTCGGCCCCAAAACTTGGACTGAAGCACAAAAGGAGGGGGAGTATCTATATTCATCTAAGATACCTACACCTCCAGGTTAGTGGCACTGCACGAAGCATCGGAAACCATCCATGTGCAACTAACAGCAGGCAAAACTGCCTTTTAGTTTGTAGCCTGCTACAGAACACCCTCCCTATTACAGGAACCCCACTTGGCATTCCTGAGAACACTGGAGAATATGAAGGTCTCTCCAAACACTATGTTATTGGGTGACTTCAACTACCCAAACATTGACTGGGAAAACTACTCAAGCCCAAACACCCTCGTCCAATGGTTCCTTGAATTTATAAACTCTAACGCAATGGAACAACTGGTCACCACTCCCACAAGAGGGAACAACATATTGGACCTGGTCATCACCAACATGGGGACTCTATGTTCCACACCAGAGGTAAACCCCTCATTGGTAAGATCAGACCACAAACAAATTTCCCTGGACATCCATATCCCATCCCCACCCCAGCCAAGGAAATCACTGTAAAGAATTTCTCCAAAGCCAACTTTGCACTTCTCAAGACTGAGGTGGAATCCTTCAAAGCCCCTGGGCCAGAGGATAATACAGCCCAATCCGCAGAATATTTTACAAATGCATTCTATGAGCACCTGCAGGAATGCATGGATTGTGCTATCCCAAATAAAACCAAGACTCACTCCTCCAAAAACAGGAGACCGGTCTGGTGGACCCCGGCCATAAATAAGCTATACAACAGAAGGAGGAAGCTACTACATGACAGAGCAAAATCCCACAAAGGGAAGGCATCTCTGATCAGTATTAGCAAGAAACTCCGATCCCTCATAAAATCATCAAAGGCCAGTTTCGAAAGAAAAATTGCCCTAGACACTAAAGATAATCACAAGGCCTTCTTTAGTTATGTCAGAAACATGGGTGGAAACTCCCAGATATGCTCTGAATTGTTGCATAACGGTACAAAATATACTGAACCTACAGACATAGCCAACATCCTGGCAGACAGATTCAGTGCAAACTTCTCCCCCCCCTTCCCCCCAAAGGAGCAAACGCCTACCCCAACTGAATGTAACCTCCCTGACATCACAGATGCACAGGTGAAAGCTGCCCTCTCCGAGCAAAAACACAGCATCTATGGGACCGGATGGTGTCCCAGGCTGTGTCTTACACGAGCTCCAAGAAGAACTGAACCCTCACATTAAGTCACTGTTCAAACTTAGCCTTACTACAGGATATGTACCCAAAGAATGGCATACAGCTACAGTGGTCCCACTCCACAAAGGTGGTGCCACAACGGACCCCGGAAACTATCGCCCCATAAGCCTGACTAGTCTGGTCTGTAAAGCTATGGAGCATATTATCATGGAACTCATAAAGAAAGACATTGGGAGCCTCCAGACACTGGACCCTACCCAATTTGGCTTTGTTAAGGGCAGATATTGCCGCTTAAACCTAGTTGATCTCTTTGAAACAGTTACCAAAGCCATAGATGAGGGCAAGGTAGTCCACACAGCCTACCTGGACCTCGCAAAAGCCTTCGACACAATACCCCACTCGGGCATCATAAATAAGCTTACCAGCTTAAATATCAACCCCTATATCACAAGATGGGTTGCAGACTGGCTCAGAGATAGAACCCACATGGTCAGAATCACAGGTGCCATGTCCGAATCCAAACCAGTTACAAGTGACATCCCACAGGGCTCAGTTCTGGGACCTCTCTTGTTCGGTATATACTTCTCTGAGGTTCAGGCTAACACGGGGGGGAATATGGCTGACAACGTTCGCAGATGACTGCAAACTGGGGGCCATAATCGAATCTCCAGCTGACACAAGCATCCTCCAAAAGGGTCTCACAGAGACGGATGCTTGGTGCCAGAGCCACGGCCTCAAGCTAAATGCTAAAAAGTGCATAGTCATCCCCTTTGGGAAAAACAGGGTGCCCACAAATTACCACATAGGTGGTAATCCATTAAGTACGGAAGAAGTAATTAGAGATTTGGGGACCAACGTAGATAGTAATCTCTCCTTTGATAATCACGCTGCCAAAGTGGTTAGAAAGACCTTCTATATAGCCCACCTTATCACTAAAGGGTTTGCATCTAGATCAAGAGAGGTCATTGTGCCCCTCTACTCATCACTCATCAGGCCCATAATTGAATACAATGCCCCTTTTGGGATGTACCTTACCCGACACCTGCAGCAACTGGAGAGACCCCAAAAGTACCTCACCAAGAGGATCATGGGCTACAAACAGATGTCCTATGCAGCTCGACTAAAGAAACTCCAGCTCTACTCAGTTGCTTACCGCCTACTCAGAGGCGATCTATGCCTGACGTACAAAGCCATGTCAAACCCAGAATTAATGGACATGCTCCACCTCAAAAAATCCAAGTCCCTTAGAGCTACACACTCCAGGGACCTAAACCTCAGCAAAAAAATAAATAGGACATGCTTGTGGGACAGATTCATTTCTCAAAGGCTCCCCTCACTCTGGAATAGAATCCCAATTCATGTTAGACATAGCCCCTCGCTGACCCTATTCAAGCGAAATTTGGACGCGTGGGATCTCTCCTGTGTCCCTGCTAGACAGAGGCACAGTAAACTAATCTTAAAAGGGTACCTTCTGTGACCTACTTTACAGAGGCAAAGTAGGCTAATCTAATAGGGAAGCGGAAGCCAAATACACTCTGGCTAGACTTATAAATGCCCTAGGGCAGATAGCCTAGTATCTACCTATGAACCTAAGGGATAAATTTCATCCCAACATGCCATTCTAAGATAAATATTCTAAATAATAGCATTTATAATAGTAATAACGAAGAAGAAAAAAACAGAACCAGCACAGTCCCACATTAAATGACATTTTTCTCTAATGATTTCTTCCCCCGTTAGAGGGCATGGAAGTCTGAGAAGCTTGACATACCCTGGGTTTATTGATTGTACTTGTACAGAGTGGAGTGTGAGTAAATAAATATGACAGATGAAGTGGCAAGATGGTCAGTAAATCTGCAAAGTAGACATGTCATATTACACTGCGGTGGTGGTGCTGCGGTAGCGTTGTCGCCTCACAGTTAGATGTTGCACGTTTGATTCTCAGTTAGAGCGTCTTCTGTGTGTTGACATGCATGAATGGGCATTCCTTCGTTGAAGGTTGTGCATTAGGCCCAGCAAGCCAGCACGTAAAAATCTACTGCCAATCATTAGCGGACCGGAGTTCCGCTGTGGCGACCCCTAACCAGGAAAAGCCGAAAAACAGTTTAGACATGTCATATTACATGTAGAAACATATAAGAGTGTGCGGTTTTCAATGTTCTGTTCCACAGACATATGAGAAGACACAAATATACAGTGAATGTATGCAGAGATATTTACTGCTAATGGTAAGACAACTGCAGTTTCTAAAATTTGGAAAATGAGCTGCTTAGGATCAACTAAACAATTGGTTGTTGGCTAGTTCCTTTTTTTTTTTTTTTACAATTGCATTACTGTCTTTGAAACGTATCTTTGGCTAGTTTAATAACTGTTATGTACAAAAAGACTTAATTATGTTTTGAATTTCAGCATAAAAGATTTTGGTTAGACTGACTACACACATATATATATATATATATATATATATATATATATATATATATATATATATATATATATATCTTTCTATATAGATAGATAGATAAAACAAAGGGAGGTTAAAAATAAAGAGGGGCAGATGCTTTTATAAAAGGGTTAATACAAAGTATGTTGACCATATTTAGATTATTGTACACCACATAGTGACTATTTATATCTCATAATTAGAGCATCTTCAGAAATATATGTGAATTGTCAATAAAATAATGTATATTGGTTCAGGTTTTAGCAATATTTCATAGTGTGAAATAAAATTTACCAGTGTGATTAGTAAAAGTTATCCTTTTTGAAGTCAGCAGTGTGTCATAACTATATCTTGACACTGGGAAGAACTTGTCAGTGCTCTCTGGAACAAGTATTTTTGTGTGATGCACATATTCTGTGAGGAAAGATATCACTAAGTCAGAGCATGAATTGCATAATGTCTAGCTATGTTTTAAAAAAAATCATGATGCAATGTCATGGCTGGCTGTCAAAAAATAGTATCAGATATCTGACTACACCTGGGAAATTGAATTAATTGACTGTCTCTTTAATAACATAAATAAAACAACCATGACAATTTGTTAAGAAAGGCATTTTGCACTGCATTACCTGCTGCCAGGGGAATTCTTGCCATTGTGTGCTTCTCGAAAGGCGTACACATGGACTTCATGCTTTATGCTACACATGGGCAGCTAGGAATGGGAATGCTGTCTTTGTGTGAGGGTGAGTGGATGCATATGTGAGCTCTGCAATATTTGAATACTGGCTGAAAAGAACACTATTAAAATGATGTTGTAGCACTGATTATTAAATAGTGGATAATGCAGCTAAGAGCAAGGCAAATAAAGCTACACATTACAGTGGATTTTAGTCAACATTTGTTAGTTGTGTGTGTACTGGTCCATGGGCCATTTCTTTCACTCACAATCCAACTACAAGGACAGAGGTACAGACACTAATCAAGCATAGTTTTGGAAGGAATCCCATGCAGACACAGAATATGCAAATTCAACACAGAGTGAGCAGATGTTGGAACGGAACCTCAGACCATGTAGCTATGTGGAAGACATCTTATCACTGACCTACCAGGCAAACAGAATACAGAGAGGAAGGCTATAGGCAAAGATGATAGAACAGAGGCAAGGTGACTGTCTATGAGACAATGGTATGTGAACACAAAATTAACACAGAGTGCAGAGTGATGTGGTTACTAGCACTGCACCACAGAGTGCAGAGTGTAACAAAAGTTCAGAGTTTGCAGTGGCTAGCACTGTACCATAGAGTACAGAGTGGTGCAGTGGTTAAAACTGTACCACAGAGTGGTGCACAGAGTGCAGAGTGGTGACGAGCACTGCAACACAGAGTGCAGAGTTGTGTGGTGAGTAGAACTGTACCACAGAGTGTGGAGTGGTGAGGTAACTAGCACTGAACTACAGAGTTCAAAATGGTGTGGTGACTAGCACTGCACCACAGAGCAGAGAGTGGCGCACAGAGTGTAGTGTGGAGCAATGGCTAGCACTATACCACAGAGTGCAGAGTGATGCAGTGACTAACCCAGCACCACAGAGTGCATAATGCTGTGTTGACTAGAACTACACCACTGAGTTCAGAATGTTGTGGTGACTAGCACTGCATCACAGCGTTCAGAGTGGTGCAGTGACTAGCATTGTATCACAGAGTTCAGAGTGATGCATTAACTAGCATTGTACCACAGAATGCAGAGTGATGCAGTATCTAGGGCTGACAGTGTACGTGGACGATGGCAATTCTGCCCATTTAAATATTGGTTGCCATCATCAAGTTTCTGTAAATTCTGGTATGTACACTTTTACCAACAACACCTTCCCACAAGACATCCAAAAAATCTTCTGGCTTACTTTTAGGCCATCAAAGTGAAAATTGAATCTATTATCCTGTAAACATTGCATAAAATCATAAACAAACTCCTGTCCTCCCTGTCATATAAATATAAAGTCATATAAATATCTAAAATACCTCACAACATATTTCCTAAAAAGATCTGTAGTAAAAATATGCTCATTTTCAAAAAGAAAACATCAATAAATTAGCATACATGGGGCAAAAGGTGCCCCCATGGCAGTACCCTGCAACTGCTAATACAACGTTCCATTAAACTCAAAAAAATTGTTAACCAAACAACAATAAACCAACTCTATGACATAAGATGACACTGCACTTTCACCAAGATGAAACCAGCACTGCATCACAGAGTGCAGAGTGGTGTAGTGACTAGCATTGTGCTGCAGTGTTCATAGTCATACAGTGACTAGTATTGTACCACAGAGTGTAGAGTAGTGCAGTAACTAGCACTGCACCACAAAGTGCAGAGTGGTATGATGGTTAGTGAGTGGTACTGTGACTAGCACTACACTGTAGAGTGTTGAGTGGTGCAGTGACTAGCACTTCTCCACAGATTGTAGAGCAGTGCACTGACTAACAGTCTACCATAGAGTGCAGAGTGGTACAGTGATTGGCCCTGCTGCCTCACATAGCTTAGTTTCCCAGTTCATATCATGACTGGGGTGCCTACTGTGGAGACTGCATACCCTGTATGTGCCAGAGTGGATTTAAACTTGAAACTTATGTTACTTCATATACTCTATGTGAATTGGCATTCCTCCAAGTTGCACAAATGTCATATATTTATTTACATATCTGTTTATTTGTTTATTTATGTATTTTATTCACTGGAGTAGTACACTGATTACAGCTAACCATTTAGCCCAGGGGAAAGCATTCATAAAAATGAGAAAAATAAATCTAAGCTTAAATTACGTGCAGCACTGAAAAACAGAAACAAAAGAAGGGAAAAACTATCATTGCAGTAAGTAATTAGAGATAAATTATCCATAAGGTATCCATTTGAATAACTTGGTGCAAGATACATTTGACACCATGAAATCAAAGGTTCCTCACCAGGAGAATTCATGGTATGAAGGCTGTCTTACACAGATTGCTTCAAGGTCTTTTCTGTGTGCTCTGTCTCCTGCAGATTACTGACATCCAATCTGTGCCTAGCATATAAGGCTATACTACAGTGTGCAGAGTGGTGCAGGGACTAGCCATGCTTCACAGAGTGCAGAGTGGTATGGTGACTAGCAGTGTACCACAGAGGCCACAATAATTTGTTTACTAGCACTGCACCACAGAGTGCAGGGTGTTGCAGTGACTAGCATTGTATCACAGAGTTCAGAGTGGTGCAGTCTGTACCACAGATTTCTTCAGAGTGGTGCAGTGAGTAGCACTGTGCATCAGAGTTCAGAGTCTTGCAGTGACTAGCATTGTAGCACAGAGTGCACAGTGGTGCAGTAACTAGCTCTTTACTACAAAGTGTAGAGGGATATGGTGATTAGCACTCCACTGCAGAGTGCTGAGTGGTTCAGTGACTAGCTCTTCCTTACAGATTGTAGAGCAATGCAGTGACTAGCAGTGTACCACAGAATGCAGAGTGGTGCACATAGTGCAGGGTGGTGCAGTGACTAGCACTGGTGACTAGCAATGCACCACAGAATGCAGAGTGCTGTTGTGACTGGCACTACACTGCAGAGTGCTGAGTGGTATAATCACTAGCACTGAACCACAAAATGCAGCATAGTCCAGAGTATGCAAGGTGGTACAGCAACTGCACCACAGAGTGGAGCGACGACTAGCATTGCACCATAGAGTGCTGAGTGGTGTGGCGACTAGCACTGCACCACCGAGTGCAAAGGGACACAATAACTAGCACTGCTTCACAAGAATACAAAGGGGTTCTATAACTAGCCTTGCAACACAAAATGCAGAGTGGTGCTGCGACTAGCATTGTACCAGAGAGTGCAGAGTGGTGTGGTGTCTAGCACTGCATCACAAAGTGCAGAATGGTGCAGTGACTGGCACTGCAGCCTCACATAGCTTAGTTTCCCAGTTCATATCCTGACTGGGGTGCCTGCTGGGAGACTGAATCCCCTGTCTGTGCTGGAGTGGATTTAAATTTAAAGCTTATATTTCTTCACTTATACTCTATGTGAACTAGCATTCTTCCAAGTTGCCATGTTTGTTTATTTATTTATTTTTATTTTTTTCACTGGAGTAGTACACTGATTACAACTGACCATTTACAGGCATAGCCTAAGGGAAAGCATTCATAAAAATGAGAAAAATAAATCTTTAATGACATTACTTACAGTGTTGAAAAACAGAAAACAAAAGAAAAGAATACAGAACATTGCAGTAAGTAATTACAGACAAATCATCCATAAGGTATTGATTTGAATATCTTGGTGTAAGATACATTTGACATCATGAAGTCAAATATTCCTCACCAGGAAAATCCATGGTATGAATACTGTCCAACACAGATTGCCTTAAGGTCCTATCTCTGTACTCACTGTCCTGCAGGTTACTGAAGGATGATCTCTGCCTAGCATAAAAAGCTATACTACAGAGTTCAGAGTGGTGCACAGAAGGCAGAGAGTAGCACTTCATGGCAGAGTTCAGAGTTGTGGAGTGACTAGCACTGTGCATCAGAGTTCAGAGTCTTGCAGTGACTAGCATTGTACCACAGAGTGGAGAGTGCTGCAGTAACTAGCACAGCAACACAAAGTGCAGAATGGAACAGTGACTAGCACTGTACTGCAGAGTGCTGCATCATGCAGTGACTGGCACTTCTCTACAGATTACAGAGCAGTGCAGTGACTAGCAGTGTACTACAAAGTGCAGAGTGGTGCAAACAGTGGAGGGTGGTGCAGTGACTAGCACTGGAGCACAGAGTGCAGAGTGATGTGATGACTCGCAATACACCACAGAGTGCAGACTGCTGTTGTGACTTAGCACTACACTGCAGAGTGCTGAGTGGTATAATGACTAGCACTGTAACACACAGTGCAAATACTGCACCACAGAGTGCATGAGGGTGCACTGGCTAGCACTGCTGCACAGGAATGTAGAGGGGTGCTGTGACTAGTCTTGCAACACAGGATGCAGAGTGGCACAGTTACTAAGATATATTTGACATCATGAAATCAAAGGTTCCTCACTAGGGGAACCCATGGTATAAATACTGTCCTACACAGACTGCCTTAAGGTCCTATCTCTGTACTCACTCTCCTGCAGGTTACTGAGAGCCGATCTCTGCATAGCATGCAAGCCTATACTACAGAGTGCAGAGTGGTGCATAGAGTGCAGGGTGGTGCAGTGGCTAGCCCTGTACCACAGAATGCTGAGTGGTGTAGTGATTAACACTGTACCACATATTTCAGAATGATTTGTTGAATAGTGCTGCACTTCAGAGTGCAGAGTAGTGCACTGACTAGCACTGCATCACACAGCTCAGACTGGTACAGTGACTAGTATTGTAATTCAAAGTTCAGAGTCTTGCAGTGACTAGCACTGTACCAGAAATTGCAGAATGGTGCAGCAACTAGCACTGCTTCACAAACTGCAGAATGGTATGGTGATTAGCACTACACCACAGAGTCCTGACTTGTATGGTGACTATCACTACACTGTTGACATTACTTACAGTGTTGAAAAACAAAAAAAACAAAAGAAGAGAAAAAAGAACATTGCAGTAAGTAATTACAGATAAATCATCTACAAGGTATTCATTTGAATAACTTGGTGTAAGATACATTTGACATCATGAAGTCAAAGGTTCCTCACCAGGAGAAAACAGGGTATGAATACTATCCTACACAGATTGCCTTAAGATCCTATTTCTCTATTCAGTCTCCTGCAGGTTACTGGGAGTCGAGGTATGCCTAGCATATAAGGCTATACTACAGAGTGCAGAGTAGTGCTTTGACTAGCCCTAATACCACAGAGTGCAGAGTAGTGCTGTGACTAGCACTACACCACAGAGTGCTATACTACAGAGTTCAGAGTAGTACTTTGACTAGCCCTAATACTACAGAGTGCAGAGTAGTGCTGTGACTAGCACTACACCACAGAGTGGTATGGTGACTAGCAGTGTACCACAGTTTTCAGAATAATTTGCTTACTAGTGCTGCACCACAGATTTCAAAGTGGTGCAGTGACTAGCATTATATCACCAAGTTCAAAGTGGTACTGTGAGTAACATTGTGTTGCAGAGTTCAGAGTCATGCAGTGACTAGCATTGTATCACTGAGTGCAGAATGGTGCAGTAACAAGCACTGCACCACAAAGTGCAGAGTGGTATTATGATTAGCACTTTACTATAGAGTGCTGAGTGGTATGGTGGCTAGCACTACACTACAGAGTGATGCATGGTGCATTGACTAGCCCTTCTCCACAGATTGCAGAGCAGTGCAGTGACTAGCAGTATACGACAGAGTGCAGAGTGGTGCACATAGTGCAGGGTAGGGCAGTGAATAGCAGTGTATCACAGAGTGCAGAATGAAGTGGTGACTAGCAATACACCACAGAGTGCAGTGTAGTCCGCAGAGTGCAAGGTGGTATAGTGATTGCAACACAGAGTGGTATGATGACTAGGATTGCACCATAGAATGGTGAGTGGTGTGGTGACTAACACTGCAGCACAGAGTGCAGATGGATGCAGTGACTAGCACTGCTCCACAAGAATGCAGAGGGGTGCTGTGACTATCCTTGCAACACACAATGCAGAGTGGTGCAGTGATTGGCACTACTGGCTCAGATAGCTTAGTTTCCCAGTACATATCCTGAGTGGGATGCCTACGGTGGAGACTGCTTGGCCTGTCTGAGCCACAGTGGATTTAAACTTGAAACTTATGTTTTTCCCAAATACTCTATCTACATTTGCATTCTTCCAAGTTGCCCAAATATATTTCTATATTTATTTGCCCATCTGTTTGTTTATTTATTTGTTTATTTATTTATTTTGTTCACTGGAGTAGTACACTGATTACAACTGACCATTTGCAGTCATAGCCCTAGGGAAAGCATTTATATAAATGAGAAAAGTAAATCCGTTATGCCATTACTTACAGTGTTGAAAAACAGAAAACAATAGAAGAGAAAAAAGAACATTGCAATACGTGATTACAGATAAATCATCCATAAGGTATTAGTTTGAATACCTTGGTGTAAGATACAGCTGAGAGCATTAAGTCTTAGGTTCCTCACCAGGAGAATCCAGCATATGAATACCATCTTACATAGACTACCTTAAGGTCCTATCTCTGTGCTCAGTCTTCAGAAGATTACTGAGAGCCGATCTCTGCCTAACATATAAGGTTATACTACAGAGTGGTGCAAAGAGTGCAGAGCTGTGCATTGACCAACCTTGCACCACAGAGTGAAGAGTGGTATGTTGACTACCACTGTACCACTGAGTTCAGAAAGATTTATTGAGTAGCACTACACCCCAGAGTGTTGAGTGGTACAGTGACTAACATTATATCACAGAGTTCAGAGTGGTGCAGTAACTAGCACTGTACCACACACTGCAGATTGGTATGGTGATTAGCACTTCACAACGGAGTGCTGAGTGGTACTGTGACTAGCACTACACTACAGAGTGCTGCATGGTGCTGTGACTAGCACCACAGATTGCAGAGCAGTGCAGTGAATGGTAGTGTATCACAGAGTGCAGAGTTGTGAACATTCTGGAGGGTGGCATAGTCACTAGTACTGTAGCACAGATTGGAGAGTGAAGTGGTGACTAGCTATACACCACAGAGTGCAGAGTGCTTTTATGACTAGCACTACACTGCAGAGTGCTGAATGATATAATGACTAGCACTGTACCACAAAGTGCAGCATATATATAAGTGCAAGGTAGTACAGTGACTGCATAACAAAGTGGTCTGATGACCAGCACTGTACCATACAGTGCTGTGTGGTGTGTTGACTAACACTGCACCTGAGAGTGCAGAGGGTTGTATTGACTAGCCTGGCTCCCCAAGAATGCAGAGGGTGCTGCGACTAGTCTTGCAACACACAATGCAGAGTGGTGCAGTGATTGGTACTGCTGGCTCAGATAGCTTAGTTTCCCAGTACATATCCTGAGTGGGATGCCTACTGTGTAGACTGCATGGCCCTGTCTGTGCCGGGGTGGATCTAAACTTGAATCTTATGTTTCTTCACATATACTCTATGTGAATTGGCATTCTTCCAAGTTGCCCAAATGTATGTATATATTTATTTACTTATCTGTTTATTTATTTATTTTCTTCACTGGAGTTGCACACTGATTACAAGTGATCATTTGCAGACATAGTCCAGGGGAAAGCTTTCACAAAATGAGAAAAAGAAATCTATACTGGAATTACTTACAGTGTTGAAAAACAGAAAACAAAAGAAAAAAAAAATAATTGCATTAAGTACTTACAGATAAATCATACATAAGATATTCATTTGAATAACTTGGTGTAAGATACATTTGACATCATGAAGTCAAAAGTTCTTCACCAGGAGATTCTAGGGTATGAATACTGTCCTACACAGATTGCCTTAAGATCGTATCTCTGTACTCTGTCTCCTGCAGGATGTTCTTCGTGTTTCACTGTTGCAGTCATTACATTTGGGTAATCTGCTGGCAGGTTGCCCTCAGTCAGCCTGAATTCCAAAGTCTTGGGTCCTGCATCGGTTGCTGTCTTCTCTTCCATGATGTCAGGTTGTCAGGGGTATAAAACATTTAGCCAATGCCATTTTCTTTAGTCTTTCTTGCCGAGCGGTGCCCGAAGCAGAAGCATTTTGCAAGTGCCGGTCGGCTGACTACTGAAATATTCGAGTTTGAGTTTCAGAACCAAAGTCTTCACTAAATCTAAGTACCCTGTTGGGGAAACATTTTTCTTGCTTTTTACAGATGTCAGAAAAAGTTAATAATTGTATTACTTGTGGGAAGCAAATACCTCATAAGGATTTCCATTTATACTGTATTCCTTCCCTAGGCCCTGATCACAACATGCCTGGCTGTCGGTTTTGTGTTAGATTTAACCAACGCACTATTAAGTGTCGGTATATTTTTGCATCAGAGTATTTTGGAAACAGATTTAACTACCCAGAAATGTCATCGGATAGCAACACGACTACCGGAGTACATAAAAAACGCAAAGAAAAGGACAGAGAAAGGCAGTTGAGATCCAAAACCAACTACGAAGCTTCTCCTAAGCCAGTCGCCGGTACTCAGTGAGGTGCTTTTGCAGCCCCTGATACCTGCTACTTTGAGTTACAGGCCTCTACTGACACCCATGTGGAGTTCGGCATGCTGCAAGATACTCAAAGTATTGGACCGACAGATGTATCTCCCTCGGATGGGTCTGGAGCCGCTGAGCAGGCACCGGCTTCTGAGGGTGTATTCAGACCTCAACATTTATATATCAAACTGACGACAGCTGCAAAACCAAAGGCAAATACAACTTCTAAAACTAAAAAAACAACGCCCGAGCCACATGCACAGGCCTCTATGCCTAAAAAACAGATGATTAAAGTGGCTGAAGACCTTATTACCTTGATCAGGGGTACGCATCCCCCTCCAGATAAGAGGTCTAGGCAAGACACTGATTATTAATCTTCAGATCAGGTTTCTATTTCTTCTGATTCCTCTTCTGATCAGGAATTATCTATACCTCCCTATGAGGATTCTGATGCTGAGGAGTCTATTCCATTTGCTTCTCCTCCAGAGGATTATTCATTTGGAGAAACCTTGCTTACTTTGAGAGAGCATTTTCACTGGGAGAGTCAAGACTTCTCAGAATCAAAAAAGAGGCTCAGGGATTTCCTTCTTCTCCCTCAGCACAAGCCTTTAGCCATTCCCCCTGTTTTAGAAATTGTGGATGATATGTTTTCAGAGTCAAGCTTGACCCCTGACTCCTTACCTAAGGCTCCCAGTAAGCCTGACAGATATTACAGGGTCCCTGACTCACATAAATTTTTATTTAGAAACCCTGCTGCTGACCCTGAAACTATTTCACAGGGTCCAAAGGGAGTTAAGGTCTCAACAGCAAAAAACCCTACCCCCTCTGACAGAGATTCAAGGGCACTAGACAGATGGGGAAAAAAGGTTTATACATCTGCAACCTTGGCAGTCAGGGCCTTAAACTGTCAATTTCACATGCTTAAGTACCAACAACATGTTATGGGATTTCTGAAACAGAAAATGATATTGATTTCAGAATGTGCAGAAAATAAAGAATTACAGGAATTATTGCATGGAGCTGAACAAGTTGGAAAGCATACTTTGCAGTGTGGATTTGATTCCTTAGAGGCCTCCTGCAGGGCTGCAGTTACTGTATCTGTGATAAGGAGGCATGCCTGGTTAAAGGAACAAATTTTGCCTGATCATGTTAAAGCTAAATTGCTAGATGCAACTTTACAGCATGATTCTTTGTTTTGGTATTAAGGCAGAAGAGGTTTTAAAGAAAATGGAAGACAAAGCTAAGTCTATGCAAACTGTTAAAGACGTCTTACAAGTGCAGCCACCAAGATTCAGTAGACACTGGCCTACAAAAAATTGGTCCTTTCCTGTGTCAGACAGAGCTCAAAGGGGCAAATCCAGATGCCCAAAGGGGTCCAGATACCAGGCGCAAGATTCATACATGTCAAAGCAATGGGGCGCATCTACCTCCAAATCAGGGGGACATAAAGCACAAATCTACAGAAAACAGTCCCAATGACTTTCCTCTGCCTACACCAAGCACTTATCTTTTGACAGCACCCTTAGGAGCAAAATTAGCACTTTTTGCTCAAAATTGGCAGTTAATAACCCAGGACAAGTGGGTACTAAACATAGTATCACAGGGATACAGATTCCATTTCCACACTCTGCCAATGGCAAACAGTTGGCCAGATCTGCCCAAAAATCAATGGGCAGAGGCACAGAAACAGGTTACATCCCTCACGGATATGGGGGCCATTCAACCAGTACTAGAACAGGAAAAAGGACAAGGTTTTTACTGAAGACTGTTCTTGATATCCAGAAAGGACAAGGCCTGACGGCCAATACTGGATTTATCAATTTTGAACACATACCTGGACATTCCAAAATTCAAAATGCTGACTTTGCAGCAGCTTCTGCCCATGCTGGGCAGCAATGCTTGGCTGGTGACATTAGACCTAAAAGAGGCATACCTGCATGTCCCAATAAGACAACCGTGCAGAAGATACCTCAGATTCAAGCCTGGCTTAATGCATTACCAATTCTCTGCACTGCCCTTTGGCTTATCTACTGCGCCCAGGGTCTTTACAAAGTGCCTGGCACCAGTAATTGAATTTTGCAGACAAAGAAATATACAAATATACCCTTACTTGGACAACTGTCTCATTCAAGCAGAGAACAAGGACACTCTTCTTCGACACATGGTGTTTCTGAAAAGGCTTCTAACATGCCTAGGGTACACTATAAATGAAAAGAAATCACAACTGTTACCCTCTCAAAAAATAACATTCCTGGGTGCAAGCTTGAATACAACTGCCCAGATGGCTTACGTTATGCCAGACAAACAAAGGCAACAGACTACTTACTTCAAACTGATGGCAACAAAAACCCAGTTGTCTGCAAGACAAATTCTGCAAGCTCTGGGCTTCATGGCATCCTGCATCCTACTAATTCCATATGCTTGCATATGAGGAAACTTCAATGGTACCTAAAAAGTTTATGGAGTCAACATTCACACAGTCTGGAAACAATGATTCCTCTCATTCCCTGCCTGCAACGGGAGTTTCTATGGTGGGCAAAGGCCTGTCACCAAAACATGTGATGGCCCTTCACTCTACACCTTGCCAGCCAAACCTTAACAGCAGACTCATCAGATTATGCCTGGGTGGCCCACATGGCAGGAAGATGCATTCAGGGCATATGGGCACCAAAACAAATGCATCTACATATCAACCAGAAAGAGATGCTAGCTGTTCAAAATGCCCTAACAGCCTTCAAGGACTTACTTCATCCAGGACAACTACTGATAAAGATGGACAACACCACAGTCATGTGGTATATAAACAAGCAAGGGGGCACACACTCATACCCCCTTTGCAGATTAGCCATGGCACCGTGGGACACAGCTTTGGCCTGCCAAATACATCTTAAAGCTCAATTCCTGCCAGGAAAACAAAACACTCTGGCAGACAATTTAAGCAGAAACCTTATGGATTCTCACGAGTGGAAACTAAATCCACAAGTCTTCAGCATGATAACAGAGAAATGGGGGAGCCCAGACATAGATCTATTTGCCTGTCCTCAAAATTATCAATTGAAAAGATTCTGCACAAGGACTTCTCACAGACAAGCATGGAGAGTGGACGCCCTATCCTTCAGTTGGAAAAACCTATCAGTTTATGCCTATCCTCCTCTGCCTCTTCTACCCAAGGTCCTCCTAAAAGTCTGACAAGAAAAGCCAAAGATGATATTAATTGCCCCGGACTGGCCCCGCCAATACTGGTACCCAATCCTAAGGAACTTGTCTCAATACCCAGCTTGGACCTTGCCTCAAACACCACAACTAGTGTCCCAGCAAAGCAATCAGATCCTGCACAATCAACTACAGACTCTAAACCTGGCAGCATGGCTAATCAGGTAATCATACAAACAACACCTCTCAGTAAAGCTGTGATGGATGTCATTTTGGAAGCTAGAAGGCCTAGTACTAGAAAATCTTATGCTGATAAATAGAAGAGATTCCGTGTTTGGAATCAAGCACAAGGAACTGATACAGCAGAACCAAATATTTCTCAGATATTACAATACTTAACTGAGAGGCTTGACAAAGGCCTATCTTTCTCATCAATCAAAATCCATGCCTTTGCCATTTCGGCTCATTACAACACAGAGCCACCAATCTTTTCTCATCCTTTACTAAAGCAGTATCTTAGGGGAGCCAAAAATGTAAGGCCCACTAGAAGATCACCATTACCTGCATGGGACCTCAATTATGTGTTGGAAAAACTCATCCTGCCTCCATTTGAACCAGCTGCTATCGCTGATATAAAGTTCTTATCATGGAAGACAGCTCTGCTACTAGCAATTACTTCAACAAGAAGAGTTTCAGAGCTACAGGCCCTCATAGCTGTAGAGCCTTTTATCATATTTTACCAGGACAGGGTGTCTCTGAGGACAAATCCAACTTTCATGCCTAAGGTTTTTTCCAGTGTGGCTCTTAACCAAACAATTCATCTGCCAACTTTTTATCCAAATCTGCAGAACAAAGGTGAGAGAATTCTGCATTCCTTGGACATTCACAGACAGCTAAGATTCTACTTGAGCAGGACTAAAGCTCTAAGAAAAACTGAGCAATTACTAGTGTCATATGCTGCAGAATCAGAAGGAAATGCTATTTCAAAGCAGACAATTTCAAAGTGGATAGCCACTGCATCTGTTTCTGCTACTTACACCATGGTAAACCTGTGCCCAAGGGCATTAGGTCACATTCCACCAGAGCTGCAGCTACTTCAGCAGCCTTTCTCAGAGGAGTACCAACCAAAGATATTCTAGAGGCTGCTACTTGGAGTTCTATTCACACACATTTGCCTCTCTACTCTAAGTCCAGGCAGGCTTTGCTACTGCAGTGCTGCATGGCCTTATAGCCACACCTAATGCTGTTTAACTCCAGTCTCCCAACCATAGCTTTGGGATTCTACCCAAATATAATGAAACATGAAGAACATAGTACAGTTGTGTACCCTTACCATAAATGTAGATGTTTGAGTGTATTCACTGTTGTAGTCCAGGTTACCATCCCGCCATCCCCCTGTCATTCTGAAGTTTATCTTTCCTTCACTATCTTCTACAACCTATGTGGTGTATTTGCTTGTAGATGAAGGTAAAATTTATATCGATGCATGTATTTATATATATATAAATAATATTGCTACCTTTTTGGGGGCACCTGACATTGGGGGCAAGAAAAACTAAAGAAAATGGTGTCAGCTGCATGTTTTATACCCCTAACAACCTGACGTCATGGAAGAGAAGACAGCAACCGACGCAGGGCCCAATACTTTGGAATTCAGGCCGACTAAGGACAACCTGCCAGCAGATTACCCAAATGTAATGACTGCAACAGTGAATACACTCGAACATCTACATTTATGGTAAGTGTACACAACTATACTTTACTGGCAACCCATCTATGCCTAGCATATTAGGCTATACTACAGAGTGCAGTGGTGCACAGAGTGCAGAGTAGTGCTGTGACTAGCCCTGCAATAAAGATTCCAGAATGATTTGTTGACTACCACTGCACCTCAGAGTACTAAATGCTGCAGTCCCTAGCATTCTATCACAGAGATCAGAGTCTGCATTTGCTAGCATTGTACCACAAAGTGCAGAGTGGTGCAGTAACTAGCACTGCATCAGAGTTCAGAGTAGTGCAGTCACTAGCATTGTGCCTCAGAGTCTTGTAGTGGCAAGCACTGTATCACATAGTCCAGATTGGTGCACAGAGTGCAGAGTAGTGCACTGACTAGCCCTGCACCACAGAGTGCAGAGTGGTGACTAGCACTGTACCACTGATTTCAGAATGATTTCTTTACTAGCTCTGCACCACTGAGTGCACAGTGATGCAATTGCTACCACTGCATCACAGAGTTCAGAGTGGTGCAGTGTCTAGCATTGTACCTCAGAGTTCAGAGTCTTGCAGTGACTAGCATTGTATCACAGAGTGCAGGGTAGTGCAGTAACTAGCACTGCACCACAAAGTGCAGAGTGGTATGGTGAGTAGCACTCCACTGCAGAGTGCTGAGTGCTACTGTAACTAGCACTACACTGCAGAGTGCTGCATGGTGCAATGACTTTCACATCTCCACAGATTGCTGGGCAGTGCAATTACTAGCAGTATACCACAGTGTGCAGAGTGGTAAAGTGGCTAGTACTGTACCACACAGTGCAGACTGAAGTGCTTACTGGCAATGTGCCACAGAGTGCAGAGGGGTGTGGTGACTAGCACTACACTGCAGAGTGCTAAGGGGTACAGTGACTAGCATTGTACCACAGAGTGCAGAGTACTCCACAAAGTGCAGGGGATGCAGTGACTGCACCACTGAATGGTGGGATGACTGGAACTGCACCACAGAGTGCAGAGTGATGTGGTGACTAGCACTACACTGCAGAGTGCTAAGGGGTACAGTGACTAGCATTGTACCACAAAGTGCACAGTACTCCACAGAGTTTGGGGTGGTGCTGTGACTGCACCACAGAGTGGTGTAACAACTAGCAGTGTACCATAGTGTGCTGAGTAGTGTGATGACTAGCACTGCATCACCAAGTGCAGTGAGGTGCAGCGACTAGCACTGCACCTTAAGAATACAGAGGGGTGCTGTAACTAGCCTTGCACCACAGAGTGGTACAGTGACTAGCATTGTACCACACAATGCTGAGTGGTGTGGTGACTAGCACTACAACATAAAGTGCCAAGTGGTGAGGTGACTACTACTGTACCATGGAGTGCAGAGTGGTTCAGTGATTGGTAATGCTGCCTCACATAGCTTGGTGTCCCCAGTTCATATCCTCATTGGGATGCCTACTGTGGAGACTGCATACCCTGTCTATGCTGGAATGGATTTAAACTTGAAGCTTATGTTTCTTCACATATACCCTGTGTGAAATGGCATTCTTCTAAGCTGACCAAATGTATTTATATATTTATATACACCTCTGTTTGTTTGTCTATATATATATATATATATATATATATATATATATTTTTTTTTTTATTAATTAATTTATTTATTTATATATTTTCTTCCCTGGAGTAGTATACTGATTGCAACTGACCATTTACCGGCATATCCCAGGGGAAGGCATTCAAAAAATGAGAAAACAATATATACTGACATTACTTACAGTATTGAAAAACAGAAAACAAATGAAGAGAAAAAAAAAACATTGTAGTAAGTAATTACAGTTAAACCATCCATAAAGTACTCATTTGAATATCTTGTTGTAAGATACATTTAACATCATGAAGTCAAAGGTTCTTCACCAGGAGAATCCATGGTATGAATACTCTGTCCTACAAAAATCACCTTAAGGTCCTATCTCTGTACTCAGCCTCCTGCAGGTTACTGAGAGGTGATCTTTGCCTAGCGTATAAGGCATATTCACATCGATCTCTGGTGAATTTCTTATGTAATGTCTTCTCTGGTAAGGTCAGACCACAAAATGGTCTAGTTTGAAGGAAAATAAAACCTGGAACTCCAGCTAACCCTGGAATATTCAGGAACTAATTTAAGGTTAACTTCCTACTATTGTGTGATAACCTGGCAAAATTTCAAGTCCATATAAACCATGAGAACACTGCTGCCTATGCAGAACTGTTCACAGAAACACTATACAAGCACATTAATAGCTGCATAGAGGCAGCTGTACCTACAAGGAAGAAGGACAGAACTAACTAAACAAAGCCACCATGGTAGAATCACAATATCAATTGTCTGTATAGCAAAAGGAAGAAATTCATGGCACAAATTAGGAAGTGCAGCACCCAAAAGAATAAAAACACTCTCATAAAGCCAAACAAGCAACTCAGAGGATAATTAAAGTGTACCAATGCCAAATGTGAAGTAAATTTGGCCTCCCAGACCAAAGATATCCATAACGTATTGTCTATGTCCACAACCTCAAAGGCAATACACAATTGTGCGCAGAACTCATTGTAAATAGAGCCACCTATACTGAGCCAAAAAATATAGCAAACCTCCTATCTCACAAATTCAGCTCCAACTTTACCTCTCTCTCCCCATCAACCTTCCCTCTGGAATTAACATCAAATATAATTCCCCCTGCCATCACTAGGGGACAGATCCTTAATGTTCTCTCTAAGGCCAAGAACACTGCATCACTCAGCCTAGCCAATATCCCAAGATCCCTTCTAAATAGCATGAAACATGACCTATCAGGCCCTCTGGAATTGCTGCTTAATTGTAGCCTCCAAACAGGCTTCATGCCTCATGAATGGAGAACAACAGCAGCCATCCCTCTGCAGAAAGGTGGACCATCTACAGACCCTGGAAACTACTGACCCATAAGTTTCACTAGTTTCATATTCAAAGCCATGGAAATAATTATCATGGAAATTATCAGTAATGACATATGAAACCTTCAGACACCAGACCCAACCCAATTTGATTCCATCAAGGGCAGATCATGCCTACTGAACCTGGTGGACTTCTTTGAGATGGTCACCAAAGCAATGGATGAAAGCAAAATGGTTTGCACTGCCTACCTTGACTTGGCCAAGGCATTTGAGACAATACCCCATTCAGGCATTTTTGACAAACTTAAGAAGTTAGGTAAAAATCCTTATGTAACCCGGTGATAGCCACCTGGCCCACAGACAAGACCCAGGAAGTTAGTACTGGGGAAGTCACTTTTACAAAGAGGCCAGTCACAAGCGGAGTCCCTCATGGATCGGTCCTGGGACTGCTTCTTTTTGGCATTTACTTCTCTGAAGTCAAGACCAATTTCAGTGGCCTCTGGCTGACTAAATTTGCAGAGGATTGCAAATTAGGAGCTGTCATTGAATTGTTGACAGATGCAAATGTTTTTCAGGAAGGGCTGACACAGAAAAACAACTGGTGCCAGAGCCATGGACTAAAACTAAATGCCAAGAAATGCATAATAGCAGCCTTCGGGAGGTCATCCACCCCTGGTAGCTATCATATTGACAATACACTCCTAAGTGTTGACTCAGTAGTCTGGGACTTTGGGGACACACATAGACAATAATCTAGCTTTTGACCATCACTTTTCTACAGTTTTTTTTTTCTCAAAAAAACTTTTTATTGAGTTTTAAAATTTAAACAAAAGTAAATAAAAACAAGTAAAGTTGATGCATAGATACATAATGAAACACATTGCAGTTCTGTTGTATAACCAGAAAGAATCAGAACACCATAGGTTTTAAACAATAATTAGGTTAATACATATAGAGAAGTGATAAATGTATAAAACTGCAAGGTGTAACAATTGTGATATTCATAGATGATGGAGATACAAAACTAAATGTCTATGCTATTGCTATCATCAAAAAGTTAGTCTATACAACAATTTTACTAAGCTGAACTGACTTAAAGTATAGGGGGAGGGAAAGAAGGGAAACTAAAACAGAGGGATAGAAACTATATTAACCTATGTACACTATTTACATATGGATGTCAGAATGATTTCCTCAAAACTGTAGAAAAGTAGAAAAAAAAACACACTACTTTTTTACAGTTTTGAGGAAATCATTCTGTGTTGTACTACTTTTCTACAGTTTTGAGGAAATCATTCTGTGTTGGGCAACTTATAAACAAAAATGTGGCATCTGGATCCAAGAAGCCATTTTGCCAATGTATTCAGCATTCATCAGACCTATCATTGAGTACAATGCCCCTTTGGTATATACCTAACCAGGCATATCCAACAGATCGGACATCCACAGACTGTCTCAAGGTCCTATCCCTGTATTGTGTCTCCTACAGGCTATTGAGGGGATATCTATGGATGGTATGTAAGGCATTGTCAGACCCCACTCTGATGGATCTCCTGCATATTCACAAAACAAACAGCACCAGAATTACTCGTTCTAAATACTTAAACCTTGCCTGTGATATAAATAGGACCTGTTGGACAGGCAGAAAGACCATCCATTCTCAGAAACAGGCTCCCCATCCATGTGCAGTAGAGTTCCTCCCTAACCCAATGCAAGTGTAACTTGGACATTTGGATGGGCAACAGGAAATTCATTCCTGGTCTGGCACCTATGTCTCTAATGAACACAGCCTGTAAATGGTTTATCTCCCCGGCCCCTGCTGGCAAATGTTTCATCTCCCAAGCTCCTGCTTACACTTATTAAGGGTACCAGAACTTGTCATAGATTTGGGATGCATGGCTAGGCTTAAAAAGGCCCTTGTTGTCATTAGCCTAGTAAACAACTGTGAACATATGAACCTAAAATGCAGAGTGGTTTTCTGGGGTGTAGCCTACTTTTGTCTTTGAAGCCATACACTGTGCTTACCCTATTACAGCTTTAAAGCAAAAAGAAGTAGTCTGCTCCCCATCTAACTTGAATTATGACTATTATCCTAGCATTTCTTTAGCCCCCCAAATGAGGTTCAGAAAATATGCAGCAGACTGTAGGCAGATAGGGATATGCCAAGGCCAAAATGAATGGAGTGCCAGTGGAGTATTATTGCGGCTGAGCAAAAGCTGTCTGTATGCCATAGTATAGTATATTGATTTTATTATTATACTATACTATACTATACTATACTATACTATACTATACCATGCTATAGAAATAACCCATGGCTGGGTGTGGGTAATGCTGGATTTACCCACAGTTGGTATGGTTTGGTCACAAGAGCAAAGCCTAAGTGACCAACCTGGGGGTAAATCAGTATTACCCACACCCAGCCATGAGATATTGCTATTACACAATGACATTATTTAAGAAAAATAAACTACTTACTTTTCTTAAGTAATGTTCTTGTATAACAGAGGAATGGTGTTCTTCCACTTTGTTTATGTATCCTAGCGCTTTCTTGATGTACTGTGCGTGCGTTTGGGACTTTTGTTCCCACGCTTACGTAGTACCTCAGTGCTTTGAAAAGAAAGCAACGGAGAAAGGAAGATCATTGCACCTTTTTTCTTTTTTTCTTTTTTAAAAAGGTTGAAATTCAGATACTTTATAGGTACGAGAGAGACAGGATGGAGAAAATACAAGGAAAATCAGGTATGTTTCTTTAGTTTTGAATAGCATAATTAATTGTCCTAGTATTTTCTCCATACTGCCTCTCTCTCATCTCCAGAATGTCCAGATTTCAAATTTAATTATTTTCTTTTTTTTCCTGGTTAAGAAAACGAAAAAAGTTATAGCATATATTAATAGAAGAAAGTCTGGGCAACTGGACTTTTTTCTATTGGTATATGCTCAATTTACAACAGGCATGCTAGTTGGGCTGACCAATCAGTGTGCTCATTTTTTGAATGTTAATGGCCAGTCATTGTTTAATATATACTATAGTAGAGTGCAGTGTATTGATTATGATATAAAAAGAAGACAATACAAATGTGAGGCACACAGATGAGAGAGAAAATCGAATGACAACATAAATGTAAGACTCACAAAATGACAGACTCATAAAACATTGACAGCTTCTCCCTCACTATCAGCAAATCCCCAGCATTATCTGAATAGTGAAATTTTTAGGGAAGCTTTTTTAATAACATAATGTACAGTGTCAGTGTTACAGTTAAGGTAAGGAGCAGATGTGAATATGGTTAGCATTAGCACACATGATAAGGTGGTCCAAAAGGGCAAAGAGCACCCACAACACCAGTCAGGCAAAACACTAAATCTATCCCCCATACCTAACCTTAACCTGCAACCACTGGCACATATACAGTACCTGTTATAATGCAGGATTTCACATTTTCAAAACCACCACCTTTTCAGTTAAACATTTATTTTCTTGCTTACTCTCACATACTTACATTATGTAAAACTTAAATTCAATGAACATGCATTCCTACATTTGTGCTGTCATGCATTTTTATTCTCACAAAAACTTGTGCCAAAGGAGTTGTTTATCCAATAAAATACAACAATATAGTATAGTATAGTATAGTACAGTATAGTATAGTACAGTATAGTATAGTATAGAGTAGTATAGTACAGTATGGCATAATACACTATAGTATAGTATAGCATATATTAGTAATAACATGAATATGATTATATTTTACTGAATAAATATTTCTACTTATGCTATTTCTTAAAATGGGAATTGGTCACAGACATTCTTTTTATCCTCATACGTACTAGGTCTTATGACAAATTTATTAATTCTACTATCCTTCACCAACCCTTCTTAATTCTACTATCCTTCACCAACCCCAGTCAATGGTATACAGTATTGGCCGTGAACTTCATCAGGATCACATATACATTGCAAGCCCCCCACCACCACCACCACCACCACCAGTTAGACGGACAGCCATTTCCAGGTCCCTCAGTGTGCACTTCCCTGGCTGACCATCCTGTACTGCAGCCTGTCCCTTAAGCTATGTCACAGTTTCAGAGATAAACTCCCTGCTAATGCAGTAATGATTAAGCTTTGTTTATACTGGCTGTGTGATAGAGCCTATAGAACTGAGATGAGTGGTAGCTCTAAACAGTAAAAGGTGCTATAGTTATTTTATGAATGTAATGCAATAAAATTAGAGCTATTTATAGCAACATAGTTGAAGGTAAGTACCTGGCTTTTACACAGAGCACTCCAATTATGATCCCATCAGGAAAAGGCCACTGTGTTCTGAATAACCAGGGCAAGTGCCTATGTACTTCTCAGTAATGATTAACTCAAATCACTAGTGCTATATATGTCTTGGTACTTCAGTGTCTGTTTATAAATTCAGTAAGGTGCTAAGTCTGAAGGAGACAGAACTGTGACTGCTACATCAGCAATTCAAGGACAAAAGCAAAATGTAAAAAACAAAATCAGATAATAACACACATGTCTTCAAGTATTAATTGAACTATGTTGCATATTAATCAGAAATGCCTGTGGTCTGCTTTTCTTTTCTTTTTAGTTTTTGACTACATGTAATGAGGCTTTTTCCTCAAGAGGTACCAAATTTGGGTAGAACAAATGTAGTCTTTGAGACTTCTCTCCATAAACATCTGGAAAGTAAACAATTAATGTGTGTGTGTGTGTGTGTGTGTGTGTGTGTGTGTGTGTGTGTGTGTGTGTGTGTGTGTGTGTGTGTGTGTGTGTGTGTGTGTGTCTCCTTTTTATGGCACTAAAGTAGGTAATTGTGACATGAGCTTGCACCCTGACATTACAGTGTAGTTAAATCAGACATTCCATAATTAAGCTGACCCTAAAGAGACTTCAAGTGCTGACATTATTGAGTTTGTATGGCTGTGCAAGCATCCTACAGACAATTAGCAATGCTACATCTGAAAACATTTTTTATGTACTGGTTTGTTAAAAGGGTAAAACTACTGGCCTCTTGCAAGCCATTTTCATACACAACCTATGTAATAAAACAAATAGGGAAAGCATACAGTGAGATAAAATGTAGTCAGACAAATATTTATATACACTTGGTTGAGATATAATTGTGCAGCTTTAAACTTGCTGACTTTATTCCCAGTTTTAAAATCATTGATCACGTTTCCCATATGAAGTCACTGCTGGTGCATTTGTATTTGTATGGTGATATTGATTCAATGTATTGGGGTTTTTCTTTTTTTGTCATAGTCATACAACTTTGAAGTTAGTATATGTAAGTAAGGGTTCATGGGGGTACAGGGGGAGTTTGCCTCCAGTAAAAAAACATGTTTTTTGTTTGTGTTTCTTCGCATCAAAACTATAGCCTGTTCTTGCTTGGCTAAAAATCAAATACAAAGGTTTTTTTAACCATTTTTGTTATAATTATGCCCTCATCTTTTACAGTGGTTTTCTTTTGCTTTAATTACTTTGGTGCACTTATATTCATTAAGTTTAATAAACTGGTGTTTCTGTTTACCATATGCTGAGCAACTGCTCAGTTACTTCCTGATTTCATGTAATCTAGCCCTGCCTTCTGATGATGTGGTAGAGGGGAGAAATAGTTTGTAGTGGATAGGCATGTTTTCTGGTGTCTGCAGCAGATTTTATTATGAACTAGCTAGAATGCAGCACAATCAGTTACTCAGTCAGGCAACAGATCAATAAAAAACACAGTTATATTCAAGTGAAAGGTAATAAATAAGATGGAAGATGATAAGGTTCTTAGTAAGGTGTATAGTTCTTGGCATACAGGTAATAAAAAGATATAAAACTAATAAATCATTGTCTATCACTGGATTGATTAATCTCCTTTAAGGAGAAAAGTATGGATGGGTAAATCACCTCAATGACGGACCTACTGTATAATGAGTTTGCATGCTATACATGTTAATACCACAAGCAGTTATTGCTGGAAAAAAAAGTCATTTGGAATAATTTGGGCATCTGTCAAGTTGAAGGTGCAGTAAAGTAATCATTCCATAATAGATAACATTTTAGTACAGTGTAATACAGTGTGACATCTGTGTTATTACAGTGCATGTCAAGTACAATAAACTTAACTTGGAATTTACTTGCAGTACATGTCACAATGTTCCAAAATCAGGAAAAAGGTAAACTTGTTAAGTGCTTCCCTAGTGCAAGACCCAAACTTAACAGAGTTTAGGGGTGCTTAACAAAAGCTTCTTAATAGCACCTTACTAAAATTGTGGCACATCGTCTGTTTAAAGGTGAAGAGCAATCCTCAAGATTCATTATTTCCTGGGGTTTTCTTCTTTTTTTCCTGGCTTGTCAACATTTTGAATGCCGACATTTCAGTGAGGAGCTGATGTGCCATTATTTTAGTAAGGGTTTCCATATATTACTGACACAGATGGCTACTGCAAAAGGTAAAAGATGTGGGATTAGGTCAGGGTAATGCAGGAGGTAAAAAATATGCTACTAAGGAAAAGGCAGAAGGTGAGGTCAGGAGAGCTATGAATAGCTAACAGCTACTAGATGAGTTTCATGGGATTGGTGCTGGGTCTGCTACTTAAGGGAGGCGAGAACAATGTGAACGTATGCACAGTTGATATGACAGTAGAGATATGCATGACGGAACCTGTGTATGGAAATAACTGTGATGCACTAGATGCGATCAAAAAATATTTGTAAGTGAAAAGTATGTATGTCATTACACTTTAGATGAAATGGCAGATCCTGCCTCATCAATTGCCCATCTTAATGAGATCAACCTACTGAAATCCTAGATCATAAAACTTAATGCATCCATGCACTTCCATATTGAACAACCAGTCTCACTAACATACACACAAACCATCATGCGTGGGCCCTCCATGTTCTCTGACTCAAATGTTACAGTACCTTGTGAACCCAATCTTTTCCCCTTCTTGGTTATGCAGCCCCAGAGAAAATATTGACAAACCTAACAGCATAATGCAATAAAACACTTTGCATAAATCAGATGCACAGCTTGCCCTTTTAAGATGTAAGTGGAATTCATTGATAGAATGGCAATTCAGGAACTGAAATATAATGAAAATGCACTAGGAAAATATAAAAACAATCAGATGGGGTTCTCTTTGGATAAAAATCTAGAAGCATCCTGTAAGATAGGGGAGACTGAGTTGTCAGGTCCACGGAAGAAACTCCTTAACCAATATAACAGGAGAAAAGCCTCCCAAATTAAGGAAAACATCAAACAGCTGGATAGAAAACTAAAAAAGGGCATGAGAAAAACACAAGCTTCCCATGAACTCAGGCTAGCTACAGAAGCCAAATACAACTTCAAATCCTTCTTTAGGTTTGTCAAGAAAATTAGAAATAGAACTTAATATTCCTCAGTACTTATTTGTAATGGTATTGGTACTCCAATCTCATGGATATTGCCAACATATTGGCCTATAAATTTACTGCCATCTTCATCCCAGAGACATCCATTCCAAGCTCGCTTATCGTAGATGGAATAAAGCCACCAACCATCATGAAAAAAACATGTAATGAATGCTCTCTCCAAAAATGAATAATACCTCATCTGATGCCTGGCAGCATACCTGTTTGCTTAATAAACAGCATTAAACAACATTGATGGACACACTTCTCAAGCCCTCTATCCTGAACAACTGGCTTTATCCCACAAGTGTGGCACACCGCTGTTTTAATGCCACTCCATGGGGAGACCACACCAATGACCCCCGAAATTACAGACCTATCAGCCCTAAACAGTCTTATATGCAAAGCCATGGAACATATCACAACTGACCTAATTAAGCGATATCAGAAATTTTACCAGATTCAACACCCAGCAGTTTTCTTTTGTTTAGGGTAGATCCTGTGTAATGAATCTTGTGAACTTCTTTGAGAGGGTTACTCAGGTCACAGAGTGTGGACATACTGTTCATAGAGTATACCCTAACCTCACTGAAGCATTTTATACCATACCACATGCAAATATAATAAAGAAGCTGAAAGAACTCCAAACTGAGTCATATGTGGTTAGGTAGATAGCCATTTGGCATAAGGACAGGACTCCCACAGTAAGCACATGGGGTGCATCCTCACAGAGCATGAAGGTGACTAGTGGAGTTTCTCAGGAATGTGTGCTGGGTTCTTTGCTATTTGATATCTACTTCTCAGATCTTCATTTATGAAGTAAGGATCTCTAGTTAACAAAGTTTGTAGATTATTGTAAGCTGGAAGTCATCATCAAGGCCCGCTCTGACATACAGACACTTTAAAAGGAGCTTACACTTGTCTTGTCAATAGCTGGTGTAAAAAATGGGCTCAAATTCAGTGCCAGAAAGTGCAAAATTGTAGTATTTGGTAAGTACCCCCTAGCTCCAGCTTATAACATAAATAACATACTACTTCAAAATGAAAAAGTAGTGACATACCTAAGTGCTTGAGTGAATAGCTCCCTCTTGTATCACCATTACATTGTAACAGGGGTGAGGCAATCATTGTACCTTGCACAGCTCATAGCAGAAGGTAATTTTTCCTGATCAAAAGAAGTTCTTCCCTTCCTGGTACTCCCCAATGGCTAGACCTATCATTAAGGATAATGCCCTCTTTGGGATATGTCTTACTAAGAATATCAAGCAATTGGAAAGATCCCACAGAACTTTAACTAAAAAGATCATGAGCTTAAAAGTCCTGAACTTCCAAAAAAGACTGGAGGCTGTATCTCTATGCTCAGTTTCATATAGACTGCTTAGGGACAGTTTGTGCCATGCATTTAGGGCTATAAGGGATCCAGTAGTCTAAAAATTCCTATACCTCCATAAATCAAGCAGTCCAGCTAACACTGGAGCCTGAGATCTAAATCTGCTCCAACAAATAAGTAAGACAAGGTAGAGGAATGGATTTGTCATAACATCTACTCCTTCTCTGGAACAAATTTTCTCTCTGAGTTATGAGACACTCTGCCTACCTTTAAATATGAGATGGATGGGTATTCGTGAATTTAGTCTTGGTATGACTGGCCTAAACTTCCTTGAAAGGGAAAGCAAGACCAGAGGGTTGGTACTTGCATGGTGTATATGACCTCATGGCACATTTGCCTTGTAAATACTATGATCCTATGATCCTAGGGAAAGAGCTTATAGGACCGATAGGCTCATAATTAAATACTAGACAATCAGTCTGCAGACCACTACAAGCCTAGCAAAAAACCCCATATTCAAAAGTTCACACCAGACTTGAGGAGATCAAGACATGAGAAACAGGGAGATAATTTGAGGCTGCCATCCAATTATCTAGGTTGACCCTGAAAGTGACAAGAGTGCTATTCTGCTTGATGTGTAGTGAAAGTTTGTTGTAGAGGTGGGGGGCATGTTGCAATATGAGTATCATGCAAACATGCGTTATTTATCTGTTGATGAGGAACAGATAGTAAAAGGGTGCGGAGGGTTGAACTTTAATTGCTCAAAAGGCTAGACACAGGTCTCCATGAAGGAGTCTATAAGGTATTGAATACAGAGACAGAGCTGACAGTATGTTCTGATAACTAAAAATGTTGAGGTCATTGATCTTTTTATTTATGAATCTGCGAGGTCTCTGAACTTGATTGAAATGTTTAGACAAATGCATGCCTAAAAGTACATTTTAATCAATAATGGGCCCAATGAGATATGAGACAAAGAGAATTAAGACTTCTGTGGATCTAGAGGAGATGTCTTTGGAAAATGAATGAGTCTGATAGAGGTATTTCCAAATTACTGCAGAAATGCGATAGTCAAACAATAAGGAAATATCACCAAGAGTACCTTGATTCTTTACAATAATGTCTGATTGGAGGGGTGTGTCACGTATATGGTATGTGAAAAAGTTTTCTTTATCAAATGAACTGTAATATATTTTTTGCATTTAATTTGTGACCATTGTCCTTCTACCACTTGCTATCACAGTCTAACCTGTTTTGGAGCAATTGTAAATCTGTGAAAGATTGAATAGCAATACCCAATTTATAGCCATCTGCAAAGTAACCATTGCCATGGAGTGTTGGCCTGAATGGTTTGAGAAATAAATGCCAAGTAGGAGAGGGCCCAACACCGAGCCCTGTGGTACACGAGTGTTAACTTTTTTTTGCTTTCAGAAGTGGCACCTGCGACTCTAACCACATGGATTCCATCAGCCAACCAGTTATCTATTCACCACAGAACATACGGATTTTATTAAGATTAACAAGTCTGCTAATACTGCCTGCAAAGGGAATAATGTCAAAGGCTTCAGCCAGGTTTAGATATGCTCTATGTACTGCATAACCTCTATCCACTCCTACTGTTACTGCTCCAAAGAAATTAATGAGTTTAAAGAGGCAGGACCTTCCTTTGACAAAGCCAAATTGATGAGTATCCAGAGTTAACAGATTCTCTTTAGTGTTTTCCTCACATCAGACTTAAATCAGCAGTATTAAGGCTAAGGGATAATGGCTAATGCTAATAAATGATTGAGCTACATTGCAAGGTGAAGGATTGTTGAAAGCTGGTCACTGTAAGGCCTGATTTGGGAAAGTGAGTATAGTTCTGAAATCTCTTTAAGGAAAGAAAAGTGGGACTATTTGAAAAGCTTCATTGAATAGTATCTAGTATTATGAGAGGTTATGTAAAGGCTGGAATAAGAGAAAGGCTGATCTAACTGGGGAAAAAAGCAGGGGTGGTTCGTGCTATTGGGCTGCAGTCAGCCCCCCCAGCTATAAACAAAGAAGAAAAATAAAATAAAAAAATGAAAATGCAAAATAAAAATGCGGGTCATGGAACATTGCACATGCACAGTCGCAGCATTTCTGGACTGCTGGTGAACCAATCTGGAACATGCGCACAGAATCCAGACTGTCTCACCAGCAATCCAGATTAGGGAGAGAGCATGCAGAAGCACTATCCCAGAAGTCTATGCAGTTACAACTAAATAGACTTGATGGGGGATTGGACTGCAATGTCCGCAGGCTGGGTAGCACCCAGCTTGCTGCTTGCTCTCGTCCCGGGCTAGATGGAAGGGGTGGATGTTGTTTTACAGACAGAGGCTATATGGAAGGCCTGTGGACTTTGGATGCATTTATGAGGCTAGAAGGAAGGGTTGTGGATGTTACAGATGGACGTTGGATGCATTTACAACCTGAGGTAAGGAATAGAGTGTGTGTTTACAACCTGAGGTAAGGAATAGTGTGTGTGTGTGTGTGTGTGTGTGTGTGTGTGTGTGTATGTAATGCCCCAAGTGCTATATGGTGGTGGGTAGAGAACAGGCTTGAATTCTGTACCTTGGGCCCAGGTGGCAAGAGCCTGAATTCCCTACCCACCACAATTTGTAAAACATTTGCGTATTTTTCCCTCATACTTGTTCTGTTCTGTTCCTCATAAAATCTATGGTTTCTGTATTTTTGTGTCCTTACAAAACCAGTAGTGTATTGGTGCAATAGTAGCATTGTTGCCTAACAGCTACAGGTTTTCTGGTTTGATTCTTGGCTGGGGTGCCTTCTGTGTGGATTCTGCATGTCCTCTCTATGTTTGTGTGGGTTTTCTCTGGGTGCTCTGGTGTCCTCTCATCCCATCTTACAAAGACATGTGGCTGTCTGGAGTGTTTCTCCCTGGGCCCCTACTGAAAATTGGCTTTTGTTCCAAGTCAGACTTTCCTGGTTAACAAATGTTAAATAAAAATGACAAGCATTTGAATTTCAGACTTCATATTCTTCAGAAAGTACATGGTAACACAAAAGCTTTTATTCTAGCAATTGATGAATATTTGAAATTTGTCCCTATTTTTTGGACTGTATTCCCCCATTATTGGCTTCATCCAGGTTTTTTGTGTTAAGGTTGAGAGCTATGGTAAGAACTGAATTCACTGAATATGTTTGGGGGCTGTATTCCCCCATTACCGGCTTTGCCCAGATGTTTTTTGCTAAGAGGTTGAGAGCTATGGAGAGAACTGAATTCACTGAATATGTTTGGGGGCCATATTCCCCCATTATTGGCTTTGGTCAGATGTTTTGTGCAAAGAGGTTGACAGCTATGGTGAGAACTGAATTTACTAAATGGTAGCCATTTAAGTTTCAGTCCTCCTCTCTTTCACAAAACAGCTTATTTGGTATAGTGGTATGTTGTTCTGACTGTTTTGCACAGGGTCCTAGGTTAAAGACTTGGCAGTGAAATGTATGGTGGTAACACAGCATTTTATTCTAGCAACTTTCCAACATTATACAAGCAATGTTTAAAATGTGTCCCTGTTTTTTTTGGCTTTTGTCTCCCCCCCAATAAATCTTGGCTTTTTCCAGATTTCTTGTGCTGCAAAGTTTAGAGATGCAGCTGAGTGAGTAGATTTTACAAGGAGCTGAGAACTGCAGGGGAGCAAAACTTTATTGCTGTGTATGTTGATTCTGCTTGCATCGTTAATAACACAACAGGTAGTGCACTTGCTTTTGATGCAGAAGGCTGTAGGTTCTACTCCCATAGTAGAAAGATGTATTGCTGATACTGTACTGTGTTGCAAAGGGGTTGGATGCTGTACTCCTTTTTGGTGAAGACACCTAGTAACTATGAACCTGTTATCAGTTTGCCATCCATTCCCTATTGCAATATTACTAGCTTATCATTGTTTTGGTGTAAGATAAGCAATTTATTCCTCAAGGGCAACAGGCACTTTATTTGTAGGTGAAACAGTGAAATATAAAGTTGTTTGCTAGCAGCAACCTCATCATTAGTTACAGATCTCTTTAATGTGGAATTATTTAGATGACTTTTACTTCTTCAGAGATTGTGCATATGTACTGATACTGGTGGACTGTAGAAGTTTGAGTAGACTTTTATGATGGAAATGTTCTGAATTGGGCAGTTTTGTCATTATTGGTGCATGCATTTTGATTCATTGTTTACTGGAAAAATGTTCAAAATAATAAATGTAAAATGCCCTCTAAAACTGTACTGTATTGTACAAGGAATATAATTTAATACAATCAGGAAGGTGCATGAAAGAGCATGTATATGTTTTGTGTGCAAGGGGCCAGTGGTTTGAAAACAGCCCAAACCCAAAGTTAATCTTTATCTGCCACTGGCAAAATGTACTTTCTTTGAATGTGGGTTTCAATGCTGTTTCAATAAATGTGAGTTTCAAGGGTAGAGAAGTTTTAATGCTAAGTCTGTTTTCATTGTGAGACTGCATTGCTTTGCTTAGAATATATCTATTAGTGTTTGCGCTATAAAATGCAAAATGAAAATTTCAAATGAAGTCCAAATCATCGCAGAAGTAAAGCAGTATGCACATTAGTGTTTATGGTAAATGGGGTGAAATAGCCAAGTAATAGTTCATTAGAATGGCTGCAGGGGGGAGGCTCCATTCGACCATGATTTTGTGAGGGTGGAAGGGCGGCAAACTCAAAGACAGCCCCGGCTGAACTATACCTCTCAACTGTCCAGATTTTTGTAGAATGAATAGATTTTTGCTTCTCATTTTTGGTTTGTTCCTCATAAAATTTGTGGTTTTCTGGCAAATCATTTAGGAATTAAGTCACTAAATAATGACAGACACTGAGTTTCAGACCTCATAACCTTCAGAAAAATACATGCTAAAGCAAGACCTGTTATTCTATCAACTGTCTCTGCTTATACAAAAGCAATTTTTAGTACTATTTATATGTTCCCCAAATATATTTGGCCTTGTCCAGATTTCCTGCTTTAACAGGTTGAGAGGTATGTGCAAATAAATTGCTTTACAGAATTAAGCATATCCAAACCTCTCAACTGTCCCTGATTTTGGCTCAAAATGTTACTCTTCCCCTAATAATCCCTCTGCAAAATAGCAATTTTGGAAAAAAACATGGAGGGTTTACAATTAAGAAATAACTGTAATAATCAGAGTTAAAGATTACTTTTATTTCAGAAATGCATGTAGATTCTTTTATTTTGTCAGCTGCTCAAGTTAGCAGTATTAATATTAAAAAGTGTCTCTTCTTTGACAGGTTCCCAGCTGTATTGTGTGGCTATTTTATATTTTTGCATCACATTTTTGGTCCATTTTTTCATAAAATTGTGATTTTTTGGCAAATCAGTGGCAAATCATTAAAGACTGAAGTTAGAAAATAATGACAGACATTTCAATTTCAGATTTCATACCTCTCAGAAAATACATACTAATGTAAGACCTACTATTGTATTATCTTTCTAAGTTTATAAGAGCAATATTTAAAAAATGTCCTTATTTTTGGGCTTTTGTCCCACTTCTATGTATGGCTTTGTCCAGATGTAAGGTTGAGAGGTATCACAAATGTGTCAGGGCCATCACAGTCAGCCAGAGACATTTCAAAATGTGACATAATTGCTGCACCCCACTGCCCCATGTAGTAACTCTGGATGTGTCCTAGCAAGGCAAGGAGCAGTTATGGAATGTAAATGCGCAGAGTACCCCCCCCCCCCCCATCCAATGTAGATACAAGTACTACAGTGGCTTTTCATCTGTCCTTGATTTTGCAGAATGTTCTGGTTTCTGTCATTTTTATACTGTTGATTTTCTGTCATATTTTTATACTGTTGATTTATGCTTATTAGTATTCAGAAAGTGCCTGTTGCTCTGTGTTTAAGTAGTGATGCTTTAATGACCATCAGGTAAGCTTGTCTGAGATTGTAAGATGCAAGTAAGTTTTAATAAGCATACTGTTAAAGAATTGCCAACGTTGAAAGCCTTTCTGTTGTTGCCATGCGGAGAATACTTGCATAGCTAGATAACGTATAAGCCTTGGGTATTGAAATGCATGTGACAATATTTGTAATAAAGGACAAGATTACATTATTTTAAGAAGCTCATTGCATTTGTTGGAGACCTGCAATCATTTTTGTAGGCTTTTCCTGCAAACTAAACAGAATGCCAATCTATCACGTGTGGTCCATAACCTGTGCAGTAATCATTTAAGCAATGTATGTTGAGCTTGTTTCTTGTTTGCTTTTCATTTTTTACTTTGATCATGTTTTCCCCATGAAACAAGTAAATAGTTGTTGTCAGGCAGCAGGTCTTTTTTGGATAAGAAACATTTTTACAAGTGGGGGTATTACAGAGATTGCTACTTTCAGCATGTTACTTGGTACTTTAATAAAGCTGAATATGAATTATAATTAGAACTGCAGTGCAAGGAGAAGTAATTTGATTTGAGTGCTGCTTGTCTTTTTACACTTGATTTTGACTGGTATTCCAGTAATGTATTTAAAAAGTAATTTCTTTTTTCATGCCTCACAACCTTTTTGTTTCCATCTAGATATTAATTAAGCTGTCATGCAGCCAATGCATTGAAATATTTTTTTTTCTTCTACACTTCATTTTGTCTTGATTTGACTCTCATAATGATGGTTTGGCACCCAGGACAGCATATTTAATTAAAGTTACAGTTTTTGTGGTTTTGAGCATACCTCCCCTTTCTAGTTGGCACACCCATTCCCATTGACCCCACCCATTCAGCTGTCTCCTGCAGCCCCCCCCCCTTTGATCTGAAGTCCCCAGCCACCACTGAAAAAAAGACAGAACAATAGGGTTACCACCTGTCCCTCTTTGTGAGGGGCAATCCCTCTTTGGGCAATTGTGTCCTGCGAAAAAAACTAAAAAATGGCAAATGTCCTTAGATTTAGGACACGTTTTCTTTAACGGTTGCATACAACAGTTACTTTGTATCTGAAACACCTAAGTGCTATACGAAATAGCATACGCAGCTCAAATGCTACAAGAATAAGCTTTTATTTTAGTAAAAAATGAAGCTCTGTACTTTGCACTGACCATGGGTATGTTTTATCCTGCAAAAGTTTGCATTTCTTTAAAAAATGTCCCACTTTGGACATTTGAAAAGGCGGCAACCCTACCGAACAAATGTTAGTGCTGCAGTAAAAGGATCTGTTTTACTTAGAATTAAACAGGCGTCATCTACGTATAAAATGACAGGGAAGTAGAAGATGGCACTATAAGAAGAGAGCTCACAATTCATACCAATTACTCCGTAATATGTATATATTTTCTCCACTATCATCATATGCTTAGAAGGGATACCATGTGCTGATAAGTTTGCAGGGCATGAAAATTAGTTCACATAGCAAATGACTGTACTGTATACACATTGATGCTGGCCACAGAGTGCTTTAATTCTTAAGGGAGAAAAGTAAATGACAGGTTTCAAATATAAACGCTGGTACTCATCTCTAGATGTCTTTGTTCCAGCTTAGTAACACACTGCCCTAACCCAGCAACAAAACACCATCCCTTCCCTGTCACAATCTGCAGCTTTCAATAGATTTTCATCCCCAGCTAAAAAAGATTTTGACTGTCTTAGCGTGGCCTTCTTTATTTATAGTCTATTAGATATACATATTGAAGGTTTGTTTTTGCTGTGTTTCATCATCTCCCACAAATCTAAATGATTTGATATTGCTTACATATTAATCCCTTAACTTTCTGCATTCTTTTTGAAGCACATTAAAGTCTCTGTGAGCCCTGTTTAGCTGATCTGTGAAAGATTTCAAGGCTTTGGCTCCTATGAGACCCTTATGCTGAGTGATAGTAAATAGAACACAGCAGTCCAATTCACATCTCTTAATCTTTCTGAGATTTGGAATGTGTTTGCACTGAAATAAACCCAGTTTCCTAATCCTGCAGTCCTTCAGCAAACAGTTTTCAGATGGAGTTATTTACAGAGAGGAGGGTGATTAATGCTGAAGGGTGGGGGTGCCGTAGCAACAGTAGTAGAGGTACATATTTCAGTGGCGGTGAGACAGGAAGATGAGACTCAGAGAATGAAAGGGTCACTAGGGCTGCTTCAAGATTTAATAGGTTTGTATGCAAGAGCTGAAAACTGTTTTTTTCTTCTGCTGTGAAAACAGTAATCACATCATCCTGCTTAGTTTAGATTCTTGGGGTCAGGTGTAGGAATTCACCATATAAATTCATTTCCGACCCATGATAGCTACAGTATGCTAAACAGCCTGGCAAGTGCAGGTCTGTAGAGAAATGTTATTGTCATAAGGCTCAACATTTTAAAGACAGGAAAGTTTTTCTTCATTTGTCAACACGGCTAGTTGTTCCTTTCCCTCTTTAGATGTGAACATTTATCTGAAAGTCTGAAAGTTAATAAGATGCCACATGTATTTATTGTCATAATCAGACCATCATGAAATGTAAAAATTGAAGTTGCTTTTTTACACTTCCTAATAATCTATATATTACTTTGTATTCTGTGCTTTCACTGATGGTCCTTTTTCATATAAATGATGCTAAGTATGATGCATAACTGTCCATTTCCAAAAAAGAAGCTTCTGCTGGCTAGCATTCTAGTTGGCTGGTACTGAACGAATGAGCATTCAGCTCATCAATATAAACTTAATGATTTTGTACCAAATGCTTATCTTTATAGAAAATCACAGAGGGTACAATATCTGTTTGCAGGCAGTAATAGCACTTTGTGTTTTTTTCCTTTTCTTTTTCTTTGTCCAACTGTACACTTGGTGTGTATATATATATGTATGTATGGTTCCACTTGAAAACATCGAAATTCATATGGTCGAGACCATATCATCGAGTGTTTAGAACATCGATGTTGCAAGGGGAAGAAAAAGGTAAGTAAAAAAGGGAAAAAGTTAGTGTTTCTGCAGGGCAGCAAGGTGTCCTGCACACTGTGTCTGTGAATGTGCCATCTCTGTGATGGCACTGCAGACAGGGTACAAGAAATCTCCCGTTTAGCGCTTCTGCATATAGCGCTAAAACGGAGGTTTTCCTTTACCCCCTGTAGTGCGATCTTGGAGTTGGTATATTAAAGTTTTGGGGGTGTGGAGGGGTGCAGGGGAGGGGTGAAGCCCTCCTGCATAAATTAGTTTTTAGAGTTTTTTCTTTTTGTTATGTTCCCTTTGAATCTTCGATGGTTTGAAACTCGATGTTCTGGTCTCGATGATCAGAATTTCGATGTTTCAAGTTTTTGATGATTCAAAGTGGAACCATATGTATATATATATATTTAAGGGAATGTGGGGGGTGGCACAAGGGAGGCTGCAGGATGGCTTGCCCCCCTGCAAAGATTTTTTTTTAATAAATTTTATCAAGTTGAACGGTTATCTGCTTAAACCTTCACTGCATTTTAAGTCAGTGAAGTAGAGGGGAAATATTTCTACTAGAGGCCTATACTGATGTCATGTGGACATGAAGAAACCATCACATTGCCCTCGTTAAGCAATGAAAGGACAGATCATGCTCAGAGCAGCTATACTGCCTGTACTGTTTAAAACATCTTGTTCTTGTATTATTCATTTTCAGCAGAATAAGTACTGGTTCACACCATCATTATTTTTCTCTCTTTTCTTCTTTCATTTTGCATTAGTGGTCCAAAAACACTGGAAATGTAATTTTAATTGATTTTTGGAAGACATCAATCAGAACAGAAGAGAAGCTGCTGTGGGATTTAAACCTAGTTCATCTGCAAGTTTAAAGCTTGTTATACTATTTGTTAAGTTGAAATTGCACCGTGCATGTATTATAGTAGAACCTCATGAGTAGGATGCTTGCTCCAACTGCATTTATAAGAAGCATAGGAAGCTTAACCAGCTTCCTGTACCAGTATCATGAACCAGTGCTTATTATAGTTAGATCCACACCCCCCCCCTTCAATTGAATAGCAAGAAAAAAAGAAAAAGAGCAATTCACTGTAATAAGCCAATCACTGCATTGTAGTGATTGACTTATTACAGTTAGAGTCATACCCCCACCCCCAGCTCTTCCATGGAAAAGCAAAAAAAAAATAAATAATAATAACAATAATAATAAATAAATAAAAATAAAAAAAAAGGACACTCTGGATTTTAGATCTGATCTCACATATGGCTCAGCTGTATTTCTTCCAGGCGCTTGGATCCAACTCTCAAGCTCCTCCTCTTCCCCATAATGCTCCTAACTGCTGTATTACCTCAGATATTGTTTGCCAGTCTTACATTTCAGATGTGGATCATGCTCTCTCAAGCTTGGGGTTTATTGTCACACAAATTTTCATGACAAAAAGTAGATCTTAGTTTTCTTTTATTATTATCCTCTTTCTGTATTTTTCTATATCCCTATCCTCCCTGTACCTTTCTCCTGATTGGTCTTTTTACCCATTCTTTCTTCCAGGTATTTCTAGTTACCATTGTTGGTAATGCCTTTTTCCTTCTTACCTGTTTTCTCATGGCATTACTTTATTACCATTGTTGGTAATTCCCTAACCTTGTAATCTTCCTTTAAAAAAAAGAGAGCTTTTCCATTCCACACTTTCTTCTTTTCTTTCTTCTTCTTTCAACATGGCTGAAAAGCCAACAAGTTTTAAACAATGCACTTCCCGTGGGTATAAGATACCCAACTCTGATGCCCACAGGGGGTGCGTCTATTGCTTAGGTGCAGGCCATTTGAATACCCCTTGTCAAATCTGTGCAGGACTCATCTCCAGTGCCCTAAGCGATAGATGAAACAAATTAGTTTTACAAGGTTTGCTTCCAGCATCAGATCCTTCTTCTTCATCTTCACTTTTAGGAGTTCAAACCACCACCAAGAAATCTAAAATGACTTCAGAGCCCAGGGAACACAGAAAATGCTCTCCTGCATGGTCTCCTAAACCTGCTCTGGTATCAGAGTCACCATCAAAAATTCCTAAGCGTTCAGATATGACCTCCTCGGATCCAATGCTTGTTATGTCAAAATATCATTTATCTTGAAGCCCTCACTTTTCCCCAGAGCCAGTATCCCCTAGGCTCCAATCCTATATTACAGGAGACACCAAGAAAATTGTCTCATCCACCTTCTACGTCTTCTGCTATTAGATCCTCCTGAAATATATCTGAGGCAGATGTGGATAGGATTATGAGGAAATTCCTCAGAGCTCAGATCTAGATGGGTGTCTTACCGTCTCCATCTCCCCATCAGATCCATGAGCCTTCAGCCTGTTTCACATCCCATCATATCTCCTTCACTGATCTGACCACTGATTTCGGAGCCCTTGGATCTGAGAACCCTGAGAGTCAAAGCATAGGATCTGAAGCTAGCCTGTTCTTTGACTCAGATGGTATCCTTGTCTCATTCGGTGCCGACCCCCCTTGAGCAGGACGAGCCTAGGAGCTGAAGCACTTCTGTTGGATCCTGGAGGATGCTGTCAACTCCAATAGTTTCAGAGCCTTCACTTCCCCTCAGAGCCAGGAGTCTGGGCAGGGCCTGGGCTTATCAGCATCTGGAGTTTAGGCTCCGGTGAGGTTGGCTTTGGCTTCTCCCAGTAATTCTGCTTTTGAGGTGGTGGAGAGGATTTTCTTCCACCTGAGAACTTTTTTGACTCTCTGTTCTTATGATTCTATCACCATTACTGCTTTGACTGGACTGCTGAGCCTCATCTTCCTATTCCACAATGATAGCTGGCACGTTTGAGCTTCCAGGAGGTTCCTGCTTAGGAACTTCTCATTTCTTCTGATATCTCTCCCAATCATCTCAAAGTTAGAGGTCCCCTGGAAGAAAGTGTGGAAAAGGAGGCACTTAAATTCCACTCAGGAATCTTTAACAGAAGACATTGACTTCAATGAAGGGGAAGGGTCCCCCAGTGCTCAATGAGAAGACATCTCCTTTGGAGATATCCTGGAGATCCTTAGCCAAAAGGGTGGATGGTCTTCTGATTCATTTTCCCAGGAGGAGTCAGTGTTCCTAGAAGTCTTTAGGTCTGGCCCATCCACATCTTGGGATTCCCTTCTGCCAGATGACCTCATTGATCTTGTGTCACACTGAGCATGGAAGTAGCCAGATACCATAGAACCAATTCAGTGTCACTTGGGCAAGATTTTTGCTCCACCCAAAGACAGTTTAGAGTAAGGGAGTTCCTGTAGATGCCATGGTTGTGGTGGCAGCCACTAAGAAGGAGCTGGCAAAGCAAAGATCCTCTTTTCATCCCCCTGATAGAGAGTGTAGGGCGATGGACAGATTTGGGAAATGCATTTACACCTCAGCGACCTCTTGCCTTATGTTGCTCAATTATGTGGCCCATTTACCAGATTACTCTAAGTCTAATCCTGAATCCATGTTGGTGGAGGAAAAGAAACAATTTTCTTTGCAGCTGGCCACCCTTCAAGTCGATCTCTAATGCATTCATGAAGTTAATCTCTCATGCAGCAGAAGGTTTCTCACAGGCAGCTGTTTCAGGTATAGCCATCAGGAGACAGGCTTGGGTGTGCTTGTATGACTTTGCAGAGCCCTTTAAGTCTTCCTTCATCAATGCTTCCTTTGATGGATCTTCATTGTTTGGACCCACAGTAAAAGAAACACTTTCCCATAGTGAGCAAGATGGAAAGACCTTGTCTGCCATGGGAATCCGTGTTTCTACCCTGCAATAATCCTTTTCTAGGAATCAACATGGTGGTAAGAAGTGGTTCAAAAAATCACAGGGACCTTTTCAAGACTCATGAGGGGAAACTTCTCCCAGAGGCAGAGTGGGAAATTGTAATAGAAGATGCTGCCGTCATGGCAGAGGGGGCCCACAAAGCCAAGGGTATTGAGATTCTTTTTCGGACAGACCTTTTCAGCACTCCTAATGGGTTACCTGACTGTTCTTTGCTGGAGGCAGTCAGGAAGTGCTTATCTTTGCACCAGGAAGCCTGGGTATCCATCACAAAAGACGTCTGGGTGCAAAGAATTATATCCAGAAGATATTTCCTTCCCTTTTGACAAATTCCCACACTCAAATGGAAAACTCTCACCAATGTTTCACCCAATCAGTGGGAGTTAGCAGCTCTAGAATTTCAAAAGATGCTAGATAAAAGGGTCATCCAAGAGTCTCATCAGACCAAAGAAGATTCAGAACTTAATCAAGGTTCTTTTTATTGCCAAAGAAAACAGGGGGCCTAAAGTCCATTTTGGATCTCAGCAATCTAAATCAGTTTGTGAAGGACTCCAAATTCCAAATGGTCATGATCTAGTCTATTCTGCCTCTTCTGCAGAAAAATGACTGGATGTGATCTGCAGATCTCCAGGATGCATACTATCACATCAAGATGAACAAGCACTCCTGGAGATATCTGTGCTTTCAGCTGGAGGCCAACCATTTTCAGTTCAGAGGCCTGCCCTTTGGGCTCACCACAGCCTCCAGGGTGTTCACCAAATGTATGGCATTAGAAGCAGCTCATCTCAGACTGCTGAGATTCAAAGTGTTTTCTTATCTAGATGACTGGCTATTCACCACTACAACCAGACATCTCCTCAAAAAAGCCATGGACTACTTACTTCAGTTGTGCCAGTCTTTGGGGATCATAGTCAATTATTTCAAGCCCCACCTTCATTTGGTTCAGGTTTTCGAATTTATAGGAGCTCACCTAGACACAGCCAATCAGTGGACACAACCAATCAGTTGGTCCTTCTTCCTACAAACAGAATACCTACCTTAAAATTGCATGTCAATCAGATTGTTTCTTATCCTACTCCCCCAGCAAATTTGGTTCTTCAAATCTTAGGTTCAATGGCTGCGGCAATTACCCCTGCTACCAACTACTCATTTCCACATGCAAATTCTTCAGTGGACTGTAGCAAGTCAGTGGCTGATTTTTCAACAGCCTTTGCACCAGCCAATAAAACTTTCTTGGGTTTGCAAAGACTCTTTACTTTGGTGGATTCAGTCTAACAAAGTTTGTCAAAGCTTTCCTTTTGAACTTCCACTCCAGTTGGCAAGGTGACTACTGACACCTCCCAGTTAGGGGAGGCATTTCTTGGAATAGACTGTTCAAGGCAAGTGGCCCCCAGAAGAGACTGATTTGCATATCAATGCACTAGAGATGAGAGTGTTTCTTTTAGCTTTCCAGGATTTCAGATCTCTCTTTCTCTAGGCACAATTGCTATACAAACAGACAACATGTCGGTGGTCTGGTACATCAGCAAATAGGTGGGAACCAGATCTTATCTCCTTTGCTGACAAACAGTGAGAGTGTGGCACTGGGAAATCTCCTCCAACTACTTTCTTCTAGCAATGTATATTCTAGGGAAATCCAATTTTCTAGCTGAAAAGCTCAACAGGACTATTCGGATGCCTCATGAGTGGTCTCTCAACCAAACAGTGGCAGAGAGAATCTTCCGTTTATGGGGTCAAACTTGCTGTGACCTCTTTGCCTCTTCCTTCAAGAACAAGTGTAGCAGGCTCTTTGCCCTAATCACACCCTCAGGGGGAGTCACAGAGAGATGCTCTAGTCCAAGTTTGGCCCTCCAGTCTCCTGTACACTTACCCCCTTACCTCTAATCCCCATAATTTCTTCAGTAAGCACTGTGGTTGAAGAGCAAGGTTATCCTCATTGCCCCAAATTGGCCTTGGCAAGTTTGTTTCCCTTTCTGTGGTCCCACCTCCTATGTCCTCCTTGGACACTGGACCCCAGTCCATATCTGATATCTCAACCCACATGAGTGGCTCACCCAGGCATTCCAGGCCTCAAGTTGACTGCATAGTTTTTCCAATTCCCGTGATGGCTAGATAATCCAGGCTTTTTTCCTCAGTTCGCCAAATATTGATGTCATCCGAGAAGGCATCAACTAGAAAAATATATGAGTAAATGGAAAAGATTTTCTTATTGGGCACATCAAAGAGCACTATATCCCTTTACTGCTCCTGTTCCTGCTGTTTTAGATTTTCTTGTTTCAGTTTTTCAATGAGCTGCTAGTTTTTCAGCCATCAAAGTCCATCTAGCAGTCGTCTCTAATTATCACACTGTAGATAATGCTTTCCCTCTAGCTTCATCCAGATTATGCAAAGCTTTCCTTAAAGGTACCTTCTTACTTAGAACCCCCCCCCCCCTCCCCGATTAAAGACCCTATTCCACCATGGGACCTTACACTTAGAGCTTGGCTCAGCTTCTCTTTTATTCTTCAGGCAAGTCTGATCTCAAATTTCTCTTTTAGAAGACAATCATTCTAGTGGCTATAACTTCACTTTATTTGATTTTCCATAATGATAGAGTCACCCTATATACCAGTCTATCTTTTTTGGTGAAAGTAGCCTCTGAGACAAACATCAATCAAGTAATCAACATGCCTGTCTTCTATCAAACTTTTTCCAATAAAGGGGAATACATGAATCACATTTTGGATGTACATAGGCAGCTTCATTTTTATCTTCATAGAATGAAGGATTTTAGGAAGAATGACCAACTGTTCATTCATTTCAGATAGGTTGGTGGTGTTTTTGCCACATATGTATATTTTATATTTTATATATATTTTTATTAGCTTATTAAGTAATATTGGATAGTATTCCTTCATTTACTTTATAAGTAATTGTTTTTATTTTATTCATCATATTGGACTAAATCAGTCATGTGCTTTATTAACTTTTTTATTTAAAAGCTGCTTTTTTGTGTTTGTGTTTATTCTGATGAAGTCTCATGATGACCTGGGATGAAAGCACTTAATTAAATTGAATTTTATCTTGAGAAGCTGTTGGATTCGTTTGTGGATTCCTTTGTTTTTTAGTTGCCACTCTTCTAGTTTTCATATCAGTAGATGGATCTTATCCAGGGAAAGTCCCATGTACTCTGGTGAATTTAGAAACCGTGTAACCCATGCACGTAAGTATACAGATCTAAAACTTCAAAGAAAGCAGAAAGAGCTACTGCAAAATATTTTTTGTTACTTTTTACAGTTTTATTCAAGTAAAAAGACTTATTATAGTTTATGGTTGTTTAGGCATCAGCATTTCTTAGACAGATGTCTAACATCCCGATTAAATCTGATATAGAGAGGACTTAAAGTTAGTAAGAGAATTGCACTGCATTCTCTGCCCAGTTAAACAAATATAAATTTACTTTCTTTGCACAGTATATGCGTATTATCGATCTAATACATCTTTAAGTATTATTTAAAGTGAACAGTCAGCTGAACACCTGGTATTGCTAGAGTATGTGATACAGGAAGACAGCATTTAATGTATGGAACAGATTGTACTAATCATATGATATCTGATGATATGTGCCTGAACAAATGTAGGTTACAAGGTGCTTCATGGTGGTATATGGTGCTTGGACTTTCATGTTCAAAAGAAGGGCTTCTGTAGCACTAGTGGAAAACCTGTTTATTCTAACTTCTGAAAGCTTGTCATTGAACTGACAAAATAATGAAACCACCAAGTTAGAGACCAGAAAGTGTGTAGGCCAACTTCCCAAGCATTCACCATCTCTGAAAGAAGCATTATTCTCTCTGACTTAGCTATGGAACAAAATTACCCTGAATTTTGTATGTCTGTCAGTGCCAGTTTAAATATAAACCATGGTGAGTTTTGGATGTTTGTAGAAGTAAACTATCTAGGAGATCACATAGTTAATTTCCCTAGGGAGACTTCTGTTCTGAAGAGGATCTGTTTTCCAATAACAGGGGCTTTGCCATTATATCACCAACCATGGATCACCACTGCTGTTTTCCTTAGTGAGTTGCACATTTGTTTTGGTGTGACTGTATGCAATTCAAGGAGTGCCACTGATCACTGCATAGCAACTCCCAGCAAGTGTCTAAAGTCGTACTGTCAGTCATTTGTCCCATTTTTCTATTAACCTGAAGGTGTAGCATGTATTCATGTTAAGGTGAACATCAAATGCTAACCGGTCATCTTAATCAAAGTCTGTAGTGATTTTCCTTCATGCTAGATTGGGCCGCTTTTGTCTGGCTTCTGCTTTGGGTGTTACCAACGCTTGCTCATTTTCTCAGTTTCATATAGTTTTGACCTACAGATGCTAGATGATTGCTGTAAGGATCGTTGTTGAAGGAAAATAATACATATTATTTGACAGTTCAGCTGGAGGTGAGCTTCAGGCAAGAACTTTTTAGTAGTCAGATTTACTCAGGACATGTGCTTCCCATCTCATGCCATGGCTTATAGAGTACAGCATAACTAAAAAAGAAGGCAATATAAGCACTCTGTTCCATTAATTTTACAAACAGAGCAAAGTAAGTATTGCATTCCGTTTCCCAGTTATATAAATCAGTTTAGTTTTATATCTTTCACTGGTCCAAGTGAAATAAATTACTTTTTTTAGGCTAAGTGTGCATATTATTTTTCAGCCAGGCTGGTGTATTATTTAAGAACAACATTGCTTGTATTCTTCCAGGGGGGGGTGATGAAAACTCAATATCCACACATCTTTTACCTGGATCATTTGCAGCTGCAGTTTTATTGTTATACCTTTATTTCTAGTCAGCAGATGGTTTTAATATAACGGAAAGTTACGAATAATGAAGGAGGGTATGTATGGTATTAATTTATGCCTCTTGGCTGTGAACCATGTGTGTGGTTTGGCTGTTGGCAGCAGTACCAAACATTTATTTCATGTAAAATGTGAGATGGGATTCCATATTATTCCCTATGGAGGTATTAAGGGCACCTTAGAGCAGATCAGTTAGTTTTAAAGAGTGACAGGACTGCAAAACATTGGAGCAGTGTATACCATAATGCAGCTTTGTGGTTAACTGTAAAAAAAAAAAAAAATAAAACTGGCTGGGATGTTTCTCAAATTTGAATTTATCTCACTGGATGGTCAGGTGATCTGGACAAGTTTGCATTTAGACTCAGATAATGTCATTCCTTTTAGTCCATCTTGCTTGTTGTTTTATTAGTGATAGCCAGAATCCTTGGGAAATATCTACCTGTAAACTATGCATTTTTGAATTATGGAGGAAACTTCACATAAAAAGACACGGGATTCATTATTAGTAATCCTGGAACTAAACAGTGCAATGTGTTTGCTTTTACAATATAGTAGTTGAAGAAAAAAAGGCAAAAATATAAGTGTCATATTCTGCCATTAACACAAAACTGAGGAAAACAGAAAGCATCCATTCAATATAAGATAATTTTCCAACAAAACGTAATGGATTTTGCAAATGTTTATTCACTTAGTGGCATGAAAACTTTACTAAGTATATAAGAAGATGGCAAGCATCTGTGCTATGGTTACCATTACTACCTAGAAGTTAACAGAAAGGAGGATATACATAATTTAGTATTATTCTGGCAAAGGTGCATGCATGTATTATTATATATGTATATATATATATATATATATATATATATATATATATATATATATATATATATATATATATATATATATATATATATATATATATATATATATATATATATATATAAATATATATATATATATATATATATATAGGGTCTATATTAGAACACCGAACATTCAAAATGTCGAGTGTTCTAATATTGAACACTATGAATCGAACATTCAGAACAGCAAATTTTTTCCTAGGGAAACAATTCGCTGTTCCAAAACATATACACACAACACAAGCACACCAAGCAAACAGCAATCCACACACATACACCTAAACTCTTACACCTAACCCTACATTAAACTATGCATACACCACTAACTATCCACTTACCTTAACCCAAACCCTAACCTTAAGGTCCATCACTATTGTATAGTCATCTCACTCGTGCCCTAACCCTAACTCATCTATCCTGCACACGTACCTGAACCTGACCTGTAACTTTCCACCACAGTGCTGAAAATACCGAAGCAACAGAAATGGACAACCAAATTCTTTCCTTAGGAAAATTTTAGTTTTTTTGTTTCTTCGATATTTTCAGCGAAAACGGGTCGATATTAGAACACTCGAAATTTTGAACATTCAGTGTTCTAATATAGACCATATATATATATATATATATATATATATATATATATATATATATATATATATATGTGTATAAAAAAACCTTCGGCTTTTCCCGATTAGGGGTCACCAAGCGCAACTCCGGTCCGCTAATGATTGGAAGTAGATTTTCACGGTGCTGAGGTGCCAGCTCAATGCCCAACCTTCAATGAAGGCATGCCCATTCGTGCATGTCTTTCAAATGCCACTCGACCACGGGGAGGACATGCAGACTCCACACAGAAGGCACTCCAGCCATAAATCGAACGCGAGAACATATATATATATATATATATATATATATATATATATGTATATATATATATGTGTGTATGCATATGTATATGCTATACATATATTCTATATATCGCACTCAGTCCTAAGAGGTATCTGGTATTAATCCTTCCTTGCCACAAGTCTGTCAAAAGATTACTTGTTAAATTGGTCATTAATGCTGGCAATGCATTTTAACACCACCAGTCCTGTTTACACTATATAGCACAAGACATCAGTCGCAACTCCTGGTTTGTTCTGTAGTTCCTTAATCGCTGTGTTTTGAAACTGTAAAAAATATCAAGAGCGGCACAGCCTTTGCTTAGTGGGGTTTACCCTGGTTGACATGCACTGTACACCTGGCAGTTAGCACAGAGGACTAAGACAATTAGCCATTTATGAGCTGCTTTAAATGTAACAGGGTTTGATTCCCTTAACCTCCATTTGTTTACTGCATGACTCTGAACAAGTCACCAGGCTTTGTTCCTGGGTTGAGTCTGAAAAAGATCCATGTGGATCATTTAACAAATATGAAGTAAAATTAAATAATACAGTGCTGTTTGCCAGGTCAGCTTCAGGTGCTATGTATATATATATATAGATATATATATATATATATATATATATATATATATATATATATATATATATATATATATATTTGGGAACCAAATGTGATCGAATCCAGTTTTGGTGAAATCTGTTTAGTTGACACAGTTTGGTAGATGAAGCAGATGGTTGACAGATGTGTGAGACTGCACAATTCTAAGGGTTAAATGTGTATTTTTCCAATATTGCATGATCTCAGAGTTAGCATATATAATTGGCAGTGGATGTGGGGGTCAAAAGAAGGCTTGCCTCCTGCAAAAAAAATGATTTTTTTTTGTTTTTCTTTGTTTTAATTTTGTATGCACTGAGGTTAGTGCTCAGCACATGCGTACTAAAGTATTGATATTTGCATTGTCAACCTTTCATGTTCGACATTAGTAACATTGACATTTGGGTCTATTGATCAATTTATGTAGACAAACACTGAACTGAGTGTTAATCACTTGTATGGGAACAGATTGCTCTTGAGAATTTGAAAACAAATGTGTCCACTGAAGTAGCTGGCAGGAGTAGGGTACTCTGTAATAATAAAAGATTGAGCTTTTTTAAAAATTGCTTGCTAAATATTGCTGGAGTTGTGTTCCAGCTTACCAAACAGTGATGGCTTTTTTAATACCTGTATTAAAATATCACTTATGATACAGGCACACTTACATTAATAGAAAAGAAAACAACCTATATTAACATTTTCTTTTTACTTTTACACACATTAGGCAATTACAAGTGCTCTTTCTTTATAACAACTTTCAGTCCAGCATTATATAAGTCACTCATTTCTTACCTTCCCATAAACCTCACTGCCCTACCTGAACATCATTCTGCCTGTATTCATGTTCATCATATTGATCACTCCTGCAGTAGCCTTAACTATATCGGCATTATATCCTGCCAAGGATATAACAAACAACCTCCAAAGCATCTGGGCACCTTCCATATACCCAAACTGATGGGCATCTTAAACTGAGCTGACTAAACTACAAGTTTGGGTGAAATGCCCTTCAGAGCTTTACTGTCACCAAACAGTACACTCTCCTGAGGCTTTCCAGGATTAGCAGTTGGCTTGTGATGTTCCTTTGGGGTTCCTTTGGGGAAAAAATCCATTTTCTTATTTATGTTGCTGTTTTATCACTTTCCTCTTCAGGAAAGTTATTATAAAGGTAAGAGTATTGTATTTTGATCGACAGTCACAAGACTGTGATGTACTTTTAAATGGATCTCTTATTATTGTGTATAAAAATGGTGTAAACTAACTGAAAATATTTCTTCTGTGGAGAAATGATGTACAGTTTACTTTTGTGGGTCAGGCATAGTGTTTTAAAGTGCTTTATACTATGTTTTTCTTTTAAAAACTATAACCTTTGTAGAGTGGTAGTGTTTACCAGTATCTGCTGCTTGCCCACCATCAGAAAGAGGCATAATATTTGGCCGACATTGGAACAGACTGCCCGTCCCATTGCTGGTCCTTCTTCCATTGTTCAAAGCAAGATGCCAGCACCAAAGATTTGTAAGCACACAAAACATTTAATTATAAACAATAAAGTAATATTACCAACATCATACTGGTTTTGGCACACTTGCCTTCTTCAGTGATAAGAGACATGTCAGTAAATCAATACATAGACACTTATATAGAATTAAATAAATAAATAAATAAAATAAATCCTCTTCCTGTTAAATCACTTCCTAGAGAAATATATAACAAACCTAATACATTAGATTATAAATGATCATTAAGTCCCGGGGGGAATAAACCCCCAATTTGATAATCCATTATTTTTCCTTTTTATTAAGAATGGAATGCCAGCCAAGTTTATTACTTCTATCTCCCTAGATCTTGTCTATAATCATAAAGTAAAATTTGAACCTGGTATGAGAGGTGCACTGTCTGTATAAGGCATTAGTTAGTCATTTGGTACATATGTTGCCTAGGTGCTTGGACATGCAAATACATAGGGGATGAGATGTTTGACTTATGTAGAATGCTGAACAGGTACATGTTGCCAGATATATAACCCAGTCAGTTCCACAATTTCCAAAAAATGTTATGTCGTATACCTGACTGGTATTTTTATTGGAAAATTGTTTGGACTTGTGTATACGTTTACACAGTGTACAGTGGCCACATGGGAATGTACCTAATAGCTTGTCCCCAGTTATGGTCAGTTGATGACTGAAAGGCCCCCTACTGCCAACATGTTTGAAGTGTGCAAAATGTGATCCCATCGTCTTTCCCCTCCAAAAGGTGAATTTGCATTCGAGACCAGGAACCTGATACAACTCCTCATTAGCCATTAGCATGTTCCAGTTTCTGGACACAACATCCCTAATCAAATTAACATTCCACCCATAAGTGGTAACAAACCTAATGGTATCCAAATTATCCTCCTGGGTTTTATTTTTGTATTCTAGTATCTGTGTTCTCTCTTGTGTAGTGGCCCAATTACTGGCAGGTAGGATATCCTGTTGTTTATAACCCCTAACTTGAAATCTACAAGTTAGATCCCGGTGAAATGAAACATAATCACCTTGTTTTGAACAAATCCTTTTGATAAGCAAAAACTGAGATTTCGGTATATTTTGGATGGTATGGTATGGGTGCAAACTAGAAGCAAATAGCAAGTTGTTGCACTGGGTATATTTCCTAAGTCCCTGAGTTCTAAGTGCATCATCTGAGTTTTTTATAATCATAACATCCAAAAACTTGATTTGTTGATTGTCACAATTCAATGTGAATTCTATTCCCCACTTGTTGTCATTTAGATATTTTACAAGCGCTAATAAATATTGCCTATCCGCTCACCACACCAACCAACAATCATCTAGAAACCTTATCCAAATATCAGTCTCATTTTGATAGATATTATGGGTGTCATTATAAATCAGATGTTCTTCAAGATAGCCCATAAACAGGTCAGCGTAAATGGGGGCAAATGATGCACCCATCGCTGTGCCTTGTGTCTGCCAGTAACATTCCCCTTGGAAATAGAAAACATTTATACATAGAACATGATTGGCCATACATACTAAAAGTGTGTTAAAATCATCCAGATATAAATTGGCCCTCTCCAACCAGTACTGAAGTGCCTGCAAGCCTGCCCAGTAGGGAATGTTAGCATATAGAGCCTTCACATCTAATGTGCAATGTAGCCAAGTTGGTTCCGATTGGGTGTCTGATATGATTTCAGAAATTGCGTTGTATCCTGAATTCCACCTCTTATTAGATTCAACAACGACTTCAGGTATTGTGTCAAAAATACAGACAGTGGTTCTGTCAAGAAGCCAATGTCTGAAACTATTGGCATACCCTGAGGTTTATCCAGGCTTTTATGTATCTTAGGCAGTAAATACAGAATCTGTTTCTGTGGATCACTCACTATCAAGTGTTGCTTAAGTGAATCCTTAATGATTCCTTCTTCAACTGCCTGGTTAAGAAATAAGTCAATCTCCTGCTTGAAATTGGATGTGGGGCCAATAGGCATATGTATGTAGTGGTGAGAGTTAGACAATTGTCTATTTCCCTCAGCCAGATAATAATCTGTATTCATAATGACCACTGCCCCACCCTTATCAGTCGGTATTATAACAGCATTCAAATTGTTTTTAAGTTCAGTTAAGGCCTGCTGTTCACCAACTGGTAAATTATGACTAAGCATTCTAGATTGGCCCAACCTGAAGTGTAGATCTTTGAGCACCGCTTGTTGAAATATGGATACATGTTTATTCATTGGAGTTATAAATTCAGACTTTGAAAACCTAAACTCAGTAGATCTTTGAGAGGAGTACCTAGGGCCAAAAAATTATCTTAAATTAAGTCTATGACAAAAGTCAAGAACATCATTAACCATAACATTTCATCAGTAAAAAAAAAAAAACAGGAACATAGTTCAGACCTATATTTAATAATTATTTTCTGCTTATCTGCTAATTCAACTGAAGATATGTTGTGAATATTATGATCATACTCTACTGTGTTAACAAAGTTTGCCACAGATCCTCTACCATGTTTATTTTTGTGTTTTCTCCTACCCTTATGCCTACCATGTCTAAAGGGTAGTCCAAACTACATTGCTTCTTAGGGATTATTTACCATAACACAATTTCTGAAAATCATATCAGACACCCAATTGTAACCAACTTGGCTACTTTGCACATTAGATGTGAAGGCTCTGTATGTTAACATTTTCCACTGGGTGGGCTTGCAGGCACTTCAGTACTGGTTGGAGAGGGCCAATTTATATCTGTCTCATTTTAACACACTTTTAGTATGTATGGCCAAACATGTTCTATGTAAGAATGTTTTCTATTTCCAAGGGGAATGTTACTGGTAGACACAAGGCACAGCGATGGGTGCATCATTTGCCCCCATTTACATTGACCTGTTTATGGGATATCTTGAAGAACATCTGATTTATAATGACACCTATAATATCTATCAAAATGAGATTGATATTGGGAGAAGGTTTCTAGATGATTGTTGATTGGTATGGCGAGTGGATAGGCAATATTTGTTAGAATTTGTACTATATCTAAATGACAACAAATGGGGAATATAATTCACATTGAATTGTGATAATCAACAAATCAATTTTTTTGGATGTTACGATTATAAGAAACCAGGATGATACACATCGAACTCTGGTATTTAGAAAATATCCCCAGTACAACTTGCTATTTGCTTTCAGTTTGCACCCATACCATACCATCCGAAATATATCCAAATCTCAGTTTTTGCATATCAAAAGGATTTGTTCAACACAAGAAGATTATGTCTCATTTCAGCAGGACCTAACCCGTAGATTTCAAGTTAGGGGTTATAAACAACAGGATATCCTACCTGCCAGTAACTGGCCCACTACACAAAACAGAACACAGTTACTAGAATACAAAAATAAAACCCAGGAAGATAATTTGGATACCATTAGGTTTGTTACGACTTATGGGTGGAATGTTAATTTGATTAGGGATGTTGTGTCCAGAAACTGGAACATGCTAATGGCTAATGAGGAGTTGTATCAGGTTCTTGGTCCTGAATGCAAATTCTTATTTCGGAGGGGAAAGATGTTGGGATCGCATTTTGCACACTACAAACATGTTGGCAGTAGGGAGCATTTCAGTCATCAACTGACCATAACCGGGGACAAGCTATTACGTACATTCCCATGTGGCCACTGTACATTGTGTAAACATATACACAAATCCAAACAATTTTCCAGTTAAAATACCAGTCAGGTATATGACATAAAATGTTTTGGCAATTGTGGAACTGACTGGGTTATATATCTGGCAACATGTACCTGTTTAGCATTCTACATAAGTCAAACTTGTCGCCCCCTACATATTCACATGTCCGAGCACCTAAGTGACATACATACCAAATGACTAACTAATGCCTAATACAGACACTACACCTCTCATAGCACTGCCAAATTTTACTTTATGATTATAGACAAGATCCAGGGGGACAGAAGTAATAAACTTGGCTGGCATTCCATTCTTAATAAAAAGGAAAAATACTGGATTATCAAATTGGGGGTTTATTCTCTAATGTAGTAGGTTTGTTACATGTTTCTCTAGAGGAAGTGACTTAACAGGAAGAGGATTTATTTTATTTATTTATTTAATTCTATATAAATGTCTGTGTATTGATTTACTGACATGTCTCATCACTGAAGAAGGCAAGTCTGCTGAAAGTGGTATGATGTTGGTAATATTGGTTTACGTTCATGTGTGCGTATTGCACAAGGGCGAACAGCAATTGTCCAAAAGGCCATTTGCAAAGTTTGCAAACGCTGAATGGAAAAAGGTTCAAATGTGCAATGAGCGAATGCTCATTAACATTTATACTTCATTACATTCATTTTTCGACATTTATGTTTGAAAATCAGTGAATCTGCTTTTCGATTTGCTGATTTTCGAACATGTAAAACTGTCGCTGTTTTGATTTTCTTGGTTACGATTCGCTCTTATGAGCAATCACACCACTGTGATTCGATGTTGTAAAGTTAAACTGGTAATATTACTTTATTGTGGATAAATAAATATTCTGTGTGCTTACAACACTTTGGTGCTGGCCTCTTGCTTTGAACATTTTAATTTACTTTGGCCGTTTGCACCTGCCGAACCTGCGAGTATTTTTTTTTTTGGTCCTTCTTCTAGCCAAAAAAAAAAAAAGAAAAAGTTAAGCAAACTGCCTTTACCACCAGAGCAAGCAAGCAATGTGCCTCAACTACAGGTGGGTGACTCTGCTTGGCCATTTGTTGTACCTGAAACCATTCATCTTTTACTCTGGATCCCTCTGGCTTAGCACCTACAGCCACTGTGGACTGGGGTTAGCCATGTTATCTGGGGCTGTTAGGGTCCTCTCAGTGTGAAAGGAGAGCCACTCTTGTTGGTCCTAGGAGAGGGAATAGGGAAGGTTTCCCTGTTGTGCGAGAATGCTGAACCCATCCCTGGGGAAGATGCAGCTGCCATTAGTAACATGGTTGCCCCTTTTTTCCTGTCAAAAAGAAGCAGAAAAAGCATGAATCTTATCCTCATATTTATTTGTTCAGGAGTAGTTTACTGGGTCTGAACCAGGATTTAATTCACGCTGCTGATCATTCTTATAAAGTAATTTCTGGTAAAAGAAAGAAGGATAGCAGAAGAGATTCAAGATTCTGAATCTGAACAGAAAATGCACAGATGGACACAGTTTTTTTCCCTCAGATTTCTGATTCAGACTCAGAAGTGAGCTCAGTTTCTCATTCCCCTGTGAGTGTTTCTCTTTGTCTGAAACTATTGCTAGAATGTGCCAGTGTTTTCAGTGGGAGGGCATTGAAGTTTTTCAGTCCCTCATAAAATACTGAGTTGCTACAGAAGGATTTTCCAAATCCTACACCAATTCCTCCTATTCTGTCTGCCTTGTAGTATGTGTGCGTATTACTGCCTGCAAGTTTCCTGATGGTCAGTTATTTGTCTCTAAAACTGCAATGTATGAAGTTCATCAGTCTTTTAAATTTTTATAAACTCCCAAACCTGACCCAGCAATTGCATTCACTTTTGCTAAGCACCTAGTCAATTCTAGTACTACTCTTTCTGATACAGATGGAAAATTATTTCTATTAGATTTTAACTAAATAAATTGATCATGATAATAATTGTATTTAGAAATTTGTAAGCATAAAAAAAACAATATGAACAAGAACAAACAATTATTTACAAGTGTCTACTAACAAAGAAGATTCTCAAAAATTCCTATACATTACAACTGATATGAGCATAGCTATTTTTGTTTATCAAGCAGTTCCTTAAAATTTGTTCATGTATTATAGTAAGAAGTGATTCTAGTAGATCTTGATTTAATGGTGATAATCTCCAGATGACATACTTCTGTTGCAATATTTGTAAATTCTTTGAAAGAACGTGTAGCTTCATTCATCAAATTCATGGTTATAACTTTCCTCGCAATTGATAAAATGGACCACAAAAGAGGGTATTTCATTCTTTTAACAAAAACAGAAATAAGAATATTGAAAAGAATTAATGACTTAGATAAAACAAAATTCTCCCCAAATAAAGCCTGCAAAAAAGATTAATGTTATTCCAATAAGTGGCAAGTACAACACAATCAAAGAACAAGTGTTGCCAATCTTGATTCTTTATACTGATCATGCTAATAGTACAATTGTAATTTATTGTGTTATTAATGTTATCTGTTATAATTATCCCTAAACAGTCCATGTTTCTCTCTTTGACACTTTATTAAGTAAATATCTCATTTATCCTATCAATAATGGCATTTATGGGTAGTATTTTATTTTATTTTTTTTATCATTAAAGGAGAGACCAGATTTTGTTTGAACTCATCCATTGCCTAAAAACCAACAGAAAGGGAACTATCACTGTCATCCAGTGTCAGAAGAATGTCATCAGCAAAAGGATTGGAAAATTATTGATAGATACGGGAAAAAAGTCTATACTTTTGCAGCTTTGATTTTCAGAATTTTGAGTTGTTAGTATCGTATGTTCAAAGTTTGTTCTGACTAATTCTGAAAGTATGAAAAATGTTTTATCTGCAGTTTCTTCTTGTGAGGAAAAAAAATCTGCTTTAAATAACTTAGTTTCCTCTATTGTACAAGTCACTACATATTGTTCACTGTATGTGTATGACTCTTGTTGATACTTCATCCAAGGCTATGGCCACTGGTACTGTTTTGAAGATGTTTGAATGGCTGCATTCTCAGAACCTCCAAGATGAGGCTAAAAATGAAATTTTAAATTCACTCTTGGATGGAGATTTAGTGCCTGGCCTCTCTGCTGCTGAGATGATCAAAAAGTGTGTTGAAAGGGGCAAGTTTGTCTAGGGAATCTCTTAAGATTTTACAGTTTTCTTTTTCCAAATTGCCCAAGGGATTTTCTATCTTCTCATCCAGTTTCTTCAAAAAGAAGAATAAATAGACCCAACAAAATACAGGTAAACAAATGTTTAAGTAGAAATGGGGTTCCAAAAAGAAGTCTTGAACCTCCCAAAACCAAAGATGGTCTAGCAAGTCTGAATGACTATTCAAGAGACATTGGAACCCTTTCCCACCATGGCCCCTTTTTATCTACAGAATGTCTGAATCTCCAGTTTTCTCTTTGGCAACAGATAGTTTCTGATAAATGGGTTCTGAAAATCATTTATCAAGGATACAGATGTCAGTTGGAGGAAATTACTCCTTTCCGGGGATCATTCCTCATCCTCCAGATCAGACTGTTTTGTTTCCACCAGTTTTTCATCCCATGCTGTCCCAAGTAGTGATATAACCAATTCCTCAATCCCAGGTGAGGAATGTTTTTTTTATTCAAGGATGTTCCTAGTACCAAAGAAAGAAAATACTTGAAGACCAGTTCTAGATAATTCTTTCCTAAATCTGTTTCTGAGTTCTACATTTGTGATGTGGAAGGTAGTGCCAAATCCAAAATTATGTCACTTTACAACCTGTTACTTCTTCCTCTTTCTAGTTTCCTGGTAACACTTGACTTAAAAGATGCTTATCAACCCATCCCTGCTCATCTAGACACCAGATGCTTCTTAAGGTTTTGTGTATCTAGATCACAGCTTTGGTTCTCTACCTTACCCTTTGGAGTATCCACTGCATCAAGAGTGTTCACAAAATGTCTAGCCCCAGTTATATTTTTGGGGTCTATATTAGAACTTCAAAGTTTCAAAACTTAGAATGTTCTAATATCGAACCCTATTCAGCAAAAGCTGAAAATATCGAAGCAATAGAAAACCAAATTTTTTCCTAGGGAAAGAATTTGGTTGTCCGTTTCTGTTGCTTTCGGTATTTTCAGCACTGTGGTGGAAAGTTACAGGTCGGGTTCACGTAAGTGTGCAATTGAGTGCGAGTTAGGGTAGTTAGGGTTATGGTGTGGGTTAGGTATGTGTGCAGTTGTGTGGACGTGAGGGTTAGGGCAGGGTAGGTGAGTTAGGGTTAGGGCGTGGGTGAGGTGAGTGTGCGATAGTGATGGACCTTAGGGTTAGGGTTTGGGTTAAGGTAAGTGGATAGTTAGTGATGTGTGTATAGTTTAGTGTAGGGTAATATGTAAGATTTTAGGTGTATGTGTGTGGATTGCTGCTTGTATGGTGTGCTTGTCTTGTATGTATGTGTTTTTCTGTATGTTCGATGTTTTCAGCTTTCGCTGAATAGGGTTCGATATTAGAACATTCGAAGTTTTGAAACTTTGATGTTCTAATATAAACCCATAGTTTTGCAGGGTACAGAGTATCTACGTTTTCCATATTTAGAAGTAAGTGTCAGGAATATCTCTCTTTGGTGGGAGATTTCTTACACAAGCTGGGATTCCAACTGAATGTTCAAAATTTTTTCTTGACTCCTTCACACAGAATTGTGTTTCTGAAATTTCAGCTGTACACCTCAGTTCAAAGTGATTTTTTTCCACTACATCTGTATCTATTTATCAGGTTTTCCACTCAGACTTCGGTCACTGTGAGGGAATATCTTAGGATTTTCTAAGATCCTCTTGATACCCCTGGCAAGACTCCACATGAGAATGATACAGTGGTATCTGAAATCTGTTTGGTCCCAGCACCGATACCCTTTATCTTTTCAAATCCCAGAATTGGGGTTTGTCAGAAGAAAAGGAATTTGGTGGAGACAACAGTCATCCTTCAGTCCTCGTCTCCCCTTGTTCTTCCCTGCTCCAAAGCAGTCAGTCACCACAGATGCCTTGGGCTTTGATTGGGAAGCAGTTTTAAGAGGAATTAAAGTGCAGCAGCAGTGGAACCCCAAGGTTAGATGCAAGCATATAAATATCAAGAAGTTGCTTGCCTGATCAAGGCACTTGAGTCTGTGAACCAGCTTTGGTCCTCAGAACCTCTTCAAGTGGTTACAGACAACACCACAGTCATGTGGTATATCAACAAGCAAGGGAGAACCAGGTCATACCCCTGCTGCAGATTAGCCAGATTAACTTGGAATACAACTTCACAGTACAATCTTACTCTTCAGGCATCCTGCATTCTGTCAGATAAAAATTTTGTGGCAGACAAGTTGAGAAGAACCAGGACAGACCCTCAAAAATGGAAACTAGTTCAGGAAGTCCTCCAAGATTTGATCCATCTAGTGAGAGTTCCTCGGGTTGACCTGTTTGCCTCCTCTGTGAACAATCAACTGGCAAGATTCTGTTCCAAGACCCCATGCAAGAATGCCTGGAAAAAAAAGCCTTTTTATTTATTTTTCTTGGACGGGAATGTTGCTTTCCAGCCTTTCCATTAGCATCATGGATGCTTCTGAAGATTCAGAAAGAATCCCCCCAAGATCATTGTGGTGACTCCATTCTGGCCCAGTCATCCATGGTCCTCCCTTCTTTTGGAAGTGACCGTGAGCAAGTACAACAAACTTCATCACAGACTCGATCTACTCACACAAGAACAGGCTTGCTTGATATGCCCCAGTATCAGTCAACTTCACCTGAATGCCTGGATGATAGGGTTTTAATTCCTTTTATGCACCTGTTTACTGAGAATGTTCAATAGGTATTAATGGAGGCAAGAAAGTCAGCTTTTAAAAAGTCATAAATTAACAAATAGAAAATGTTTTCTAGTTGGTGCCAACAACGTAACCAGCACCCATTCAGGGCAGGTTTTCTCTGGTTTTATGGTATTTGTGTGAATTGCTGTCAAAAGCCTTTCTTATTCCACTGTCAAGGTTCATTTACTGGCCATTTCAGTATGTCTGCCCATGGATTCTCCTCTTTCAATACAGTCTCATGTGAAAATGATTTTGAAAGGGGTTTTACATAAGAGGCTTGCAAGAAAACAGGTAGCTTCTTTGGTGTCTTAACATTGTGTTAGAGCAGCTAATGCTCCATTTGAACCAGCTAGCCTGGCTAATTTGGGGTTCTTAACAAGGAAGACAGTTTTACTGATTGCTCTGATGAGTGCAAGAAGGGTATCTGAGTTGCAAGCCCTTATGGTGAGTCAACTCTACCTTATTTTCCAGAGAGATAAGGTTTCTTTAAAATCGTATCCTTCTTTTATGCCTAAAGTGGTATCCAAGTTTACTTTGAGCCAAAATATCCATCTCCCCAGTTTATTTCTTAAACCTAAAAATGAAAGAGAAAGGATAGAGTACCATCTTGCCAGAGATAAATCTTTCAGATCTTTGGATCCAGTGTTCTTTTCTTGTGACGGTATGAAGAAGGGACAACCTGTGTCAAAACAGACTATTTCTAAGTGGCTATCTAAGTATTTTACCTTTTGCAATACTGACCGTAACAAACTATTCCAGATAGGGCCAAGGCCTACTCTATCAGAGCCTTGGTTTCATCTGTGGTGTTTTGGAAAAGATTGGGTTCCACAAGTATTCCAGAAGCTGCTACTTGGTCCTCTGTATACAAAGCAACATAAGCTTGATTCCTTCTCTGGCTCTAGATCCAGCTGTGATAAAACCATTCTCCAGAGGGTCCAAGACTCCTCTCCATCCACCTCTCAAATGTTGTTATCCAGGGTAATCTACCCATATAGCTAAGGCTACTACAGCAATCAGTATAATGAACATAGTACAGTTGTGTAAGTAAACTTACCATAACGGAAGATGTTCAAGTGATCACTGCTGCAGTAGTCACTCTCTCCCTCCATCCCCTTGGTTTTTGGTGTGCTTTTTTTGCCAGGATGTGGAAATTTATTTTTCATTGTTCCTAGCACTGTCCTTTCAGGGCTTAGCCTCCCTCTCTCTTTTTGGAGTGAAAGCTCTGAAGGGCTTCACACCCAAATGTGTCTTTTACTCAACTCAGTTCATGATACCTGACAGTTTGGATGCATGGAAGGTACCCTAAAGCTTGGGAAGTTGGCCAGCTCTTATATCCTTGGCAATATATGGTATAACCCTTATATAGCTAAGGCTACTGCTGCAGTTATCATTCAAACCTCTACTGTTACTACATAACTGTATTTTCCCACAAATTCCATTTATTTCTTTGAAATTTTCTCCATCCCTTTTCTAAAGACCACTTTTCCAGTTGTTTTATTTCTTTTGCAATATTCAGTACTTTAAATACAGTTTGTTTATATTTTGATTTCCACTTTCTAATGATTGCTTTTTGACAGCCAACATAACTAAATTTAATAAGACCTTGCTGTGTCTAGGCAATTTGAATCCTATGTCCCAGCTCAAAGGAATCATTTCCTACATCACAGCCATTTGTTCACCCAATATTTCTGCCAGAATATTTTGTAGGAAATTTTATTAAATTTGCCAACTCATTACAATTAAAAAAAACACATGTTCCCAGTTAGTTACTCATTTCTTCACCATCAAACCTTCCAATATTTACCTGAGGAAGAATTCTTTGAAGTCTGCTTGGGGTATAATTTTATCCTATGCAAAACTTCCAAGTAAAAATCATAAATCCTCTGGACTCTGTTGCATACTTGGGAGATATATATATATATATATATATATATATATATATATATATATATATATATATAGATAGATAGATATATGTCCTCCCATATATCATGCAATATTTTATATGCCGTACTAATTTTCCCCCTTTTTAACAACAGCTTCTGTTCTAGGTTTGACTAAAAACTCTACCAGAGCAGGTCTTTCACTTAGGATTCCTCTATCCCTTTCTGTCTGCCTATACTCTATCAATCCCTGGTAGGGAAGGCAGTCTCTTACCTGCAGTTCAAAGTTCTTCTTGGCTTATTTTCTGTACTCCTAATTGCAGTCATCCCTATTGTCAAAATCTCCTTTATCCACTCATTTATTGTTTAGTTCTTAAAATACTTTCTGCAATTTTATAAACATAATAATCTGTGTGTTAAGTATTCTTATTATTATTTGCATCCAAAATCCCATTCTCTCCCTATTTCATGAATCTCCCCACTTCACCATCATCCCTTTTCACTTTGAATTATAACCTTCTGCTTGATTTATGTATATGAGCCTTAACTGTGTAGCTGGTGAGTGTTACAGTTTTATTGTGAAAACATGGGCCGTAATATTTTGTAAGATGTCTTGTGAAAACTCGATGTAGATTCCTTTCTTCTTAAGTTGCTGTATAACTTTAATTATGTTATTCTATGTTCTGTTGGAGTGTCATATTTAATGTGTATTGTTTTAACAAAGATGTTGTTGTTATTGTTTGTCTTTCGGCTTTCCCCAGTTAGGGGTTGGCACAGCGGAACTCCGGTCCGCTAATGATTGGCAGTAGATTTTTATGGTGCCGAGTTGCCAGCTCAACGCCCAACCTTCAACGAAGGCACGACCATTCACGCATGTCTTTCGGAATGCCACTTGACCATGAGGAGGACATGCAGACTCCACAAAGAAGGCACTCCCCGCACTCCAGCCGAGAATCGAATGGGAGAACCTCTTGCTGTGAGGCAACAATGCTACCACTGCACCACCGTGGATGTTTTTTATAAAATAACTGAACTTCTTATCTTTTTATTAAAACTTTATGGGATCGCTAAGATTCATAAAAACTACCAGCACAGCCATCTTGGAACTCTGTTTTATGACCTGTTTGAAGTACAACATGAATGAATTGTAGTCCCCCTCTAATGTTGCAGTATGTATTTGTATTTAAACAAAAGTACAAGCACCTGTTCTAGTTCTGTATCCTGACCACAGATGATTGTTCTGATGTCAGCAAGTGTATAGCTTTGTCCCGAAAAGTATATCATTATGTTCAGTTAGCATTCCAACAATGCAGTTGTTCTGAGAAATTGCAACTGAGCATAAAGACAGGTTGTTTATAAGGCTCACCTAATTCTTTTTGTTGATGATGGCATGGAGAATCTGGATGAGAATGTGAGAAATATTTAGGACAGCCTTATATTTATGCAGGGAAGGGTGACATTTTGTTACTTATCTGCTGCCTGACATTATACAGTTTGCTCATCAAGGTAGAGGTATTTTTTCGAGTTCTGCCCATTTATTCATTTATTTTCATCTTATGTTGTATTCTTTTTCATTCCATTCGCTACAAGTCATATATGTTTTTCGCTAAACTGGTAACAAGAGAAATACATTATCTGTCTTGCTTCTAAACTGAGCTGGTCAGAAGATGCAGAACTCTTAATTGTTTTGTACCACTTACCACCTGATACTGTGGCAACCTTAAAACATTTATTTACTTTATTTCTTTGTTAATTGAGGAGGAGCATCAATCCTCATGGAACTTTTCCAACCTCATTCCAGATACACAGTCTGTTTAAGTAACTTGTCCAGAGTCAAATAGCAGTCATCTGGAGACAGAGGAAGTCAATTCCTGGACTGCAGATATCAGATAGTTAACAGCTCTGAGAGTTAATCCTTCATGCTAACTGCCCTCTGAGCCTTAATTCCTCATGCTAACTGACATCCAAAACATGGACTATGCCTGTGAATCTATTCCATTCAACTGTATATTAATGAAGTATGTTAAACATTACACTTGTTATCTCTTAAACTGATTTGGAAGATTGCTTTAAAATTAGTTCTTGTTTAATATATACTGTACTTTATTCACATTCACATATACAATACACAGAATTAAATATTTTGAAAATATTATCCAGCCACATAAAACTGTTTCATATAGTAGGGATACTCTAAGTAGAATTTATTTGTGATTTTAATATAATTTGACAACTCCTGTTTACAGTTCTAAAGAAATGTTACGTAAAACTGGTGATTTTCCTTCAAAGCAAACCTCAGAAAAGACATAGTTACTGTAAAAATATGTTTTAATGTATTCTCAAAAAAAAAAAATATATATATATATAAATATATATATATATATATATATATATATATATATATACATATATATATATATATATATATAGTATGACCCCTGCCCTGCAATGCCCACAATTCCGACTCCAACACCACTCCAAAAATTGGCAGCAAATCACTAGTTGCTCTTCACTGCATGAGCCTGACCATAATACCATAATGTGCAGGTTTCTGGTCTCACAAATGCTTTAGCTTGCCCCTTAACTGCAATAAAGGCTCAGGAGCAAGGGCTTTAATGGAATTGGTCTAGAAGGCCATAATCAGTATGGGTTAGTGTTTCAGATTACTTAATCTAGGATGTTTAGATGAAATGCATCCAGTGTCAGGCAAGCTTTTGCATGTGACATTTGCAGTATCATTCATGCCACCTAGTAATGCAAGTACTGCAGTAGATGGCATGGCTGCCAGCCTCTTTGCTGAAAAATTCTGAACAAAGACAAAAATAATGGGGGAGAAACACCCACGATCAGCTACAATTTTAAATATTACTCTAATTCACTTAGAAAAAATCAAATTCAAACAGGTTTTGCAACAAAATGCATTTCTGAGTAATAAGAACTATGAAACGTAATTTTTCGCATTGCAGACTGTAATGCTCAGTGATTAACTAGAAAATCAAAAAATTAACAATATGAGGTAAAAATCATTGATGTTCTTCAAAATCAGGGACAGTTGAGAGGTGTGGTAGCTGGGCTTCTGGTCTACAACAGCAGTCATGATAGTAACAGTGTTCCAGCTAGAATAGTGAACAGGTCATCATCTGGACCTTTATCTTACCTCCATTGTCTAACTTGTCTGATGATATGGGCTCATTCCAAAACCTGGGTCCCCAACAGAACACCTTGCCTCTGCACAAATGGCCTCCTAGAAATAAACAGTTTTGATATTAGGGCTAAAATATTTTAACCTGTTATAAGTTACATACAGATATACATTATTTGTAGGATGTGCATAGCTTCACTTGTTATCTTGTACACCCAAGATATCTTCAAGCACAAAAGTCAGTTGAATGTCAGCAAGCAGCTACAAGCAGTTTTTGTGGCATAAACTATGTACTAAGCCACTGGGACTGAGGATCTGGTTATAGGAGGCTCAAGAACAATTCACTTCTTTAAAGTATAAATACTTTAAATGAAATCAAAATAACTGATTAAAGTTCAGAGCTATTGCACTGATCTAGGCACTTTATAGTTAGATTTTGTTTTACCACTTACTGGAAATCAAACATGTTTAATGGTTCAAAACTCGTATAACATAGATAGGAAATGAAACACCTTTAATGATTTAGGACCCTTAGTATGTAATATAAAATCCAGGAAAAGCCATCTTTTACTGCATAAATGGAAGCACCATAGGAAAGGATCAATTAATTTACTAACTGAATAATGAACAAGCACATCAGTACACTATAACAAAGTTTTTGACTTTTAAAATGGTATTTTCTATTCTTCACCTGATGACCTAGTTTTGTTTTTCATAATAAATGATGCACAGGGTTCAGAATGGTTCCCAGCTATACTATGAACCTGTTATAATGAGCTATGTGAACCACCATATGCACTAAATTCAAATATTAAACAACACTGACATTCAACTACTAACCAAAATGAAAAAAACTATGGAAACAGTGATAATATTTTACAACAATTTTATAAACAACCAAAAATAATGGTAGTGTTAAGCGCATTCATCCCAAAAGGTTTTATGAGATCATAGAGGGGTGCTAATAATATTATCCAGAACAGTGGTGTGAGTCTTGATATACCACTCACTCAGAAGACTCCTGGTTCTCCATCCCTATTTAATGCTACTGCCAGCCATACAGACTTTCAGGCATGGAAGACAAATAGATTTGTCTTTAAGAAGAGGGACGGTGGTGTGTCTGATAAAGCAGTACCCCGTTCACTTTCCTTGACAGATCAGCTAAAGAGCTTTGAATTTAAGTTGCTCCAGTTTAAGAAATTACAGCTGGAGAATTATTATTTACATGAGAACCTTAATGTTAACTTGGTTCCGAAAGGGCTCCAGTTTTGGAAGTTTCCAAATGGAGCCGAAAAAGGTTACTACAGTAAGTTGACAGAGATTTTTAATCGCGCTGGCTGTGAAGTTGTGATCCATATGATTAAGCAGAATGGCATCCGACTAGAAAAACTGTTCTATGAGTTGGACATGTTAAATTCTAACATTACTAAGGACATGTTGTTTGACCACTTTGAAATGAATACATTAACATATTTAATGAAGTGGACAATCACCATAGGGACGTGCGAGCCGATCGGGATGCATTGTATATACTGACCCAGTCAATAACAAAAGAGCTTGAGGAAGGCAGGGGACAATAGACTATCAGGAGGAAGTGAGAGAGGTGAATACAGGAAGTCAGGTCCATGAGAATGGACAAGAGAATGGACATGTTGGAGTGAGGTGTTCTGACAGAAGTTCAGCTAGAAATGGATAGAGTGAAGTGAGTAATTGTTCTGGTCAGAATTTGAATCAGGATTCTTATTTGAAACAGGGGGCAAAACCAAAGACTTTTTCTGGGAGGAAGAACAACAATTACAAGAAACGGCGAGGAACTTTGTTAATCAGAAGACAGTGTGCTCTTTGTGAAAGTGGTAAACTCAGCAGGTGATTTTGTGCTATATAATTATTCTGTCAAAGAATTTAGCAGTGAGCATGTTGATTTATTGTCTAAAGGGTGGAATTATGTTCCTACAAGTAGAATGAATACAGTTGAAACTATTTTGGACTTAAAATTGCTTACTAGAAAACTAACTCTTTCTGTGTGGTTTAACTCTGTATCACCCAATGTTGGATTGAGTCAGGGATGTAATAACGTGGAAAAGAGAAAGTACATTTAATCCCCTCTTAATTCAAATGCTTCGTTGTTTGAAAGACTTTGTGAGAATGAGTTTTGGAAAATATTAAATAATGCCCCTGTAAATAAAGATTACAATTTGTCTGCCCAGGAAAGCAACTTAAGTTGCTACAGACAAAAGCATTAGGTTACTGAAACCTGACAAAGGGGGTGGGTTGGTCATAATGGATGCTAGTGAATATTCTAATAAAATGAACAGCTTGCTACATGGTAATACGCACATAGAAATATCTAGAAATGAATTACATATTGCCTACTCTAAGACTGATGTGGGGTTATATGATATATTAATGCAAGGCCAGATAAATATTGATGAATATAAGTTTATGAATAATCAATGGCAAGATGTAGCAGGGATTTTTGGAATACCTAAAATTCACAAGTGTATGACCAATCCACCCCTCCGTCCAGTTGTGGATGGGACCAGGTGTAAAACATATTACATTTCTAAATTTGTTGATGGTTTATTGAAATAATCTGTGGCTAACTTACCTCAGGTTTGTCAAGATTCTTGGGATTTTTTAACAAAAGTTTCTGAAGTTGAATTTAGTGAACAATGTCTTTTGGTTACAATAGATGTATGTAATTTGCATTCTGTCATACCACATCTTGAAGGACTGTCCTGGTTAGAACAGATTTTAAGTGAAATACATATTTTAGACCAGGATCGTATTAATCTAGTGGTTAGTCTGATGAATGTGGTACTGTCAAACAACTATTTGTTTTTTGAGGGTCAATTATTTAAGCAAATTAGTGGGGTGGCCATGGGGCAAGTTGTGCCCTGTGTTTCGCCAACCTTGTGATGGCTTATTGGGAGGTTAAACATGTGTTTAATTCTGATTTTCAAAGTAGCTAGAATTTTTACACCCACTTTTTGGATGACATATTTTGTGGACAAAAGGTGAAGAAAAATGAATGGAATTTGTGCAATATATAAATATGTCTACATCCTTTTTAATTTTCTTTAACTTATGATTTGAACAGTATAGCCATTTCAGATGTTTTATTGCAAAAAAATATATCAGAGTGTGATTTATCTCTAGTATCTTTAGAAAGCCCACTTTCTCTAATAGCTACCTTCATTATCAGCATTGTCACCTGAAGTTCCAGAAAAATCTGTGGTGAAGGGCCAGCTAGTTAGGGCTTATGGTTTCAGATGAAAACATGTTTAGGGAGAAATGTGACAACTTAATGGACACATTTTTAAAGAGGGGATACCCTTTGGATTCTTTGACAAAAATTAAAAATTAAGTGGTGGAGAAAAGATTAAATGAGGTTTATTATCCCTTATTAGGTAATAGGAAGAGGGGAGATCAGATTAGAGCCCCTATGGAGAGGATAGAGCGCACTTTGTGCACTGAAGAAACCCTCATAATTACTTATTCAATAGATGTAAGTAGTAGTATTAAATCTGTATGACAATTGGGTTGTACTGTCAGCAGATGAACAATTGAGTAAGTTAGTAGGCAGTAAACCTAAAATAGTATATAGGAAAAATAAAAGCATTAAACAAATTATTGAGAGAGAATTGGCCAGTGAACAGAAAGGTAAAAAGGGAATGTTCAAATGTGATCATTGTAACCAATGTAATTATATAAAAGTTAGGGAACATATTATTATCAAGGGCCATGTTTCTGGTGTTTCTGGACATTTTAATTGTGAATCCAGCTGGGTGGTTTATGCAGCTTGTTGTGATTTTTGTTTAGCCTTCTATGTACGTAAAACCTCAAAAAGGCTAAAATACAGGATCTATGAACATGATTTAGAAATTAGGAAGGGTAAAAACAAACAATGCCTTATTGAGACATCTGCATGACAACCCTAAGCATAGATTTAAATTTGTAGTGTTGGAGCATGTGAAAATGGATCTGAGTGGATTAGTAACAGAGGAGCATTTACTGTTCAAAGAATTGATCTGGCAAATTAAGCTGGACGCTACAGTGGCCTCAGGTCTGAATGAGACCTCTTCTATTATGTCTTTATTAAAATTAAGATGTTTGTTGGTTTAACACGAAAGGATTTATGCTTATGTTTATTTTATTTGCTTATTGTTTTTAAACATCGTTGTTAACATTTTGTGAGTGTACATATATATATATATATATATATATATATATATATATGTGATAGAAAAAATATATAATAGTAATAAATACACATATACCTTTAAGAATGTTTTTAAAGACTATTTAATGGAATTTTTTAATGAATTGATTTGTGGAGTTATGTGATTTGTGATGTTATATTAGCTGAGCGAGTGTTTTGTTTTGACTCAATTCAAATGTTTTTATAAGCAATTAGGCCTTTATAATAACTTTTACTGCCAGTTCTGGAGAGCATAAACTGTGCGGAATTACTGCATGAAAAAAATTACATCACTTTTTTTTAAGACATATAAACCTGCAACTTCCAATCTTCTCTACATGTCATCTATGTTAGGCGTATGTAGTTTTTATATGGCTGTAGAAAGTAGGGGAACATCCAAATAAACTACATGTGCTACCTAGAAGTACAATAGTTGCACAGTATACTCCACAGATTATCATGTGTAAGTTTTCTATACAGTATCATTTGGCTGGAAGTGGGTTAGCACCCATGAGATTTGCCCTCTTCCAGACTGCTTTTGCTCACCCTATGTAGTGGTATAACTTTCTTTTGTCTAAAATCTGTAATACATAATTTAAGATTTAGAGCATACTAAATCTATTTCATTAGATGTCTTTAATTAGCTGATTAATAAGATCATAAACATACATTACATTGAACAGTTACATTCTTTTCTGGCTCACTCATATGCTTTTAGTTTCACACATGTTTGAAGCTAGGATACTTGGGTGTCCTTATATTGGGCACAATATGCTTCACTTGTTCTGTCTTTCGGCTTTTCCCGGTTAGGGGTCGCCACAGCGGAACTCCGGTCCGCTAATGATTGGCAGTAGATTTTTACGTGCCAAGTTGCTGGCCCTGATGCACAAACTTCAACGAAGGTACACCCATTCACGCATGTCTCCACACAGAAGACGCTCTAGCTGAGAATTGAACATGACAATGTCTTACTGTGAGGCGACAACGCTACCGCAGCACCACCACCACAGTCATATGAAATTTTACACCATGGCTTCTAGTGTAAACCAGGCAATACTACTGGGTACAAAACAGGTTTACTTACTATTCTAAATGTTTTCTTTTGGTAAAGTGAAAGTGTTGAAATTATAAACTTCAGAGTTCACAGATTTTCCCTTTAGCTCAATTACCACTAGGAATGGTAATACTTTTCTCATATTATATGAAATACTATACTTTGAAAATATTGTTTATGTCTTGTATGTGTTCCTTTCCTTGGAATGAACCCTGCATGAGTAGTAAGTATTACATTTTATCTCTTAGCTCTTCCAATACTAGCTGTCATGAAATGCTTTATTTCTTATTTCTAAAAGATCTTGTTGCGTACCCAGTTTTTCAAAATATATGATAAATTGCTGAGTGAATTTTTACTCATCACTGCATGCTATTAGGTGCCCACCTTTACAGTTCTGTTGTTCTGAGTTTTATTTGCCACTGTAGTCTGATTTATTTGTTAGAATTGTACATTTTGGTTTATTTGTTAGAATTGTACATTTCTGTCTGCTGCTTTCAAATTTCAGGGAGTTTTTAGATATTAAGCTAGTTTCTGAGAACAACTTTCTAACAATGTAAAACTCATTTATTCCATATTCAGTACTGGTTTTCCATGATTGTTGTAGTGGGTATCCATAAATTACAGTTCTGTGATAATCTTACCTTAGCCACATACTCAGTCATGTATTCAGAAAGCTTCCTGGCAAGACAATCAAACATGAATCATTGACGTTAAGTTGTCTATCTCGCCTTTGTTCTTGCTGTTTGGGTTCAGAGCTGATCCTCGGCTCCGACTCAGCCATCTTCAATAGCTCGTTAGCTGTTTACTGGCTCGAGGCTACCCGTTGTCCCATTATGCCTAGCGAAAGCTGCCCAGATCTCGCTTGCCGCTTCAGCTATGAGGTGTGTCATTTCTGGCTCAGGCTTGTATACTGTTATATAATTATATTTGTTTAAACTTCTTTAAACTAGTATACTTCCTCTTATAGTTTTATTCTCTGTGGGTGTTGTTTGTGGACGTCGCTTCTTTCTGCAGTCCCTTTTTTTCTTAAGAACTTGTTTAAATTAGAGAGTTCTCCCCCCTCCCTTAGGACAGCCGTTTAACTTAGAGGCTCTCCTTCCCTTCCTTTTTTGTTACTATATATAAAAAAAAAAAAAAAAAAAAATCTGTTGTGTTCGTTTAGTAGTGTAGAGATTTTTTGTCTGTCTGTATTGTGGTACTTGGATGTGTGTAGTGGTAGAGTTATGTCCAAGGATACGAAAGTTTCTGGCTTCAAAAAGTGTGACTCATGCTGTCAGAAAATGTCTCTGACAGATGGGCACACTAGTTGCATTTATTGTTTGGGCGCTGTTCACCTGCAGGACACTTGTTCTATTTGCCACACCTTTAGTCCAAGGGTCAGAGTAGCCTCAGACTTTTTCTGTTGTACAGTTTATTTATGGCAGGGGTCCACCAGACTGGACACCTCCCTTTGGATAATTGGGTCTTGGTTTTGTTTGGGATAGCATGACCCATGCATTCCTGGAGATGTCCGTAGAATGCGTTTATATAGGATTCTGCAGTTTGGGCCATAGTTTCCACTGGCCCTGGGGCCTTGAAGGATTCCACTTTGGTTTTGAGAAGTGAGAAGTTCACTTTTGAGAAGCTTTTCACTGTGGTTTTCTGGGCTGGGGGTGGGGTCGGGATGTGGACATCCAGTGAAATTAATTTATGGTCTGATCTTACCAATGAGGGATATACTTCTGGTGTGGAGCATAGAGTCCCCATGTTGGTAATGATCAGGTCTAGTATGTTGTCCCCTCTTGTGGGAGTGGTGACTAGTTGTTCCATAGCATTTGAGTTTATAATTTCCAGGAACCTTTGGGCTAAGGTGCTGGGGCTTGAGTAGTGCTCCCAGTCAATGTTTGGGTAGTTGAAGTCACCCAATATAATGGTGTTCGGAGAGATCTTCATGTTCTCCAATGTTTTCAGGAAAGCCGAGTGGGATTTCTGACTTTGAGAGGGTGGTCTGTAGGATGCTATAAACTGAAAAGCAGTCTTGCCCACTGTTAGTTGCACATGGATGGTCTCCGATACTTCGTGCAATGCCACTAACCTGGAAGTGTGGATATCCTTGATAAATATGGAAACTCCCCCTCCTTTTGTGGTTCGGTCCGGGTTTTGGAGCCGAAAAGCATGATATGAGGTATAGCCTGGTAGTGCTGGGGTGCTCTCTGGAGCCTTGAACCAGGTTTCTGTCACTGCACAGATATCGATGTTCTCCATACTGAGGAGAGCTTCGAGTGGGTGCATCTTGAGGTTAAGACGTCTGGCGTTAAGCAGCATTACCCTTAGTTTCTTGTTCCTTGTGCTGTCTATGGGGGTGGGTTTGACTTTTGAGCCTTGCCTAAAAAAGGCACTATGTGGGTGGCAAGAGCCTTTTCTAATATCCGAAAGCCCAGTGGTGACAGGTGCAAGCCGTCCCTAGCGAAGCAACGTGGCTTGTCGAGCATGTCATCCCAGGCTGACAGACACTGGATCCCCTTTGAATGACACCAAAATTTTAGCCAATTATTAAAATCGATCATTTTGTCTTTGTACTGTGGCATCATTCTAGGTGAGGTAAGATGCTGCTCAAGGTCAGGGTCATACCAGCCTGGGCTACATGATCAGAGAGCTCCTCTATGTCTCTTTTCATGTAGTCCAGGGAGGTACATCTCAGGTCATTCACACCAGCATGTACAATGACTGAGTCATATTTGTATTTGCTTTGGAGTGACCTGAGTGCTTGCATTATTTGACGGATCATAGCACCCGACAGGCAGCTCACCGTGACCTTCTCTTTATTCAGCCTGGTGAGCGGGATGTCAGTGTGTCTGACAATAGAGTCACCTATGACAAGAGTATCAGGTGTGTTATTCAGCCTTAAGGGCTGTGGCTGCTTGGCACACTGACTTTGTGGGCTATGTGTTGTGCGTGTTTTGTTTTGAGGTAGCGTTTGCTTGGATGTCTGCTTTGGAGGTCTCTGTTGCTTAGGTAGATTTTTATTTAGAGCCACCGAGTATGTTTTTGTGTATTTATGTGTTTGGTTCGCTGATGTGGTGGGACTATGTGATACTGGAATTGTGTTGTGTGAGGTTACCTTCTCCTCCTGACTGGTTACACCAGTTTTGAGATGAGAGATCTCAGCCTCCAGTTTGGCTAAATAGTTGCATCTCTCATTTGAACCTGTTTGGAGAGGGTTGTCCGTGTACATGAGACAGTTGTAACATTGCCTCAAAATTCCCAGATTCACCAGCTGGACTGGAGAGGAAACCATTTACTGACCTTTGGACATGCTAGAGTAATATAGGGAAACTGAATTTAAGATGGACCAGTAGAGGACAGGGTAATGGTAGAGAGTATAAGAGTAAGTAGTGCTTATGGTTTAATAATACTAACTTGTAGGATTACTTAATTGGACCAGTGAAGGGCCTTAGAATGAGAATATGGTGTTTAAATTGAGAGATAGAGCAGTTCTAAGGGAAAAAGTGAAGAGCAGACTTTGTGGAGCCAGGAATAGTTTAAACCCAATTAGGCGCTGCCGCTGTTGCGCTATGCACAAAAGCAGCAAAACCGTGCAAAAGAGGGTTTTAAGAGAGGAAGATGAAGGAGTTTGGAATTGACCCAAAATGGCCAATAAAACTACAGTTTCAAGTCAGTAACCACTCCCACAGGGGCAGGCAGGCTGCTCAATGTTTTTCACTGCCACTGATCAACAGAGACTTCCCTTTAGCCCAAGCAAAAAATGGCCTCCAAGAAACTTACAAACAGTTCAAGAACAGCAAGCCTGTAACTGAACTTTTTTAAATCTCAGAAAAGTGGGAAAAAAGCAAGATTTTTTGTTTTTTGTTTTTTCAGAGATAGCAGAGGTTCACAAGTATCAACAAGTTATAACAGTGCAGTAAATGACCCCACACAAGAGTGCTAGGCCAAAGACAGATAAAATGCAAGTTTTGAGAAAAAAACGATTTTAAAAATAAGTGCAAACAGGAAATTCAGTAAACAGCTCTAGGTTGTGCTCTAAATACAGTTACTAATGCAGAAATCAAGTTTAACAAGCCAGAAAATGCTCAAAATAGGCTATGCAGAAAAACTTAGCAAATAAACAGAGGAAAAATACTTAAAATCTCAAAAGTGGCTCCTTTCTTCTCTCAGCGTTTTCTCCTCTTGGTGGGTGCTTCACCAACAGCCAACAAGCCTGAAAAGACACCAAAACCACGAGGCAACCAGGTTTTAAGAGAGGAAGATGAAGGAGTTTGGAATTGACCCAAAATGGCCAATAAAATTACAGTTTCAAGTCAGTAACCACTCCCACAGGGGCAGGCAGGCTGCTCAATGTTTTTCACTGCCACTGATCAACAGAGAGACTTCCCTTTAGCCCAAGCAAAAAATGGCCTCCAAGAAACTTCCAAACAGTTCAAGAACATCAAGCCTGTAACTGAACTTTTTTAAATCTCAGAAAAGTGGGAAAAAAGCTAGATTTTTTTGTTTTTTTTCAGAGATAGCAGAGGTTCACAAGTATCAACAAGTTATAACAGTGCAGTAAATGACCCCACACAAGAGTGCTAGGCCAAAGACAGATAAAATGCAAGTTTTGAGAAAAAACGATTATAAAAATAAGTGCAAACAGGAAATTCAGTAAACAGCTCTAGGTTGTGCTCTAAATAAGTTACTAATGCAGAATGACAACCCTAAGCATAGATTTAAATTTGTAGTGTTGGAGCATGTGAAAATGGATCTGAGTGGATTAGTAACAGAGGAGCATTTACTGTTCAAAGAATTGATCTGGCAAATTAGGCTGGACGCTACAGTGGCCTCAGGTCTGAATGAGACCTCTTCTATTATGTCTTTATTAAAATTAAGATGTTTGTTGGTTTAACACAAAAGGATTTATGCTTATGTTTATTTTATTTGCTTATTGTTTTTAAACATCGTTGTTAACATTTTGTGTGTGTGTGTGTGTGTATACATATATATATATATATATATATATATATATATATATATATATATATATATGTGATAGAAAAAATATATAATAGTAATACACATATACCTTTAAGAATGTTTTTAAAGACTATTTAATGGAGTTTTTTAATGAATTGATTTGTGGAGTTATGTGATTTGTGATGGTATATTAGCTGAGCGAGTGTTTTGTTTTGACTCAATTCAAATGTTTTTATAAGCAATTAGGCCTTCATAATAGCTTTTGCTGCCAGTTCTGGAGAGCATAAGCTGTGCGGAATTACTGCATGAAAAAAATTACATCACTTTTTTTTAAGACATATAAACCTGCAATTTCCAATCTTCTCTACATGTCATCTATGTTAGGCGTATGTAGTTTTTATATGGCTGTAGAAAGTAGGGGAACATCCAAATAAACTACATGTGCTACCTAGAAGTACAATAGTTCCACAGTATACTCCACAGATTATCATGTGTAAGTTTTCTATACAGTATAATTTGGCTGGAAGTGGGTTAGCACCCATGAGATTTGCCCTCTTCCAGACTGCTTTTGCTCACCCTATGTAGTGGTATAACTTTCTTTTGTCTAAAATCTGTAATACATAATTTAAGATTTAGAGCATACTAAATCTATTTCATTAGATGTCTTTAATTAGCTGATTAATAAGATCATAAACATACATTACATTGAACAGTTACATTCTTTTCTGGCTCACTCATATGCTTTTAGTTTCACACGTGTTTGAAGCTAGGATACTTGGGTGTCCTTATATTAGGCACAATATGCTTCACTTGTTGTTGTGTCTTTCGGCTTTTCCCAGTTAGGGGTCGCCACAGCGGAACTCCGGTCCGCTAATGATTGGCGTGCCGAGTTGCCGGCCCTGTTGCACAACCTTCAATGAAGGTACGCCCATTCACGCATGTCTCCACACAGAAGATGCTCTAGCTGAGAATTGAACATGACAATGTCTTACTGTGAGGCGACAACACTACTGCAGCACCACCACCACAGTCATATGAAATTTTACACCATGGCTTCTAGTGTAAAAAAGGCAATACTACTGGGTACAAAACAGTTTTACTTACTATTCTAAATGTTTTCTTTTGGTAAAGTGAAAGTGTTGAAATTATAAACTTCAGAGTTCACAGATTTTCCCTTTAGCTTAATTTCCACTAGGAATGGTAATACTTTTCTCATATTATATGAAATACTATACTTTGAAAATATTGTTTATGTCTTGTATGTGTTCCTTTCCTTGGAATGAACCCTGCATGAGTAGTAAGTATTACATTTTATCTCTTAGCTCTTCCAATACTAGCTGTCATGAAATGCTTTATTTCTTATTTCTAGAAGATCGTGTTGCGTACCCAGTTTTTCAAAATATATGATAAATTGCTGAGTGAATTTTTACTCATCACTGCATGCTATTAGGTGCCCACCTTTACAGTTCTGTTGTTCTGAGTTTTATTTGCCACTGTAGTCTGATTTATTTGTTAGAATTGTACATTTTGGTTTATTTGTTAGAATTGTACATTTCTGTCTGCTGCTTTCAAATTTCAGGGAGTTTTTAGATATTAAGCTAGTTTCTGAGAACAACTTTCTAACAATGTAAAACTCATTTATTCCATATTCAGTACTGGTTTTCCATGATTGCTGTAGTGGGTATCCATAAATTACAGTTCTGTGATAATCTTACCTTAGCTACATACACAGTCATGTTGTCAGAAAGCTTCCTGGCAAGACAAACATGAATCATTGACGTTAAGTTGTCTATCTCGCCTTTGTTCTTGCTGTTTGGGTTCGGAGCCGATCCTCGGCTCCGACTCAGCCATCTTCAATAGCTCGAGAGCTGTTTACTGGCTTGAGGCTACCCCTTGTCCCATGATGCCTAGCGAAAGCTGCCCAGATCTCGTTTGCCACTTCAGCTATGAGGTGTGTCATTTCTGGCTCAGGCTTGTATACTTTTATATAATTATATTTGTTTAAACTTCTTTAAACTAGTATACTTCCCCTTATAGTTTTATTCTCTGTGGGTGTTGTTTGTGGACGTCGCTTCTTTTTGCAGTCCCTTTTTTTCTTAAGAACGTGTTTAGAGAGTTCTCCCCTTCCCCATCCCTTAGGACAGCTGTTTAACTTAGAGGCTCTGCTTCCCTTCCTTTTTTGTTACTATGTATAAAAAAAAAAAAAAAAATCTGTTGTGTTCACTTAGTAGTGTAGAGATTTTTTGTCTGTCTGTATTGTGGTACTTGGATGTGTGTAGTGGTAGAGTTATGTCCAAGGATACGAAAGTTTCTGGCTTCAAAAAGTGTGACTCATGCTGTCAGAAAATGTCTCTGACAGATGGGCACACTAGTTGCATTTATTGTTTGGGCGCTGTTCACCTGCAGTACACTTGTTCTATTTGCCACGCCTTTAGTCCAAGGGTCCTGCAGGAGCACAAAAACAAATTAATCCTTCGGGGTTTATTGAAGCCTCAGGATTCACCGGCAAAGAGTTCTCAGCCATTGAAATCCCCTAAATCTGTCAAACCATCGGCTCCACCTTCGGAGCCGACTCCTGTACTGGAACAACCGAGTATGTCGGTTCCGGCTGGCACTGACAAGACAACTCCTCTGTTGGCTCCATCAGATGTTTCAGAGCCATCATGGAGCCATAAAAGACTGAGGTCCCCTTCTTTAGAGTCCATTCACTCGGCGCCTCAGTCACCATTAGTACAAAGTGAACGTAGCCACCATTCTTCACACTCCTCTCGATCCTCTAGGCTCTCGGATCATGATGTGGAGAGAGTAGTAAGTAGGTTGCTTAAGTCACAGGCACTAGCTAAATTACTATCCAGCCCACCTCAACAGGTATCGGCTCCAACCGCCTCTATTTCCATTCCTCCTCCGACTCCATTGAGTTCAGAGCCGGAGTTTGTTGGTGTGCGGGTAGTGGAACCATCGGCTCTGATCACCATCTCTCCTTCGGCTCCAATTACCTCGATTGTTCCTTCTATTGAGGAATCTGGATGCCAGGGCTCTCTCATCTTTTCCGAGGGGGGGAGTGGCATTGGACCCTTGTCTGACCCCATTCTCTCCCTCGGAGCTTCGGCACAGGTGAGCTCAGCTCCAACATTGGCCTCGGAGCCGTTGCCCTCGGTGCGGAGAAAGATTCCTATTTCTTCAGAACCGGAGCTTTCTCTGCCTCGAGGTCGGGACGCCTTTGAGGTCATGCGGAGTGTGCTGTCCCCCGAAACAGCTCCACTACCAGCTCCATCGGCTCCATCCCCCATAGTGTCTGTGCCAACCTCTGCTCCTCCTTCAGACCCCAAGTGTAGGGAACCGATGCCCTAGGACACCCCACTGTGTATTCCCTCTTCTTCCGAGGCCTCCCCTGATCATTCAGAGGAGGCCCCTCAGAAGAAGAAATGCAAGAGGAAGCACATTGACTCCCCTGAGTCTGTCACTTCAGATACAGACTTAGATGAATCGGAAGGGTCCCCGAGGTCCCCCTCTGAAGATGTTTCCTTTTTGGACATCCTTGAAATGCTTAGGCAGAGGGGAAACTGGACTTCCCTAGCCCCTACTGAGGATGAATCTGTACTCCTGGACGCATTCAATTCCCGAACTTCCACCTCCTGAGTTTCTCCTCCTTTCGACCCACTTATGTCTGTGATGGCTTGAAAGGCTTGGTCAGCTCCAGACAGTGTGGAACCAACTCCGAGGAGACCTAACAAGTTTATTACAGCCCCACAGGATAAGCAATTCCTTTCCAAAGGTGTGCCCATTGATGCCATGGTGGTAGCAGCAGCCACCAAGAAAGAGTTAGCAGAAACCTCTTCATCTGTTCATCCCCCTAACAAAGAGTCTCAGATGATGGACAGATACAGAAAGCAAATGTTTGCTTCAGCGACCTTCTTGATGAGGTCCCTTAACTATCTATGTCATTTTACTCATCTTCAAAGGGATCTCCTGAAAGAGCTTGGAGATGCCCTTCAAGATCCTACAGCTGAGGGAGTACAAGCCAAAGTAGCTTCTTAATTCCATAGTCAACTCCTCCATGAGGCTGATTTCCTATGCAGCCGATGGAATGAGCAGAGCTGCTGGCACAGGTGTGGCCCTCAGGAGACATGCTTGGATGTGGCTGTGTCAGTTTGCGGAAACCTTTCAAGTGTCCTTCACCAATACTCCTTTTGATGGCTCCTTTCTCTTTGCGCCTCAGGTGAAAGACATGTTGACCAGGTGTGAACAAGAAGGCAAGACTCTCTGCCATTGGAGTCCATTTTTCCACTCCCTCTAGACCTTACCCCAAGGGTCAGAAGAGTGGGAAGATATGGTTCCGGAAATCCCAGGGATCCTTGCCTGGCACACGTGGTGATTTTTCCTCCAGAGGCAGAGGGGGAAACAACAATAACAGACGCCGACCTCGTGGCAGAGGGGGTCTACCGAACCAGGTTGACAGAGAATCCTTCTCTGGCAAGCCCTTCCAGCATCCCTGAAGGGTTGCCTGGCTGCTCACCTCTGGAGGCAGTTGGGGGAAGACTTTTGCTCTACCCAAAAGCCTGGCAAAATTTAACAAGAGACAGATGGGTACTATCCATTATATCCGGAGGTTACAAAATTCCCTTCCATCAATTCCCCTTACAGTCAAAAAAGGCCCTTCCAGATGTTCCACCCAATCTGAGGGAGCAAGCAGTCATAGAAGTTTCAAAACTGCTAGAAAAAAGAGCCATTCAGGAAGTCCCCGCAGACCAGCTTGGATCCGGAACTTAGTCAAGATTCTTTTTTGTACCAAAAAAGACAGGGGACTGGAGACCGATTCTGGATCTCAGCAGACTAAACAAATCCGTACAAAGAGAAAAGTTTTGGGTGGTCACGCTACAGTCCATTCTACCCTTTCTGGGTCAGGACAATTGGATGTGCTCAATAGATCTTCAGGACGCGTACTACCAAATCAAGATGGACAGATGCTCTAGGAGATTTCTTTGCTTCCAGGTAGGGGCCAGTCATTACCAGTTCAGAGCTCTGCCCTTTGGTCTCACCTCAGTCCTCAGGGTGTTCAGCAAGTGTATGGCAGTAGTCACGGCTCACCTGAGGCGTCAAGGATTCCAGGAGTTTCCATATCTAGATGACTGGCTCCTCACTGCTACCACCAGGCATCAACTCTTACAAGCGCGGGATTATACAATCACATCATGCACTCAACTAGGCATCACAATAAATTTCAAAAAATCTGCCTTGTTGCCCTGTCAGTCTATCACTTACATAGGAGCAGAATTAAATACAAGGGAAATGTTTGCAAGATTACCACTGGAAAGAGTTTCCACAATTCGTCAATAAGTGTTAATCCTAATGCAGAGCAAAAAGATTCAAGTCAGATATGTCCTTCAAACTCTGGGCTCCATGGCCACTGCCATTCTTCTAGTTCCATTAGCGCATTTCCACATGAGAATTCTTCAGTGGTTCCTTTTCACGCAGTGGTCCTTTCAGGAGCTTCCCATGTCTCACATGATCCTGATTACAGAAACATGCAAAAGGCACTTGTCTTGGTGGATGGTCTCCTCACTAGTGTCTCAGGGCAGACCTTTCATACAGCCTCCACCGGTAGCCACAGTGACCACGGATGCCTCCCTGATAGGGTGGGGGGGGGCATTATCTGGGCAGGACAGTCCAAGGCACTTGGCAACCTCACGAGTACCATCTGCATATCAATGTCTTAGAAATAAGAGCCCTGCTTCTGGCATTGCAAGCCCTTCAAGACTCTCTTCTTTCTGGGACCATTGCAATTCAAACAGACAACATGTCAGTGGTGTGGTACATCAACAAACAGGGTGGAACCAGATCCTACCCCCTGTGTCGAGAGGCACTCAGACTGTGGCAATGGGTGATTTCCTCCCAACATTTTCTGATTGCGATGCACATCCCTGGGAGATCCAACGTCATAGCGGACAGGCTCAGCAGAGCTATTCTCATGCCTTACGAGTGGTCTCTGAATCAGGAAGTTGCATATCTTATCTTCCGCAAATGGGGACAGCCTTGCTGCGATCTGTTTGCCACCCCTCTCAACAGCAAATGCAGCAACTACTTCTCCCTTCTTCCGCTTCCAGGTCACATACCCAGAGATGCTCTAGTCCACGATTGGCCTCAGGGACTCCTTTATGCTTTTCCCCCATTTCCCCTAATACCAAGACTCATACAGAAAGCAAAATCGTTGGGTTGCAAAATGATCCTCATTGCCCCTTATTGGCCTCGACAGATATGGTTTCCATTCCTGCACACCTACCTTGTCGATCAGCCCTGGATTTGACCTGATTCCAGATCTTCTGATTCATCAGTCAGGCGGGTTGCATCAATCCCTCCCAACACTCCAGCTTACAGCTTGGTTACTCCAATTCCAACCTTAGCCAGGTTTCCCGGTATCTCCCCAGCAGTCCGTGATATTATCGTTTCCTCACATAAGTCTACTATGAGAAAAACGTATGCTAGTAAATGGAAACGGTTTTCTTACTGGGCAGAGTCTAGAAATGTGGATCCTTTCTCAGCCCCAGTCCATGAAATTCTTCAGTTCGGTGCCGCTTCCGCTACTATTAGAGTACAGTTAGTGGCCATTTCAAATTTTCATATCGGATTGTTGAATTTTAACATCATGTGTCATAAGCTCTGTAAGGCTTTTCTGAGAGGAACATCTCTTCTTAGACCTCCAGTGAGAGATCCCCCTCCTCCTTGGGATCTTAGTTTAGTCTTAACTTCCTTAATTTTGCCTCCTTTTGAACCAGCAGCATCATGTTCCCTTAAGTTTCTGTCTTGGAAGACACTTTTTCTGGTTGCTATCACATCAGAGGCATGTCTCAGAACTTCAAGCACTATGTGTTCATCCTCCTTACCTGGTGTTTCACAAGGACAAAGTTTGTTTCTCTGAGGACCAGTCCATCCTTTCTTCCTAAAGTCTGTTCAGAGAACAATTTAAATCAATCCATAGATCTCCCAGTATTCTTTCCCAACCACAGCAACAAGACAGAATACTAGCTCCACCAACTGGATGTTCACAGATAATTGCATTTTTACCTTCATAGAACTAAAGAACTAAGAAAGTCAGACCAGTTATTTCTGTCTTATGCCTTCAGCAAACAAGGCCTCCCAGTTTCCAAGGTGACCTTATCCAGATGGTTATCTAATACTATTACCTTTATTTACCAGTTACAGAATAAAGAGTTACCAGCTAAACCAAAAGGTCATTCTACCAGGGCATTAGTCACCTCCATAGCTTTTCAGTCTAGGTTGCCCATGGATTCAATCTGTGCAGCTGCCACGTGGGCAAACCCTCATACCTTTATCTCTCATTACAAAGTGGATATGGTCTCCCGGAGCAGAGCTGACTTTGGTTCCACTGTTCTGAAGAGTCTGTTCCAATGAGCCACCCAGGATGTTAGGTGTTAGGGACGCTGTCCCAAACAGCAAGAACGAAGGTGAGATAGACAACTTAACATAAAGAAGTTATATACCTACCATAATGTTCCATGTTAGTTGTCTTCATCTCGCCTTCCTTCTTGCATCCCTCCCTCCTTCCCCCATCCTAGTGGACTGAAAGGAGTTCTTGTTTTCACTGGCTGAGTATTTTTTTCCTTATTGCACTTCTGGCCAGGTTTTTTGTAACCTATTCTATAATTAGATGTATTGAACAACCAGTTTTTAGATAACTGGTTTTCTCAACTTATGTCTGGGATTAGCTATTACAAACGAGATCTGGGTAGCTTTCGCTAAGCATCATGGGATAAGGGGTAGCCTTGAGCCAGTAAAATGCTCTCGAGCTATTGAAGATGGCCAAGTCGGCGCCGAGGATCGGCTCTGAACCCAAACAGCAAGAAGGAAGGCGAGATGAAGATAACTAACATGGAACGTTATGGTAGGTACATAACTTCTTTCTCTATCTCACTGGATTTAGGTTTTGATGATTTTTAACAATCTTACCAGTTGAATGTATTTTTTACTTCCCAGTACCCAGGAGATTTCCCATTAGCCTCTATTTCATAGCATCATACAGTGATCGGGATAATCTTTTTCTGTATAGATTCTCAATCTCTCTGAAAAAAAAAGCTGACATTATCCTTCACTCGTGTGGATTTTTTTAATGGATTTATATACTTCAGATGCAAGAAATGTATTTGCATATTCTCTTTCTTCTTCCTTTAAGTTCAGGCAAGCCCTTGAAGTACTTGACATTCTTTAAAACCTGTTCACTTAAAAAGGTGTTTGTGAGTAGTCAAAGAAGCCCATGAGGAGCCTAACCTAGCTTCCAAATTGCACTGCTTGTTAAGTGAACCACTCAGTATCACATAGTAGGCCAATGGAATCTGAATGAATCAAACCCTCAACCACAGGCTGCAGTTCCTAAACTGCTCCTCACTTTTAACCTCTAAGTTGCCAGACTAGTGTTACACTATGGACTGAAAAATCAGAAATTTTTAATGACTTAAAAACTTTAATATGGGATACAAACACCATAGAAGCGCAACCAATGTCCTATAACATAACATGTAATCAAAATCTGATCCAACTGAATTACTTGATTCAAGTAAAAGTTATAGAACTGTATCAGTCCCAGTTCTTACTCTCCGAACACATACCCCATTCAATACTCCAAGTAAAATCATGTTACATGAAATACCTATACAATATACTAATCAATGGTTAAATATTTTAAGGTACATGAACATTTGAACAAGTATCATTATGATGCATTCTGTAAAGGTGATTACACAGAGATGAAACATTATAAAACCAAGTGATGAAAAAAATTATACAATTTCCATAAGGATGTACTAGGAAATAAATTTCTGTACTCTAGGTAATAGCGATAATGCTTTATTTAACCAAGGTCTACACACACACACACACACACACACACACACACACACACACACACACACACACACACACACACACACACATATAGAGAGATAAAAATGTAAACTTAAACTAACATTAAGTAAATCTCATACAAGTTAATGTAAGTCAGACACTAATTAATCAAACTGCCTATGAAGGAAGTACATCTGTATGCTTGCTACTATGTCTATGTTACACATCCATAATGAAGATGCTGATAAAAAGTAATACTGAATACTCACTTCCATTATAAGTTTCTTATGATCGTATAAATCTCTTTATGAATTCTCCAACCAAGACTATTAATATTAATAAGGAATTATTTTTGCAAATAAATTCCATGTAAGGAACAACTAGTAAACATTATAATGGACTTGTGCCTCCAGGTCCACTAACTAAATATACTAACTCTGAAGTTCTAGTTCCTCATTGTAAAGGAAATACTTGTATCTTCCTTTCTTGAGATTTAAGTATTTCATTTACATTGAATTGTCTTGATGTTGATATATTTAGCAAGCAGGGATATGAGGAAAGAGAGGGGTGGGATCCAGCCAGCAATGTCATGGGTATAGAAGAGGGCAGCTCCCTTGCAAAAATAACTTTGAAGAGCCTTTATCTGTTTAGCTGTAAATGTATATAATGCAGTGTTGTTGTGTACAGCTATTTGAGTTGCACAGCTCGATGCTTCAGAAAGCAGCTATATGACGATTCATGTTTTCAGAATTCTGTTTATGACATTCATTATAATTATCCTCCTCAAAGATGAGCAGTCTTTATTTTGAAGCTGCTGTAGAGTACAATGTTGTACTGCATAACTCTATACAGATTGAGTTTAACTTGTTTTGTTCTACTATGTGATGTGTGCATTTATAATGCATTACTATGCAGATCTGACCAAGGTTGCAGTTCATTACTGAATGCACCTATTTCCTTTTGGTTATATTAGCCCCAGTTTTTAGAGGTTTTTGCTTCTTACTCCCAAAAAGTGAGAGATACAACTAAAATCACGTACAAAAATCCAGTGTCAGATACACTTCCTGGTACTATTCACTGAGTTACAGAGTAAGACAGTTTGTATAAATATAGGGAATTATGCTTGGGTCTTAAATCATAACCAATTTAGTATGTGTTTGGGACATTGAAGCTGAGAAATACACACTGAGAGTGAAGCTTGATAGGTGAATACTGGCATCTATATCAAGAGCAAAAGATAAGGGTTATAATCGATGAGTCCCAATCATGATACTTTGTAGTGCATAGAGCTTTATCTAGTCTATTCAGTAGTAGTAATAAAAAGATAGGAGGTAAAGTGTTTTATCAGCTTTCAAATCTTTCGAAAGCCTGCAAAACATTTAGTACTGCCAAACAAGAGACAGAAACAGCATTCTTCTGAATAGCAAAACCAAAAATCAGGCAGCTACGAAGAATAAGACTAATTAACTTTAATACACTGGTTAGCGCTTTCATCTGGAATATCTGGCCTTCATCAGACATTTTAAAATCACTAATATTACTGTTTTATATGGATACATTGTAGCACTAATCAATATTTAAAGATACATAATCCATCAGTAACACGAAGAGCAGCAGCAACCCCACCACCCATATGTCATAAACTACCCTACATAGTTCACATCAAAAACATAATAATTCTTCTGAATACCAAATGGCTTTAAAGATGTTATATGCTTCCTTCAGTCACACTTGTTATTTAAAAGTGTGGCGTAGTGAAGTATCAAATAGCATTTAAATCTGTTTTAGCTTTTGCCATTGTTCTTTGCAGTTAGTACAGAGATTAAAACTCTGAAGAGTTAGCATACAGACTAAAGCTGTCAAAAACAGTGCAAGCAATCAAGATTCTGAACTGTTAATGAGCTGCATTTTGTAACTGAAAGGTACAGGGTTTGATTCCTTCCATCGCCTTTTGCTTACTGTGAGCATGAGCAAGTGCTTTAACCAGACAATTCTCAGAGTCTGAGTCTGAAAAAGGCCATGTGAATCAATGCTCTACCCTGTTTAATAAATAGACAAATAAGAAAATGTCAGTAGTTCCAATGAATGTCGTTATTTATTTATAATACTTTGCGTTGCTTTTTTTCAGAAATTCACTCATTTTTATGATGCTCAAACTAAAATTTGGAGGTACTGAAAAATCTGGGGTTCAGAGCTGTATGAGCTTCCACATCTTTAAAAACAACATTTGAATATACCTTGTTTGTATTGCTGTCTGTGCTAGATCTTAAAATGTGTAGTATAGATATTCATGCACCCAGTTTAGATGACATCTGGTATACCCATGACATAATTAATAAAATAATAAGATGTTCTGGCATAATGTTAAGTACAGTGGAATGGAATGTAAAGCTTGCGTGAACTTCAGACATGCAAAACAAAACCACAATAAAAGAAAACATATGGTTAATTCTGGGATACAGATGTCACAGGCTTTGCAAAGAAAATAATCCTCCATCATATGTTTGACATGTGGCTAGGTTTCAGCTGTAAATGCTGTAAATATTTCAGAATGCTGGACAGTCACATGCAGAAATTCTGATGCATTTATAGGTATCTGTTGCTTTGTCTGGAGCTTTGAAAATGTATATGAGAAAGTATATGCATTTACAAATAAAACTGTATTTGAATGTTGCATTATTTTTATAGTTAATTTATATATATTTAGGGCTGTGAAAACTGAGGGAGAGCACAGTAGCTGTAATACATTTGTGCAGAAGAGGCCATGAGCAGCATCTTTCCCCTGCATTTTCTGGCCAGTCTTCCTCATGTCCAGATAAGGTTCTACCCCACAATCCTTCCATTCCTGTTGCATGTTGCATAATAATTTCAGTGTTTCTAATCAGAAAGCAGATCATCGCATTTCTCCAGTAGTGAAGGACCTTTTGGTTCACGGGTTCTGACTGCTGTGGTAGATGGCTGATCATGACCATGTCATAGTGCAGTCACTGGTAAATGTTTCAACAGCATTTATTTCCAGAGAGGTACCTTCACAGTGAATTGACATATATAAGCACTGTTCTATACTTTTTCTTTTGTGTACATATAAGTGTTCCTGTTTATGAACAGGGTGATAAGTGAGGCACCCTAAACATTCATTTCAGGTCTGCTTGTCTTTGTTGGCTAAAGAAAGTGGGTGGTCTAACATTTTCTTGATTATTTGATGCATATTTGTCCATCCTGCTCTGTTACCCCCCCCCCCCCCCCAACAGCCATGGTCCTGTAGCCTTGTGTTAGCCTTGTTGGTAGCAAGTTCCTCCTCCCACTGATGTATGACTGAAGTACTCATCGTTGTCACCGTAACTGTGGTATCATACAACTTATCCTTATTCTTGTATTATTTTTAATGGGACATGTTTTTCATCCATCCTTTGTCTTTGCAGAGTTTTTCTCTGCAGTTGTATTGCATTCCTTCCGATATAGACTGCTTTAGATGTATCTGCTTTGCTTCCTGCATACATATGATGTCATTCCTGCTTTTATCAACTAAATGAAGATGGGTTTAAAAAAGAATACAATAACTATAGAAAAAGCACTATGACTTATAAGTGGTCATTGCTTTAAATTCCTTGTGCATGCCTCATGTCCAGTGAGATTATATGGTAGTTTAGTATTATGTGAGAGCAATATTAATTAATATACAGTACATTAATATAATAGTAATTATTAATATACAGTGTAGCATACATATCTGAAGCAGAATAAGTGAGCTTTTTTACATAAAAGTCATTGTTAAAATTGACATGCAAAATTATAATCAGCCTCAATAAATTTCTCCCATCTCAATTCTTTTAAGCCATAATCTTAACACTATATCACTTTAAAGCCAATATGTTGTTTTTCCATGAAGTATTTTGCTTTAAAACCAGAATACATTATAATGCATTACTTCTCCTATTATTTTTCACTAAATGCCATCTGCTTTGTTACATCCCACAATCATCAGTAACAGAACCCAGTTTTGCAAGTTTTATTTTACTCAGTTCTCTGACATTTCCTCTAACACAATATAGATTACACCACACTGGTAATGCGATAGGGACTTGCTTTCATGACATGCTTAAGGCATCCTGTGTCATGCAAGCTTTAATAAAAGATCCGCTCTTTTTAGAGCCGCATGGATCTGATATTATTTATAATGGAATAAGTTGGAAATCTCAGTCAGAAGCACAAGCTGCAGAAGATAAAACACGTCCGTTACATGGAGATGTTGCCAGAAACTGAGATAACAGCAAGTGGATTATAGTGGATTTAATGGTCCGTTTTGTTTACATATCTTTTAACTAAATTGTCTGTTTATCCCAGTAAGGAGAACTTCTGTGTTCTAGTCATAGTTAAAGGAACTTGTAATAAAACTAATCAGTATGTTTCTTATCTGATAACTGTCAGTTATATTAGAATAGGTGGCTGCTGCATTATATAATGAGATTGCGTGTGTGTGTGTGTGTGTGTGTGTGTGTGTGTGTGTGTGTGTGTGTGTGTGTGTGTGTGTGTGTGTGTGTGTGCATGTTTTGAGTAAAAGCTATTTTTAAGCTGCTGCATTATGTCTGGGCATTTTGATTATATGATCCATTATGGAGAGTAGTAATTTTTAAACTGAGCGTTAAGTAAGGTTAAATACAAATGTCTATAATGCTCTTTAAGTAAATAATTTTGGCTTTCAGATATTTCGAATCAGATCTAGTGAGGATTGTTCTCTTTCAGAAGCCATGGGATTAAACTATCCAGAAAAGCAAGACTGCTTGCCCACCAAATGCTGAGTGCATATTATAAATAAGATGTGAACAGTCAGAAATGTATATAACTGTCAGTATTGTGTATAGTCCTGTCTGCAATGGCATTAAAGAACCAAGCCTGTGTGTTGTGTATAGTAACACAATTACAATGGTTATGATAGGTGAAAGACTCGTCCCCATGCTGAGAGCTTAAGTTTGTGCTTTGACCTTAGGGGAAAAAAAAGAAATGCAGGCTAGGAGCATACTAGCTGGCATGTCTGTATAGCTACATTCCTTAATTCTGTACGTAGAAAAGATGTGTGTTAAGAATAAAATGAATCATTTCTCAACTCGTATACTCATTCAGGTATGTACAAATTAGTATATCAAACTGTACAATGTAGAGGCCAGGTGCTTAAGTAAGAATTATACAAAATTATTTTATTTTCTCTTTTATTTACATTTTGGTTACCAGGCTAGATCACTGATCACAACATGACCAAGTGCAGGCTCAGCTTGGATTACATTCATAGTAGTAGCAACACAAATGTAACAATTACAACCAATAGTGGAACATAACCGTAATACAAACTAGTGTCAAAAACAGACGGAGATAGAGAAGCTGCATACAGACTTTACACCACGTCCAGGTGTATATTTTATAAGTGGAAAGTGGAATCAGAGGAAAAGCAAGAAAAGAGTGAAATGCAGGTGTAGCCTTGGAAACCGTGGGGGTAACACAATGCGATTAGACAACAAAACAAGAGATAAGTAATGGTAAATACACAGAGTCCAGGGTGAGAGGGACTGAGAATGGCAAAAGTTGTACCATGTACATGGACCACGTTTGCTTTGGATAAAGTAAGGCAATAGTGTTTAAGGTGAGATTAATTGTTAATGAAGCAGCATATTTTATTAGATAAGATTTGTTGTGCTGATGTGTAGAGGAAGTGACAGTAGTGGGCAAGTTATACCGCTGTGTGAGCAGGACACCTTTCCCAGTGACTGCTCTAGCTGGTGATGAAAGAAACTGAGATATTTTCTAAGCCCAGAAAAAGAAGTAGTTGATTTCTAAGTTTTTGAAAATGTTCCTGAAGGTTAAGAGACTGGTTGAGCCAGATGCCTTGGTATCTGAATGAAATGGTGGTGTTGATAAGATTGCTGTGCTAATCAAAAAGGAGGATGAGCATTTCAGAGTCTTTTCTTAGCACCATAGAGTATAACCTTGTTTTTTTTATCTTTGTGCGGGGAGTTAAGTAGTAGCTTTTCGGAGGTAAGTCCCAGATGGTCAGTCTGTAACTGGCTTTTGGATTACCTGTTGTGCTGGGTTGGATTTGTAGATAACCACGTCATCGTTATATAAAAGGACCTGCAACTGGAGTATGTCGACAGATAATTTACTTACAAAAATGGAAAAGAGTACTGGGACAAGTACTGTATCCAAGTGGTACACCTGAATGACTGTAAGCAGAATGTGATGGAGAATGGCCAGTCTTTCCAGTTAGTGACCTATTAGGAATTCTTTGAATCATTGTGCAATTTCAGTGCTATTGACAATGTCTAGCGTTTGGACAAGTAAAATTGAGTGATCCGCCATGTCAAAGGCTAGGGAAGTTTAAGGAAAATGGAACCAGTAAGACTTTCTTTATTCGTGTTGGTGAGTATGTCATCAGCGAAACAGCAGAGTACTGTCAACATACTCCTTCCTACCTAAGAGCCATCGCTCTTTCCTGATTAGAAACCATGTTATATGCTCGAGAACAAATTATATTTTTTCATATATGAAGTAAGTTTAGCCATGAATAAGAATTATGGAGATTGACAGGTAGTGGTTACTAGAAAAGGGTTTTGGGTCTTTAGAAACAGGTCTGATGAAGGTTGACTTTCAGATTGTGGGCAAGGTTTTAAATGTGAGACTATGATAAAAGATATGTTTTAGGGGGTTAACAATGTAGTCTCTAATGTGATAAAGAAACCAAGGGCACAAGCTGTCTGGTCTAGAGAGAGAGGGATTAGTTCAGGTTATGGATTAATTTGCTGCGGTGGTGGTGCTGCGGTAGCATTGTCGCCTCACAGTAAGATGTTGTCCTGTTTGATTCTCAGCTAAAGCGTCTTCTGTGTGGAGACATGTGTGAATGGGTGTACCTTCATTGAAGGTTGTGCACCAGAGCTGGCAACTTGGCACGTAAAAATCTACTGCCAATCATTAGCGGACCAGAGTTCCACTGTGGCGACCCCTAACCGGGAAAAGCCGAAAGACGCAACAAATGATTTAATAAAGTAGAATGGTGGAAGGTACTCAGGAGCTGGGCTCAAAATGGGAAGGAGAGGAAGGGATGTTGTGTTTAGCAGGGAAGGTTAGAGAATTCTTGCCAGCATGACATTAATATGCCCTTGTGAGGACAGTTTCTTTGGAGAAGTTTTACTGCAGATATTATTTACTTCACAGAAGAATTGTCTGTGGGAGTGTAGAAGAATGGGTTGTTTAAATCTGAGGTTTTTGGCTTTATGCCTATGGACTGCTTGCTTGGTGATATTCCAAAAGTTGGTGTAGTGCTCTCCATTTGTAGATGGGGGCTTATTTTTTTCCATGTTTTCAAGCTTCATCTCAAACTTGCATTAACGTGTTCAATTTTTTGGTGAGCCATTCTATGTCCGTATATTTAAATAGTCTGGAGACTGTGAGGTGGTGAGTGTAATGGAGACTCAGTAGAATTTCAGAGAATTAATTAGAGACAATGTTGGGGTCAGTCAGGGAAAGTATGGGTGACCAGTGACCAGTACATGATGGAGACTCAGGCTTGAAGTCTGAAAAGTTTGTGGTGAGACCTGGGTCTAAAGGAGACCATCTTTGGGGGGTGTTAGTTTCACAAGTTTTGCATGTGGAATGTTAAACTGTAGGCATCACTGAAAGTTTATGGGTGGAGAAGGAAGAGATGTTGAAATAGTGGGAGGTTATACTGAGATGTAGGAGTGAGAGGTGATTTGTTTTGAGATTTGGTTTAGTTGGTTCACTTACTGGCAACACCAAATGAACGAAACCAACAGTGCAAATGTCCACAATAATCCGAAAAATATATATCACTGCTGAGACGGAAATCACTTGAATTTTTATTGACAAATTTACAAGTTAAAAAATAATAAAAAGCTAATCAAAGAACGACTGGATTGAGCGCTTTCTTCCCTCACATAGGGATTTCATCAGAATCAACAAGCATTCCCATACTCTTCCATTTATAGCCAACTACTGTGACATCACAATTAATTAATATTAAAAAAATCATTAACATTTAATAGGTTTCTGACCAGAATTAAAAACAACATGTATAGACAAGCTCTTAAAACATTGTGAATGAATAATTTGCACACATAGAAGAGAAAGAAACATGGTGGCAAATTAAATTACAAGCTGGGCAAATGTCTGGCTTGAATGAAATTATTTCTATTAAACCCATTTTAAACAAAAAGGCTTTAAATGGTAAATAAATCTAAAAGTTCAAATATGATTTTGTAACATTTATAAAGTTTCCACATAATTTATGTATTTTATGTATAATTATTCATTCACAGTGTTTTAAGAGCTTGTCTATACATGTTGTTTTTTATTCTGGTCAGAAACCTATTTAATATTAATGATTTTTTAATATTAATTAATTGTGATGTCACAGTAGTTGGCTATAAATGGAAGAGTATGGGAATGCTTGCTGATTCTGATGAAATCCCGATGTGATGGAAGAAAGCGCTCAATCCAGTCGTTCTTTTATTAGCTTTTTATTATTTTTTAACTTGTAAATTTGTCAATAAAAATTCAAGTGATTTCCGTCTCAGCAGTGATATATATTTTTTGGTTCACTTACTAGTTAGAGTAGTTTCATGTCAGCAAGACGTTCAGACATATCTTGGTTGATGGGGCAAAAAAAGCTAAGGTTAAAATAACCAAGGATAATGATGTGCTTGTCAAAAGAGGATACAACTAGAATGCTATAGAGAAGAGCTTTGAATTGTGTGATTAAAACTGAGACAGGAGGAGGACAAAAGTAATCAAGTGCATTGTATGTGGGATGTCTTGAGTGGCAGTTTAGTGAGAATCCAGTAAAGCTTCTGATCCATATAGTGGGGTGACCTGGACAACTACAGAAAAGTTAGGTGTGGATTTGTGTAGAAACATTACACCGTTGCAACTCTTTGTACCAGGGCAAGAGTCAAACTTGTACTTGTAACCTTGGAAAAATGGTGAATGTGATTGTGATCATTTTTGAACCATGGCTAATACATCAGCAAAGTGGGAGGCCAGAAAGGTGCTGATATGATTTAGCTTGTTACATATACTTTTAGCACTGATTAGGTCAGAGGTGAGAGAGTTAAGGTAGGGTGGGTGTGGGTGAGGTCTGTGTAAGTTTGAAGGAGGGTCATTATTAGAAAAGTTGTTATGAATAAAGAGGCCATTCTTGGAGAGGATTTTATAATATCAATTATAACCAAGGAACTACACTCTATTGTGGTAATTTAGGTGTAAGGAAACGGGTGCATATATATATATATATATATATATATATATATATATATATATACATATATAATTTTCTGTTACTAGTAAAATAATGCATGTAGGATGTCATGTTAATGTTATTAGCATATGTATAAGCTGCATCTGATATACAACACTAGGAATACAGAAATGACTGTAGTCATTTCAGTGATGAGTCTGGCAAGTATTTAGTGCTATAGTGCCCACACGCACCTTAGGAAATCTGTGTCTGTACTCATTAGAATGCCAGCTAATGTCACTGAGAAGACTTAAGAGTATGTGAAGTTAAATGAATAGTGCTTAGTACCAGATCCACATGGCATAGACAGCAGTGATACAGTAACAATGGTACTGGACATTTCCTTTTCCCTCTGCAGGCTGGCATGGTCCAGGATTGACGACTTTCTTCTGTTACCCAAATTAAGTCAAGGGGTTTCTACTGTGAGAATTTTCTTTCTTTGCAAACACTCAGGGGAATATATCATGAAGATAAAACAAAATGAATATACTTGTAAAATGTAATCTACCTAAAGCAAACCTTTTCACCACTGGAAGGAGAGCTGCATTCTGCAGCTGTGAGGACTGGAGAGAAGGGTGAAGAGGAATTATAGCTGAACACTTCTTTGTAGCCAAAAGAAAAATCTCAGAGGAAAGAACATTCTTTGATGTTTATCATAAGGATAGGTCTTGCAGGAATTACTCGTATATAGCAGGGAATTAATCACAGGTGGACATTATACCTTTCAGCCTAATCATTCTTCAGCAGTCAGAAGACCTTAGGATTATGTGTTTGCAGTCACAAGCTGTGACTGTTTGGGGGAATCCTGCTACAAAAAGTGTACTGCACTTCATTATCATTTTTTTACCATCTATTGAGATGACAAAACAGCATATCATATACTCCTTCTTGCATTTGAGAGAAAAATAGTATCTGTATATGTGAAATATACTTACCTTCCTGAGGCCATTATCCCTGACCAGATACATCCCTAATGCCCCCCCCCTGCCCCAGCATGAAATTAACTGAAGGTAAGTGGTAATAAAGTTCAGGCTGAATGTTTTGTACTGAATGTGCTTTCTGAGGCAGACTAAAGGAGGTCACCCCATCAGCTTTAAAAAGTGTTTAAGGTATGCCAATTTATATGTGGATGCAGGAAATTACATTGTTGAAATGCCTTATTATAATCCTACAGTTGCAACACCTGTAGTCATGTTGGAAGGGCAAGAATTACTAAATCTGAAATGCTGTTATCTGATCAAAGGGAATATGTTATGCTTATCAATACACATCTGTCTGAGAGCATTAGTGATGCACTCCTACAGAGTATCAATACAGCCTGTCTTGTAAGTGGTGCCCTAGTTGCTCAGGAGAGTAAATTGCCTTCTATCGCTGACTCTCAGCAATTACTACCTGTGATGTCCCTCCTCTGGACCAGTGATCAAGGATCCTCAGTCCTCACCACTGACACCAGTGGGGAATGTTCACTGAGAGAAAAGTAGACACACACAGTATTTTCAGATGCAGTTCTCTGCACCAAGTACAATTTAACTTAAAAGCACACAGGGAATGCATACTGCAGTCCTGGGGATGGGCTTTCTCTCCAGACCCCAAATAAGACTTCCCACTGACACAGCAGTAGAGTTGAGTCCTTAACCAGGTGTTCCAAGCCAAGTCATCCAACACCCTCTCTGTGAAATCTGTGATCTCAGTGTCCCTATTCAGAGTTGCTTCCACATACACTCTCTTTGAGATTTGATTTTCACACATGCACACACACACACACACACACACATATATATATATATATATATATATATATATATATATATATATATATATATATATATACACACACACACACACACACACACACACACACACACACACACACACACACACACACACACACTCCTGGGAAAGGCTGGCATAGCATACTCACCTTGCCATCTCCACCCAGATTATAAAGCAGATTCACTGTCACCAGCCAGCTACTTTAAAGCTCTTATGAGGTCACCCAATTACTCTTAGTAAAATTAATACTTATACAAATGGTAGCGTTTCCAAGTCAAGGAGCAAGACTTTCAGGGATGTTGAGCCCCAGTGCCACTAAATAAATGCAATTACTCTCAAAGTTTAAATATCTTCTAAAAGACTAGCCACAGTGAAAGGTATGGATATATTTAATAATAAATAATGAAATAGAAAACATGAGAATACTGAATATATATTTACAATAAACACCAGTGTTTCAGTTCACAGGAAATATAAATAAACAAAACAGAGCGAAAGAATTAGACAGACACAGAAAAACAATATTTAGCTAATCTCACTTTATTTTCCTAACTGAATGAAGAATTACTATTCCTTACTTACCTCCTAGAGCAAGGCAAGATAAACTGGATGAGTGTCTTTGTTGTCAGGTTCCGAAAAACAGAGTGCTGAGTGCTTCTATCACATTTCTACTAGTATCTAAATATATTTTCAGTGCTGGCTACAGAATGACATCACATCTGGTCACCTGATCCTGTGGTTCCCACATTACCCCCTCACTGACAACTGAGCCAGGATTTGGAACATATGTGTCACAATACACACACCCACAAAACTTTGCTAAGGCTTAATACAACATCCAAAAGTATAAAACAATTCCAATACTTCCACCCTTCCTGCAGGAAGGCTTTTCACAGACATTGCATTTCTGGCTGCATTCAGACCTGTGAGATAGAATCTTTATGGTCTAAACCAAATAATTTAATATCAAGCTATTTTCCTTAAGGTTAGCTGGGCTGAGCTTAACCCCCTCCCTTATAGTATCCTAAGTTAAAATATATGCCTTTCATCAGTTACAACAATACAGCCTGACATATGTGTATATTTATTTCTTTTCTGTCCAGTAGGACTCACTGTTGACACGTTTGTAATACAGGCAGCTTTACAAATACATTTTTAACACAATCATCTGTACAAATAAGTTTGATATTCAAATGATGTATGATTCTTTACAAAACTCCATCTAGCTACTCTGGGACATGTTACACATGCACTGCCCTATCTCTCTGGCTGAGCTGGCGCTAACTCCCACCATCATCACTTTGTGTAGATTGTCCCTGCCACTAATCAGAATTGAAACAGCTTACTTTCCAAAGGTAAACTGTAACAAAGGAACAATCTCATTGTGTTTTCTTTCAACAGTAGTTACTTGCAGCAAAAGACTATTATTTTTGTCCTAGATTGCATCAGTATAATAAATTATTATAAAATGTTTGATGTGATGTTGCCTTATCTCGCCTTCATTCTTAACTGGTTGGCTTCAGAACCGATCCTCGATTTCAACTCAGCTTTATACAAAAGCTCAAGTTCTTCCACTAGCTCATGGCTGTAACCCTATCCGATCATGCTGTAGAAGAGCGCCTCAGATCTCGTTTGCTGCTAAACAAGATCGGGCACTTCCATACTGGCTCTGGCTAAGTGGAAATTTCTTTACTTGGTTATTGCATAACTGTTATTCTGCTACTTTGGATATAACCTCTAGAGTTTACGAGATGCTTTATTTAGTGTTAGAGTGTTCGCTGTTGTTGGTTTTTTGCTTTTGGATGACGTTTTTCCACTTGGCCTTTCCTTTTCCCTATTCTGGCTTAAATCTACTCCCTTTACCCCATTTTAGTTAGAAGACTTCTGTGTTTTAATTTTATTAATAACAAGCTTGTTTAAGTTTTTGTGAAGGGTAATTCTTTCTTTTCCCCCTTTATGCAACAGCTCATTTAAATTAGAGGGCTGCCACTACCCTTTTCAGTTAGAGGGCTCATTTTTTCTGCCCTTCTAGCTTTAGGCAGTTTTGTTTAAGTTAGAGAACTACCCCATTTCTGCTGAGTGTTATTCTCCTCTTGTTGTGCTTAAAAAAAACAAAAACAAAAAAACAAATATTATAGTACAAGCCTCACTTTACATTGGTTGTAGTGGTTGAACCCAAAGAAACTAAACCCTTTAGTTTCAAAAAATGTGGAAAGTGTAACCAGAAAATGTCACTTACCGATAGTCACACTATTTGTGTATACTGCCTTGGGGCAGTTTATTTACAGGAATCCAGCACCATTTGTCATTCATTCAGCCATAGAGTACTGCTTGAGAGGCAAAAACAAGCTGATTTTAAGAAGTTTGCTAAAGACCCCCTTCACTGAAGCTCTTGAAGAAGGTCAGGGCAGGTCTAAATTGACCAAATCTCCTTCTACTAAGTCCAAGAAGTCGGGAAAGAGGTCATCCTCTTCTAATGGCCAATTGAAGCCACTTAAAAATTGGCGAAAGTATCAACTCTGGAGTCAAAGACTGCTGGGCCTGAAAAATCTAGTTCCTTGGCTCCTTCTGTGTCTGTGCAGATGGAGTTTCAGTTACAAAGCCAGTCCCCGGAATTGGAGCCAGTTTCTCCAACCTTGAGATCCCCTTTGCTGCAATCAGCTAGATCTCCTGTTCCCTCCTCTTGATCCTCCAGGAGCCTTTTTGATGATGATGTGGATCAGGTGGTGCGAGGCTTTTGAGGACACCGACGCTTGCCAAACTGTTGTTAACTCCAACCCAGAGGGATTCGGAGTCAACCAACACTACCCCTTCACCATCGATTCCTCCTTTGATCCGAGCTGCAACTTCAAAGCCGGAATGTCTCGAACTGATTGTAGTGGAACCATCGGAGCCAAGACCTATCCCAGGATTTTTGGTTCCAACTACCGCTCCGATATCCTCAGTTCCATCTGAACTTGAGGAGTCTAGGAGCCGATACTCTCCAGTCAGGTCCGGGGATGGGAGTCGCATCGGACAGTTGCCGGATCTAAACATGCCTCTCGGGACTTCTGCGTAGGTGAGCATAGCTCCTACAGCTGCCTCAGAGCCAGCCCCCTCAGTTCTGAGGATGTCCCCTGGATCCTCGGAGCCAGGAGTTTCAATCAGATTGGGGGCAGGGGGATTCAAGGTGATGAGGAGAGTGCTGTCTCCACAGACAGGTCCGCTCTCAGGTTGAGACATTCTTCCCCCAAAGGCACCAGTGTCTGCCTCAGCATCACTGCTTCCACAGAGATGTGGACACCCCAAGCCTCAGGATGCCCCATTGGGTGAAACCATCTCTTATGAAACCTCTCCAGAAGGTCCCTCGGAAGAGACTATGCAAGAGGAAGCATCTAGACTCTGCAGAGGAGACCATCGCATCTGATACAGACCTCAATGAGTCAGAAGGGTCCCCATGATCACCCTCTAAGGATGTATCCTTTGCAGACATCTTGGAAATACTTAAGCAGAGAAGTGGCTGGAAGCCCATCACCCCTTCTGAAGAGGAGTCTGTATACCTGAAGGCTTTTGGGTCTCATCCTTCCCCCACTTGGGTTTCTCCGCCTTTCGACGAACTTATGGACATAGTTTGTCGAAAGGTGAGGGAGTCTCCAGATTCAGTGGAGGCCATTCCTTGGAGGCCAAAGAAGTTCATAACTTTGAATATGGATAAGAACTTTCTTACGAAGGGTGTCCCAGTAGATACTATGGTGGTGGTGGTGGTGGTGGCGCCCACAAAAAAGGAGCTTTCAGAGATGGCCTCTTCTGTCCATCTGCTGAACAAGGAATCTCATATGATGGACAGGTATGGAAAGTGCACCATTTCTTCAGCAACATTTGCAGTCAGGTCACTGAATTATTTTACCCATTTTATCAGACTTCAAAGATATCTCCTGAAGGAGCTAGGAGATGCTCTCCAAGGTTCTGTAGAAGGGGTATCAGAAAAAGTTTGCTCTCATCTCCCTACATTAAATTCAGTAGTCAACTCCTCCATGAGGCTTATCTCCTGTGCAACGGGTGGAGCAAGTAGGGCAGTGGGTTCAGGAATTTCCCTAAGGAGACATTCCTGGATGCATTTGTGTGACTTTGTGGAGCCCTTTAAGTCTTCCTTTATTAATGCCCCTTTCAACGGCACATCCCTGTTCAGGCCAAAAGTTAGAGACATTGACCAGGTGTGAACAAGGAGGGAAAACTCTCTCTGCCATAAGAGTCCATTTTCCCTACCTATTAGACCTTATCCAAAAGGTCAAAAGGGAGGAAAGATGTGGTTTTGAAAATCCCAGAAACCTTTGCTTGACACACGCGGTGATCCCTCCTCCATGGGCAGAGGGGGATGCAGTAATGGAAGATGCCAACCTCGCAACAGAGGGGGTCCGCAAATTCAGGGTGAGAGGGAAAGCTTCCTTGGTAAGCCCTTTCAGTGCTCCTGAAAGGAGGCCTGCCTGTTCATTTCTGGAGGCAGACAGGGATTGTTTATCTTTGTACCCAAAAGCCTGGCTAAAAATAATGAAAGACAAGTGGATACAAAGTATGGTATCCAGAGGTTACTCCATACCCTTTTTCTTTTCTGTACCAAATGTAAAATATATCCTGGATGTTCCACCCAGTCAGAGGGAACAGGCAACTCTAGAAATTCAAAAGTTGCTAGAAAATAGAGACATCCAGACAGCCCCAGCAGACCAAATAGGATCTGGAACTTACTCAAGGTTCTTTTTAGTTCCAAAGAAAACAGGGGACTGGAGACCCATCCTGGATATCAGCAAATTGAATATGTCGGTAAGATAGTCAAACTTCCGAATGGTAACATTGCAGTTGATACTTTCATTTCTGGGAAAGATGACAGGATGTGCTCACAGACCTCCAGGATGCGTACTACCACATAAAAATGGACAGGCGATCCAGGAGTCCTTTGCACTTTTGGCTGGGAGCCAGTCACTACCAATTTCGAGCTCTGCCCTTTGGTCTCACTACAGCCCCTCAGAGTGTTCACCAAGTGTATGACAGTGGTCACTGCTCACTTGAGATGCCTAGGATTGCAAGTGTTTCCATATCTAGATAACTGGCTCCTAACTGACACCATAAAGCATCTACTCATAGAAGTGAGAGACACCACCTTGCAACTCTGCTCTCACCTAGGAATCGCGATAAATTACAAAAAATCTGCCTTGTTGCCATCTCAGCGTATCATTTTTATAAGGGAGATCTAGATACAACCAAAATGATGGCAAAACTTCCCCCTGAAAGAGTTCAAGTCCTATGACATCAGGTCCAAACCCTACTTTCCAAGAGGAAAATACAAGCGAGAACAGTCCTGCACATTTTATGGACCATGGCAGCTGCAATAAACTTGATTCCATTAGCACTTTTGCATATGATAATCTTTCAATGGCTACTTTTCACTCAGTAGTCCATGCAGGAACTACACGTCTCACCAAATTATTATAAGAGAATCTTGCAAGAAAGACCTTCATTGGTGGCTTTACTCTACTCATGTGACTCTAGTTTGACCCTTTGTTCTCCCACAACCTTTGGCTATAGTGACCATGGATGCTTCTGAGGTAGGGTGGGGTGGGGGGCATTACCTGGGGAGGACAGTCCAAGGCACTTGGCAAGATCATGAGGCTCATTTGCACATCAATGTCCTAGTGATGAGAGCATTGTTTCTAGCATTGCAAGCACTTCAGAACTCTCTTCCGCTGGGAACTATTGCAATACAGACAGACAACATTTCAGTTGTATGGTACATAAACAAACAAGGAGGAACCAGATCTTACCCCCTTTGTCGAGAGGCCCTGAGAGTATGGCAGTGGGTGACCTCCTCCCATCGCTTTCTGACAGCAATGCACATCCCAGGGAAAACCAACATGATAGTAGACAAACTCAGCAGGGCAATTCTGATACCTCATGAGTGGTCCCTAAAACAAGACATAGCGGAGAAGATCTTAGACAAATGGGGCCAGCCTTTCTGCGACCTTTTTGCCATGGTGATGAATGCCAAATGCAGCAACTACATTGCCCTAATCCCCCCTCTTGGGGAGTCACCAAGGGATGCAGTCATTCACGATCGGCCCTCAGGTCTCCTCCTCCCTTTCCATTGATACCCAAAGTTCTTAAGAAAGCTAATTCCTTGGAGGCAAGGGCGCCCGCAGGCAGGTGCAAGGGGGTGCACTTGCACCCCCCTGGAATCGGCTAGATAATTACAAAAAAAGTTTTTTTTTTTTTTACGTACGTTCTCCTTTAAGAAGAAAGAAGTCCGAATAGTCCAGTCGCGCTGACATCATCGCTGTCAGTTAGAGGTTTGTGAGCGGGAACTCACACAGCCGGGACCTGAAACAAACGGAAGATGGTAGCGGGACCTGACACATAGCAAGCGGCAGCGGGACCTGAAACGAACGGAAGGAAGATGGGGCACTTTCAGGTAGAGAGAGGTGTGTGTGTATGTGTGTGTGTGTGTGTGTGTGTAATGCCCCAGGTGTACATGGTGGTGGGTAGTGAATAAGGCTTGAACCCTGTACCTTGGGCCCAAGTGGCAAGAGCCTGAATTCCCTACCCACCACCATTTGTAAAAATGTTGCAGGATTTTCCCTCATACTTTTTCTGTTCCTCATAAAATCTGTGGTTTCTGCATTTGTGTCCTTGTTGCCTGACAGCTACATGTTCTCTGGTTTTATTCTTGGCTGTCTGGAGTGTTTCTCCCTGGGCCTCTGCTAAAACTTAGCTTTTTTTTTTTTTTTTCAAAGTCAGACTTTCCTGGTTAATAAAAGTTAAAAAAAATGGACACACTTGTCAGACTTCATATTCTTCAGAAAGTGCATGGTAACAAAAGCTTTTATTCTAGCAATTTTCTAAGTGTACAAGATGGATATTTGAAATGTATCCCTGTGTTTGGGACTGTATTCCCCCCCCCCCCCCCATTATTGGCTTCATCCAGATTTTGTGCTAGGGTTGAGAGTTATGGTAAGAACTGAATTCACTGAATATGTTTGGGGGCTGTATTCACCCAGTATTGGCTTTGTTTAGGTAGTGTTTGGGACTGTATTCCCCCCCATTATTGGCTTCATCCAGGTTTTGTGCTAGGGTTGAGAGTTATGGTAAGAACTGAATTCACTGAATATGTTTGAGGGCTGTATTCACCCAGTATTGGCTTTGTTCAGGTATTTATTGGCTTCATCCAGGTTTTTTGCTAATGTTGAGAGCTATGGTAAGAACTGATTTCACTGAATATGTTTGGGGGCTATATTCTCCAATTACTGGCTTTGTCCGGGTGTTATTTGCTAAGAGGTTGAGAGCTATGGTGAGAACTGAATTCACTGAATGTTTGGTGGTTGTAGTAGTCACCCATTATTGGCTTTGTTCAGGTCTTTTGTGCTAAGAGGCTGACAGCTGTGCTATGGTCAGAACTGAATTCACTAAATGGTAGCTATTTAAGTTTCAGTCTTCCTCTTTCACAAAACAGTTGATTTGGCCTAGTGGTATGTTGCTCTGACTGTTTTGCACGGGGTCCCCTGGATTCAAGACGTGGCAGTGAAATGTATGGTGGTAACGCAGCATTTTATTCTAGCAACTTTCAAACATTATACAAGCAATGTTTAAAATGTGTCCCTGGTTTTTGGCCTTTTGTCCCCCCCCCCAATAAATTTTGGCTTTTTCCAGATTTCTTGTGCTGAAAAGTTCAGAGATACAGCTGAGTGTCGAGTAGATTTTACAAGGAGCTGAGAGCTGCAGGGGAGCAAAAGTTTAGTGCTGCTTGTGTTTAGTCTGCTTGCATTGTTAATAGCACAACAGATAGTGTACTTGCTTTAGATGCTGAAGGCTGTGGGTTCTACTCCCACAGTAGGTAAATGCATTGCTGATGCTGTATTGTGTTGTAAAGGGGTGGATGCTGCAGTCTTTTTGGCAAAGATACCTAGTAACTATGAACCTGTTAACAGTTTGCTATCCATTCCCTATTGCGGTATTACTAGCTTTTCATTTTTTTATTGCATGCAACAAAAGCAATTTATTCTTCAAGGGTAACGGGCACTTTATTTGTAGATTAAACAATGATATATAAAGTGTTTGCTAGCAGCAACCTCTTTATTAGTTACAATTTTTTTCAATGTGGAGTTTACTACTTCAGAGATTGTGTATATTTTTTACTGATACTGGTGGACTTGAGTAGACTTTTTATGATGGAAATGTTCTGAATTGGGCAGTTTTGTCATTAGTGGATGCTTTTTGTTTCATTGTTTACTGGAAAAATGTTCAAAACAATAAATTTAAAATGCCCTCTAACAACTGTACTGTATTGTAGAAGGAATATAATGTAATACAGTCAAGAAGGTGTATCAAAGAGCACGTGTATGTTATGTTCGAGGGGCCTATGACTTTGTAGATAGCCCAGAGTTAATATTTGCCATTGGCAAAATGTATTTTCTCTGAAAGTGGGTTTCAGTGCTGTTTCAATGCATGCGAGTTTCTAGAGCAGAGAAGTTTTAATGTTGGTGTATTTTCATTGTGAGACTGCATTGCTTTAACAGATATGTATTAGGGTTTGTGCTGTAAAATGCAAAATAAAACTTTCAAATGAAATCCTAAATCATCGCAGAAGTAAAGCAGTATGCACATTAGTGTTTATGATAAATGGGCAAAATAACCAAGGAATGGGACATTGGAATGGCTGCAGGGGGGAGGCTCCATTTGACCATGATTTTGTGAGGGGGGGGTAGCAAGCTCAGACAGTCCCGGTTGAACTATACCTCTCAGTTGTCCATATCTTTGCAGAATGAATAGATATTTGCTGCTTATTTTTGGTTTGTTCCTCAAATTTGTGATTTTCTAGCAAATCATTTAGGAATGAAGCCATTAAATGACAGACATTGAGTTTCAGATGTCATAACCTTCAGAAAAATGCATGCTAATGCAAGACTGTCTTTACGTTTATACAAGAGCAATTTTTAGTAGTGTTTGTATGTTCCCCAATATATTTGGCCTTGTTCAGATTTCCTGCATTAAGAGGTTGAGAGGTATGTGCAAATCACTTTGTAGATTAGGAATATCCAAACATCTCAATTGTCCCCAATTATGGCTCAAAATGTTGCTCTCCCCCAATAATCCCTCCTCCAAAATGGCAATTTTGGAAGAAAATGTGGAGGGTTTACAATTATATATAACTGTAATGATCACTTATAGATTACCTTTATTTCAGAAATGCATGTGGATGCTCTTATTTTGTTAGCTGCTTCAAGTTAACTGTTAATCTTAAAAAGGTGTCCCTTTTTTGACAGGTATTTTTGCATCACATTTTGGTCTGTTTTTCATAAAATTGTGGTTTTCTGGCAAATTAGTGGCAAGTCATTAAAGATTGAAGTTAGAAAATAATGGCAGACATTTGAGTTTCAGATTTCATACCCTTCAGAAAATTTGTACTAATGCAAGATCTACCTGTTCTATTTAAGTTATAAGAGCAATATTTAAAAATTGGCCTTATTTTTGGGCTTGTGTCACACTTCTAGTTCTATGTATGGCTTTGTCCAGATTTCTTGCTCTGAAGTTGAGAGGTATGAGTGTCAGATCCATCACTGTCAGCCAGAGACATTTCAAATTGTGACATACTTATTGCACCCCACTCCCCATTGTAGTGGCTCTGGATGTGTCCATGGAAGGCAAGGAGCAGTTATGCAGTGTAAGTGTGCAGAGTATTCCCCCATCCAAAGTAGATCACAAATACGACCGTGGCTTTTCATCTGTCCTTGATTTTGCAAAATGTTCTGGTTTTCTATCAGATTTTTGTACTGTTGATTTATGCTTCTTATTCTGGAAATGTATGCTGTCACAGTGCCCTGTTGCTCTGTTTAAGTAGCCATGGTTTAATGAACATCAGGTAAGCTTGTCGGAGATTGCAAGATGCAAGTAAGCTTTAGTAAGCTTGTCGAATATTGTAAGATGTAAGTAAGCTTTAGTAAGTATATTGTTAAAGAATTACCAGCATTGAAAGCCTTTTCGTTGTTGCCATGCAGAGAATATTTACATGACTAGATAATGTATAAGCCTTGGGTATTGAAATGCATATGACAGTTTTATTTATTTTATTTGCAGTTGGTTTGCCAGGATAGTCCATTGGGCCAAATGAACCCGTTTTCAATGGAGTCCTGGGGAGAAAAGCTCCAAAACTAAGTAGGTTATTAATAGATATACAAATTATACAATTACACAGAAGTTAATCATACAAGAAATAACAATTTGCAAATAATACAACTAGAGCAAGTACAATCTAGTGAGGAAATTAATAGGTAATACAGACTAAAGGGAAATTTAGCACAAAAGCACTGAGAAATAACAACATATTTGGAAGCATTTCATGACAATATTGAGGAATAATAACATATTAGGAAGCAATGCACAAAAGTACTGAGAAGCAATAACATATTAGGGAAGCAATACTTAGGAAGTGTGGCCTAGTATATTCTTTCTGATTATTGTAGGAATAATAATATGTATGAGTTAGGGTGGGTAATTAGGAAAGTTGCAGGAGGAAACAGAGGAAGAAAGAAGATGGAGTTTGCAAGTGTTAGTTATGTGGGGTGGGAGCAAGAGCATTCCCACTGGGATACTAGATGTGAGTGAAGAGATCTTTTAAATATAAAATGGTTGGGGATGGTGCGAATGGAAGGTGGTAGGGAGTTCCAAAGGCATGCAAGGCCATAAGACAGAAGATTTTTGCCTGGGGGACTAGTTGGTTTATATACTTCTAATAGATTTTGATTGTTGGACCTTAATACTCTAGCAGGAAGGTGCATTTTAAAGGCTGATGAAAGGGAGGGACAAAGGGAGGGGTTGAAAATGAGCTTATGTGCAAGATTTAGTTGAGTATATGTGAGATAACTGGGTAGCTCTAGCCATTTTTAGTTTTTGGAGAGAGGAACAGTGGTGGGTGGAGGACTTGTGGTTGGTAGCGAACTTGGCAATTTTGTTGTAGCAAGAGGAAAGTTGTGTTTTAGAGAGGTCTGTAGATTAGTTAGGAGTGGAGCTCCATAGAGAAGGGAGGGGATAAGAAATGAGGTAGAGGGTGATTTTGGTAGCAGGTGTAAGGTAATGATTTTGTCGGTAAAGCATACCTAGTTTTTGATGGGTTTTCTTGATATTTAACTGTAGGTGGGAGTTGAATTTGAGCTGGTTATCAATTTGGACCCCAAGTAACTTGGTCTCGGACACCAGTTCCAGGGGTAGATTATTTTGTCTAGAGATGTGGAATGTGTTTATATTGAATGAAGTTGCCTTAGAGGGGTGAATAACATTAATTTGGTTTTAGAGGCATTGAGTGCTAGGTGATTCCTTTTCATCCATTGCTCAGTTGTTGTAAAAGCATCTTGAGTCAGTTTTAGGAGTGAGGGGATAGAGGTGGCAGCAGATAATAGCAGAATCATCGGCATATTGGATGATGTCTGAGAATGGGATAGAGTTAAGGAAATCATTTATAAATATATTGAAGAGAAGGGGACTCAGTATAGAGCCCTGGGGTACCCCAGTAGGAGTATTTAGAAATGAGGAGGTGGCCTTTTTCCATTTGACTGCTTGAGATCTGTTAGATAAGTAGCTGGAGAACCAGTTCAAGGAGGAGGGAGATAGGTTAAGTTTAGAAAGTTTAGTTAGTAGCAGGCTGTGAGAGAGTGTCAAAGGCCTTAGAGAGGTCGAGTAGTAGGGTAGAAACAATTTGGCCAGAGTCGTGGGCTTTATTTACAGTTTCAAGAAAGGAGAGGAGGGCGGTCATAGTGCTATGATGTGGTCTGAATCCATGTGTGGGAGTTAGTAGGTGATTATCTAAGAGATGTGGAAGGAGTTGTAGTTGGATACACTTTTCTAGGAGTTTAGAGATGGGGACAGAATAGCGATGGGGCGGAAATTAGTAACATTGTTGTTGTTGCCACCTTTTATGTAGAGGTATGATAAAGGCCCTTTTCCAGACTTGGGGTACTATACATTCTTGGATAGAGCAGTTGATTAAAATGCTAATAGGGTAAGCGATTGCTTCAGCAGCTTTGCTAAGAAAGTAAGAAGTGATGTTATCAGGAGCATTGGTGCATGGCTTCAGTTTCATAAGGAATTTCTTTATAGTAGAAGTGGGTATAGGTTTAAATGAGAAAAAAGGAGTGTGAAGAGGGAGAATTAGGGGCAGATGAAGCTGATGAAGTAGTAGGAGTAGGAGGAGTGGAGGGATGGGAGTTAATAGATGGGAATGAGGAAGTAGTAGCAGAGTGGGGTAGAGAGATGGTTGGGGATGGTAAGGGAGTTTTGGAGAATGTAGTGGTGTTAGAGAAAGATGACGTTGATTTGGAAATGGATTCAATGAAAAGAGTTAAATTGGGTAGCCAAGTCTTGGTCAGGAGTGTTTGGGTCTGGGGTAGGGGTATCTGGTTTGCTGGGGTTAAGTAGAGTAGAGATACCTTTCCAAAATTTCGGAGGGTTTGATTTTATTATTTTGAAGTGTGGAAAAGTAGTTTTGTCGGTCGAAGATTATGAGCTTTTTTACCTTATTTCAAAGTATTTTATATTCATTGTAATAAAAGGACAGGATTACAGTATTTTCAGAAGCTCATTACATTTTATTGCAGACCAGTGTCTTATAGCAGTGTCTGTGTGTTAGTACACTTGTAGTTGGGTCAGGGTGGCTTTAATGGTATATGGTAAATAAGCATTGCTACCTTACTTAAAAGCCAAGCCCTGCAACAACTAGCTCCACACTGAAGTCAAAACACAATAGCTCTGGTGGGTAAATGTACTCTGTAGTAATCAAAAAGGCAAATGTTTAAAATAACTACAGCTTATGTGCAAACACAATAGGTAGTGATGAAACAATGCTCTGCTAAAAATGCTTTAATGCTCCACATTGCTGAGCTGCAGATCAGTTATCACTGGCTACCAGGATTTCACCCACTTCAGCTCAAGCACGGTGCCGTTCAGTGCAACCTTCCCAGAACTAATTTGTCTGACCAGAATTATTTGGTGTGTGTATAAGAGGGAGATAGCATACCCCTCAGCTGTCCAGATTTTTGCCCCATATTCCTCCTAAAAAGGATTGAAGTTGCTAAATGAGACATTTCAGTTTTAGATGTCATGTCATTTAGAAAAATGCATACCAACACAAATCCTGTTACTCTTGCAATTTTCTAAGTTTCTGAGAGCCATATTTATAATCTGTCCCTATTTATTTTAGGCTTTGTCCAGATTTCTTGCACTAAGGTTGAGGCCTTGAGGGTGTGGTATGTTTGTGAGAAAGTGAAATGCCCACGTTAGAGTTAACAGGTGGAATTTTCAAGTGCATTTTCAAGGAACTGTGAGTTTTAAGGGAAGCTAAGTTCACTGCTGCTCATGCCAAGTCTATTTACAATGTGCAACTGTTTTGTTTAGCAAATGGTATCTCTATTGTGGTATAAAGTTTTAAAGCTATGTTAGTAGCACCACAAGTAGAATACTTGCATCTTAATGTAAAGGCTTGAGGTTCTATTCCTACAGCATATACATTTGTATGCTGCAGTCCTCAGGATGTCCTCCTTTGGATGAGATGCCTAATAACTATGAACCTGTTTTTCAGCTTGTCATCCATTTTCTATTGCAATATACCAGCTTACCATTTTTTTAATTTAACATAGGCAATTTATTCTTTGACGGCAACAGGCACTGAATTTGTAGATGAAACACTGAAATATACAGTTGTTTTCTAGCAACAACATCTTCATTAGTTTCAGATATCTTTAATGTGGAATTATTCAGATTACTTTTACTTCAGCAGAGTCACTCAAACAAGTGCTGCTGTATAATACAAGGGATATAATTCAATTATATATTATAATTAATACAATCAGGTAAATCAAATAACTTTTGCATGGCCCTAACGATGTGCAAGAAGCCTGTTGCTTGAAAACAGTTCAAAGGTAAATAACCTGCCACTGGCCAGATGCATTTTCTTTGAATGTGGCTTTCAATGCTGTTTCATTCAATGTGAGTTTCAAAAGTAGAGAAGCTTTAATGCCAAGTCTGTTTTCATTGTAAGACCTTTGTTTAGGTTTAGTAAATGTCTCAGTGTTTGGGCTATAATGTTTGAAATAAAAGTTGTAAATGCCTATTGCTTGAAAACAGTTCAAAGGTAAATAACCTGCCACTGGCCAGATGCATTTTCTTTGAATGTGGGTTTCATTGCTGTTTCATTGAATGTGAGTTTCAAAAGTAGAGAAGCTTTAATGCCAAGTCTGTTTTCATTGTAAGACTATTGCTTTGTTTAGGTTTAGTAAATGTCTCAGTGTTTGGGCTATAATGTTTGAAATAAAAGTTGTAAATTAAATCCAACTGCCTGTAATCATTGTAGAACTAAAGCATAAAACAGTATGCACACAGATTTGAACAGTGTCTACAGTAAATGGGGAGAAATAGCCAAGTAATGGGACACTGGAATGGCTGTGTGGGCGGGGCTTGGGGTGGGTGGACTTGGGCAGGGCTGTGTTGGCAGGGGGCGGGGTGAGCTATGTGGGTGGGGCTCTGGGTTTGCACCCCCCCCTGCAAAAAATCCTGCGGGCTCCCTTGCTTGGAGGGCAATTTGATACTTATCGCCCCATACTGGCCTTGTCATATTTGGTTCCCCTTCCTTTGGCCTCATCTCTAGGAGGAGCAATGGATTCTGGACCCAGTTCTGGACCTTCTGACTCATGTATCAGGGACGCTCCACCCTTCCCTTCCAACCCTTAAATTGACAGCTTGGCTGCTTCGATTCCAAATATAGCCAGGCTCCCTACCCTTTCTTCATCAGTGAAACATCTTGATCTCCTCTCATAAGGTTTCAACGAGAAAGTTATATTTAAGCAAATGAAAGAGATTTTCTTCCTGGGCTCTGAATAACCACATTGATCCTTTTTCTGCCCCTATAGCTTCCATTCTCGAATCTTTGGCAAAGCTTTTCAATGAAGGCACCGCTGCAGCTACCATTCAGGTTCAGCTAGCAGCGATATCAAATGTTCATATAGTTGAATCGGGACCTAATGTGATGTCACACAGACTTTGCAAGGCCTTTCTTAAGGGCACTATCTTATTAAGACCACCCATTAAAACACCTCCAGCACCATGGGACCTGATCTTTGTCTTATTCCATTTGATTCTTCCCCTTTTGAATCTGCATCATCCTGTGATCTAAAGTTTTTAACCTGGAAAACAATCTTTTTAATAGCCATCACTTCTGCTAGAAGAGTTTCTGAGCTACAAGCATTGTCAATAAAGCCCCCTACATCCTCTTTCACAGAGACAGAGTATCTCTACGAACAAATCCATTATTTTTACCCAAAGTATGTTTGGAATTGAATTTGAATCAATCCATAGACCTGCCAGTCTTTTTTCCAGACTATGGCAACAAGGCAGAATGCATGCTACATCAACTTGATGTACATAGACATTTACATTTCTACTTACATAGGACAAAGGATTACAAAAAATCTGACCAATTATTTGTATCCTTCTCTGACATCAAGAAGAGTGCTCCTGTATCAAAAGTCACTCTTTCAAAATGGTTATCAAATTGTATTACCTTTACTTACAAATCTCAAAACAAAGAGCTTCCCGTCAAAGTAAAAAGTCATTCTACAAGGACCGCATCAACCTCTTCTGCCTTTTGGGCCAGACTTCAAATTGATACCATTTATGTGGCAGCAACATGGGCAAGGCCTCATACCTTTGTCACTCATTAAAAAGTTGATTTGGCCTCTAGGAACAGGGCCTCCTTCGGGTCCACTGTTCTGAAGAATATTCTCCCTTGAGCCCCCTAGGAAACATGGTGCTAGGGATGCTGTCCCAACCAGTTAAGAATGAAGGTGAGATAAGACAACATCAGATAAAGAAGTTATGTACTCACCATAATGTTCCATGTGTGTTGTCCATCTCGCCTTCATTCTTACATCCCACCCTCCTTCCCCCAACCTTTAGCTCCTGGAGGACAGAGCAGATTTCAGTTGGGGATAATGGTTCTCCAACCTTCTTCAGTGCTCTATAACTGTTATTACTTCTATCGGTACCTATTGTTATATCAGCAAACAAGATCTGAGGAGCTCTCTTGGAGCATGATGGGATGTGGTTACAGCCACGAGGTAGTGGAAGACATCGAGCTTTTGTATAAGGACGAGTCAGAACCAAGGATTGGTTCCGAACCCAACCAATTAAGAATGAAAGCGAGATGGACAACACACATGGAACGTATGGTTAGTAGTTAACTTTTTTATATGTACATGTGCAAAAGCAGTATGTACTGAGACGATAATAAACACCATGGGGGAGTGGAACTGACACAATGTTATACCGAAGCCAGTTGTTTTGATAGTTTAATTTTAGATGTTTTCTTTGTGTCTTGATGTAGCAGAACTTGATATTTTAATATTGGTCATTTTATTGAAGTGCACAGATTAACTTTACTTAAAGGGTTATAACATTCTGTAAGTTGCTGACATGTATCTAGGCTTCCGTTCATTATTTCCTCCAGCCATGCTGGGGGCTATACATGAAACTTTTCATAAGTCTTCTGCATTACTTTCATACTTCAACTTAACTAAGGATAACTTAGGGTAATTGCTCAAAGGTAGAAGCCAGACTAAACTGCCATAGTCAAGGCACTCTTGGACTTAAAAAAATATCTTATATGGAACTGTCTGTAATCACTCAGCTTGCCTCTAATCTATACTTTTGTCCAAGTGGCTTGATTTGTCCTATTGCAGTGACACTAGGAATGATGGGTTTCACATCACAATCATGAATGACATCATTTTGAATTCCAATTGAACTTTAAAAAAAAGAATTTGAGGCGGATTTTTGAATTGTGCTAATGTTGTGGGGAATGAGGCAACATCCCTAAAATTCATTATGGTGTGAACTTTGCACCCTTGCAACCCCAGTATTTAATACATAACTTCAAGGTTGCTACGCCTTGAGGAAATGGGGAAAGGCAAAGTTTCCCTGCCTTGTAATGACATCATTAGCTTAGAATCCTTTTCATATTGTGATAGATGGAACTGTGGCTATTGCATTCAGTGTATGCTACCTAAACATCTTCAGGAGTTTTTAATTCTACTGACAATAATTGAAATAATTTTGTGAATTGTTCAGAGGCAGACCAAATAATAGTTTTCAAGGCAGCAGACCAGTTTCCTAAAACAATATTCATCATAAAGTTCATGCATGTATTTCATTGAAGCAATGTTCAAAGAATTTACCAGTGACTGATTTGGTCTGGCAAATTATATGCGAAAGAATAATATCTGCAAATATACAAGATATCATTACAAAAACTGAAGATCACCTGTTGACTGGAGTTGAAAATATTAAGTTGGGAGGGTATGTATTAGCTACTTAGGTATGTGATAACCTAAACTTGGAGTAGATTATATTTTATTGCAATGAGTAGGACGCACAGCACATCACAGCATGTATTTTAATTTTTCATTTAATTAGAATATTTTTGTTATTTTTTTCTGTGAAGAGTTGCCGTGTATATATATATATATGTGTGTCTGTGTGTGTGTGTGTGTGTGTGTGCGCGCGCGCGCGTGTGTTTAATTTCATTTAGAAGTGATATTGGTGAGTTGTACACTAAAAGCATGAATCAGTGAAATGTGATTTATGCTATTAGTCAGTTATGTGAATTCCATCTTTTAAGGCCATCATACTAAAACTGCACTTACAGTCTAGATTGGCTTTAAATGTTTAAGTTTGTGAGTATGTTAGGAAAGTAAAGCAGTCAGATGCTCGCAAGATAAAAAAAATCAGTACTTAAAATTAGGAACAATTCTTGAAACATAGGCAGACATCAACATCTGGTAAAAAGACAGTGATTATAATGCAGGTGATAAAACCATAGTTTTCAATAACAGTTCTGCAAACCAACTGGCATTATAAATGGTCTTGGCAGTAACCGGTAATGCAGTATACACACAGATAACAACATCTAACTTAAACATACCGGGGCAAATTTTGCATCTGATTTCTAGCTGAAGGCCAAATGACAAGAAATGGTACGAGGTACGGCTGTTGTTGTATAAAAGGAAGAAAATATGAATTATTGCAAGAAATCATTCATCTGGAGAAGTTGCAAGATAGGAATGGCAGTTACAATGTAAAGTGAGAACAGAAAGCCAATTTCATTTTCACAAGATTGGGACAAGAATTACAGTATAGTTTAGTAACAAATTCCTTTATAAAAATGCAGATAGAGAAGTTATATGGTAATCGCTGGAAGATGCGCTCGGGGAGCTGGAAAAATGTTACTTTTTTATTGTTCTGCCTGCATGTGGATGGAATCTATAATTACTACAGACAAGCTATATTTCACACAGCTGTAATAACATTTTAATTAAAATAAAGGAAAGTGCTTTTTATGGAAGGATTTTTAGACATCTAAGGGTTCGGTCAGCTTTCATAACTCAGGTTATTAATTATAAAAAATTGCTTAAATATGTGAAGAAATTAACAAAATACAGGTTATGAATATAAATGTCATAAATAACATTTTCTTTAATAAATAACGAATATTTCATTTGGTTTAACATATGCTGTTATAACAGAATTTTACACATCAAAGGAAAAAAGTGGGGTACTTTTCCAGACAGAGTCTGTTTCATTTAACTGTGGATTTAAAAATATCCTGAGGGCTTTTTTCTAAAAACTGTTATTGTGGACACAGTTCTTTCATGAAAAGGGATACAAGAAGCCTAAGTTAATTAAATATGAGACTAATCACAAACTATTCAACAGCTAAGTGTAGTCTTTGATTTTCTAGTATTTACATTTTTGCGTTTGTATTCTTAAATAAAATAGAGCACTTATTTATTGTGCTAGTTGTCTAGAATTGCAGACCAGTAAAGATCATGACTTTCTGGCCAGATTTGCCTCTTGTCTTGCTATGAAGATAACTTACAGTCTTAAGTTTTCCAATTCCCTGATGTAAATGTCCTTATGTGTTCAATACATTTTTTGAATGTAACATTTTTATGCTCTTTAGAAGACTCTCTTCTCTGATTTGCTTAGTCTCAAAGTCATAGTCTTCATCAAAACCAATCATTGCCATCCTGCTATTACCCAAAGATTCTGCATATCACCTCATAAGAGCTGTGCACTACTGGAGACTCTCTCAACCCCCACCCCTTGAACATTGCACCCACCCCCAAGGCAAAGACTTACTCTTCATCAGAATGTGGTCTTTTGCCCATCAGTGTATATGATGTGCTGGCTGAAGGTGAGTGGCTTTTGTAAGGTAAGATATGTGCAGGATAATGCCCCCATCTGTTCTCCCAGACAGAGATAGGATAATGCACTAACTATGTCCCCTATCCCTTTTCCGCTCTGTATAGCACTCCTTTTCCTGTTTCCTTCCAATATTGCAACTATAACCACAAACCATGTAGTAAGAATTAGAATCACCAATGATGCAGAATGCTAGTCTTTCCACCTAGCTATCAGCAACCAGCACGTATCATCCATCCAGTCTGAGTCAGTTGCAGCACTGTAATCAAGGGCAAAATATTTGCACCAGCAGGCCAGTTTTTCTATGAATTATTGAATTTCTGTCCCGTACTTGTATGGTGTCTTCCTTAAACAACCTATTCTACACATCCATCATTTTTCTGCAGGAGAACAAATTTATCTCTGAGTCTTCAATACTCTATCTTCATATTCTGCAATTTTACATTTCTTGAACTGTGCTTTCCCATCTATGTGAAGCAGAATTCCTCCCTGAATTCATTTAAGTGCAACTTGGGTCATTGGATGGGTAATCTTAAATTTATTCCTGCCTGGTCTGCCATCCATGTCCCATTTAGAAAGCGGAACCCTATAAATGCTTGAACACTCATACCTTAGTTTTAACCTGTATAAAACAAGTAGTATCATAATCTATCAAATACAGTGTTAAAGCATGGCTTAGTTTAAGAAAGCCCTAGGATCATTATCATAGTAATTACCTGTGAACGTATATTCCAGGCTCTAGTTGGAAAAATGCAACTTCATTGAAATGGTGGCACATTTACCATTTACTTTACACATACGTGACCTGGACCACTCGGGGTATTTTCAGTCATGACAGCGGTGGTGATGCTGTGGTAGCGTTGTTGTCTCACAGTATGACATCCTGTTCGATTCTCAGCTAGAGCGTCTTCTGTGTGGAGACATGCGTGAATGGGCATACTTTTGTTGAAGGTTGTGCATCAGAGCTGGCAACTCGGCACGTAAAAATCTACTGCCAATCATTAGCGGACTGGAGTTCCGCTGTGGCGACCCCTAACCGGGAAAAGCCAAAACACACAACAACAACCGTGTTATACAAAAAGTGAAATGTAAAACAAATGCTCAAAAATAAGTGATGAATATAACATGCAATGCAGGAACACCAGTGGCGGATCCAGGAATTTGCAAATGGGGGACGCAGTCTGGTTAGTTGACTACCATGGTGGAAGCGGGAATGTGGGACACTGGGGTTGGTGGTTGTGAAAAGATCACCATAAGAAGCTCTGACATCATGTTTGTAAAGATATCACTTTACTGTTACACATGATTTTGTTGTGGATGTGGTAGTAGAAACAGGCAATTCCTGTGCAGCACACAGCACATCTATTTTCAATGCATGCCTCGAAAAGCTGATTTGTTAACCATACCAACTCACAGTCTCCTTCCATGGCATAGTGGGCATATGCACTGTTATAAACTTGAAAAGAATCCTACTGAAGGTAGAAATAACCACAGCAAAATCTACTTTTGTGTTATGCAACATAATATATACCACAGGCATATGTTTGGATAAATTAGTAAAAGCTTCATTTACTGGATGTACCAAATAACTAAACCCATAAAACTTTCCTTAGCTGACCATGATGCTTTTGGATTGTTTACTGTTCTATGGCTTTAAACATAATTAATTTTCCTTAACAATAGTCCTACCATACCTTTTCTCTCCTTTCAACAAATTCTAGAGTGAGTGAGGGAGGTGGAGGCAATGCTGGTCTCCAGGAGTTAAAAAATGCCGGTGTTGGTTGTCTTCTTTCTCATGTCAAAGTCCAATGAAACTTGAATTTTTTTCTTTGAGTTCAATGTTTTCCAAGTTCATGGCCATCTGAATTTGAGTAATTTTGTCTTCCAAACACGTGTTTTTGACAGCCAGCTTCTGTCCTGTTGAACTTTCACTCACCTTGGATTGCAGTCACCCCAGCTTCAGCACTGGGGAAATCATTCTCCTAATTTGGATAATGCAGTACTTTCTACAAGTGTGATTTATAATTAGATTAGTCTCTGTAGCAATGACCATTTTTGGGACTTGAACATAAACTGACATTTTTCAATACAATTGCTGATGTCTTGTTTTCCACAGCTGCTGGCAACTTAAATGCAGCAGTGTTACATTATCATTTTGCAGGATGTTGAACAATTCAGCTGATGGTTCAGCCTTATTAGCAAAGCTTTCTGTGTCCATTTAGCTCCACTCTTCAGAATGTTTGGCTGTATTTAGAGAACGCATCATTGCACAGGCTAGTGATGTTGGTGTCCTTGTTAACTTAATATATTGTCTTTGGAGCAACTGACTTCTATAGTGGTACTACTCTGAATTCTGTGATCTTTTCTCTTCTGCTTGTCAGGGTTTCTCCTTTTTTGTCTTCAGTCATTTCCATTTGTACCTGGAAGTTTCCCTTCATATAACTCATGTTCCTGAACATATGTGTTGTTCACCTTTTGTTGCCTTCCAGTTGTTTGCATTGCTCATTTATACATCCCTCCTGAACTACTCTTGCTATCATCTATAAAACTGCATTAAAGTTTTATATAATGTACCCTGCCCTTATTGTCTTTAGAGAACCTTCTTTCCTCAGTCACTTCTAAATCCACTCCCTGGGTAATATTTCAAACTTCTGTCCATAGTTCACGTACTCTGCTCATCATGCCTAATCCCTTATATCTATTCTTCACCTCCAGTAGATGTTCATTTGTAGTACTGCTCAGCTGAAATTGGACTGGCCTAGTCATTGTTCCTGTTTTCTGTAAGTTAATACTTTACAGTAAAAATCTAATGGTCTCTGCCACAGTTAGCTCTGGATCTTGATTTTGCTGACTGTATAGTGTGTAATGTCCAACTGATGAAATGTGTATGAAAAAGCCATCTCTTAGACTGTTGCAAGATAGTGTTTGCTGTGCATTCTGAATTACCTTGGCAGAAAATCAACAGTCTTTTGTCCGCTTCATTTTATACAGTGATGCCAAACCCACCTGATATTCCAATTGTAGTTTTTAAAACAACTTTAGCATTTCAATCACCTACAGTGAATGTAACGTCTTCTGTTTTGTTTTGTTTTTCCTAAAAGGTAAATGCATCTGTGTTCCTATATTCTGTTGGTAGTGTTGAAAACAGCATATAGTTTAAACCATACAAGCCAGACTGAGATAATATACCAAAACATTCAACTGGTCTACCAATAAGTGCTGACATTGCCATAGGTAACTTTCAGATTCACTTAACCTTTCTGTGAACACTGTGTGAAAAGTAGTAAGTGTGTGGCTTGCAATGATGTATGACAACTTTATAGTTGTCTGTAATACTGTTACATGTGACTTACTCAGTATTACCCCTCAATGAACAATTAGTGTCACCGATTTCAATTGCATGCTCTGTGCTGACTGAACTGCCATGACTGACTTTACTAATGTTACTTCTCTGACCTTCTATGCTGCCTGTGGAGTAGATGACTTCTGTGATGGTAGTGTTCTGACTGACTTCTGTGATGGTACTTCTAGGACATTCTATGCTGCCTGTAAAGTCGATGACTTCTGTGATGGTAGAGCTCTATGGAGTAGATCACTTCTGTGATAGTAGAGCTCTGACTGACCACTGGTACTTCTTACTTTGTTTTGTCTGTGGAGTAGATGACTTCTGTGATGGTAGTACTCTGACTTCACTGATGGTACTTTTCTGCCTGTTTAGATTGCCTTTGGAGTAGTTGAGTTCTTTAAGTGGTAGAAATCAAAGTTCATTTTCAGCTACAAAACCTTTAATCACCCAGCATTTTTATGTATTTTTTTCCTTAGCAACAGATCCTTGAGGTAATGATAAGAAAGATTAAGACATCAATCATAATATTGAGATTTTGTCTTTCTTCCTTTCCAAAGTTATAGTCCAAAGGTGGTCATTTAGTGATTTTGTAAACCGTGATATTTTTCCAGAATTCATGCTTCTTCAAGAAGCCAAGTTACTGTAATTCAATGTTTTTCTCCCTCTACACATATCTCCCTAGAGTCTAAACTTTCCATTTACTCTGAGGACAGGAAATCTCCCTTTTGTAAGTGCTGCACCTATGGCATTTGTTACCTATTACCATCCATGGAACAAGTGTAAATCTCCATTGTCCAACACAGCCTCTCATGTAGGTATCCTCAGCTGGTATGATTGATCCGAACAGCATGAAATAGCACATTGCTTCCCATGATAAGCAGTCAATATGTTATAACATCAAAAGATATGTAGAAACTATACCTGACAGGAGAGCAAGCTAGTCATTTTTTTTGTGAGTATAACATTAAGCATTTCGTAATGTCCTCTATGTTCCCATACCATACTGTAGTATATGTCACAAACTTTCAGTCATACTACTTTTCAATTCTTAATTAAGCAGATTAATAAGTAGCATTCTTCTTGGGTGTCTTTCTGCAAATAAATTGATTACTGAAGAGTAGTCAATCAGGATGTCTCTGTGCATGAATAGCAACACTAAACTGTTATGGCACTCTTGTCCCATGGTACTCCGGAGTGAACAAGAGTGTATTTAACACAAAGGAAATGTTTGGGAACATTTTGACATTTGTTTGTGAATATGTCTGCTTCAAATCATTTGGCAGTGCAGAATTGGCTGATAAAGTTTCCCACGTCCTTTTCCACAGTCTGAGCTCTTGGTGGAATGTTGTCGGTGAAGGCAAGTCAAAAACAGTTTTAAGCGGATTCACTTTTTCTAATGTTAAGCTGTTCAAGTTTGATGGAATTGGTGAGTGTCCTTGAATTGCTGTTTATGCCATTGTAGTGAATCATCTGGACAGTTCATGAATGAAGTGATCCAGAAAGGGAATAAAAATTTCTTTTCGCCAGTACTCTTCAGAAGTCTCTCCAGCTGCATTGTTCCTCGTAGTCTGTTGGCTACAGACACATAGAAGGGGTAATTCAGCATTACTGCAGAAGCTCCCCATTTCTGACATATCTCTGAAGATATTCCTGAACTCATTCACAATGTTTGCACGAACAGCCTGCAGCTCATCAAGCACACAGCTGACTCCCTCATACGCATACAGTACATCTTGTGACGATCCTTGGAGAAGTTTGCTAAGGGGCTTAGTAAAGCCAAACAAGAACCTTGCTGACTGGAAGGAAACAATAAAGCATGACTTAGTAATTGAACTGTAAAGTCCACTGGCATCTGTCAAGGTTTTCCATCCCAATGTGGCACTCTGTTATTCATAATATTGTTTAAACAGTGAATGAGTGCTTCATAGATATGATAGAAGTCATCAAAGGCTGTATGTCTGTCCACCCTCAATCTTTCACAGCAACTTAAGCGTTTGTTTTTCTATAGGTTTTTGGCCACTTGCCTTTCACTGTAAATTCATGTACTGCACTGTTCCCTCTAGACATCTTGGCCTTTTTGGGGAGTATTTGAAAAACAAACCTTTACTATACTTAATATTATTTGTACTTCTGGAACTTGGCAAGCCTTTGAAAGTACAAGGTTCTAGTGACTAGCACAATGGAAACAAATAGCAAACCTGGTTGATTTCTTTGAAACAGTCACCAAGGCCATTGACGAGGGGAAAGTGGTCCATACAGCCTACCTGGACCTCGCAAAAGCCTTCGATACAATACCCCACTCGGGCATTATAGATAAGCTCACCAGCTTAAATATAAACCCCTATGTCACTATATTGATTGCAAACTGGCTCAAGGACAGAACCCACATGGTTAGAATTGCTGGAGCCATGTCAGACTCCAAACCAGTTACAAGTGGTGCCCCACAAGGCTCAGTCCTGGGACCTCTCTTGTTCGGTATATATTTTTCAGAGGTACAGGCCAACACGGAAGGACTGTGGCTGACCAAGTTCGCAGATTACTGCAAACTGGGTGCCATAATCGACTCTCCAGCCGACACAAGCATCCTCCAAAAGGGCCTCATAGAAACAGACAACTGGTGCCAGAGCCATGGCCTCAAGCTAAATGCCAAAAAGTGTATAGTCATCCCCTTTGGCAAAAACAAAGTGCCCACAAATTACCACATAGGTGGTAATCCATTAAGTACAGAAGAAGTAATTAGGGATCTGGGGACCCAAGTTGATAGCAATCCCTCATTTGACAACCACGTGGCCAAAGTGGTTAGAAAAACATTTTATTTAGCCCACCTAATCATGAAGGGATTCACATCTAGATCAGGGGAGGTCATTGTGCCTTTTTACTCATCCCTCATCAGGCCCATAATTGAGTACAATGCCCCTTTTGGGATGTACCTTACCAGACACCTGCAGAAACTGGAAAGACCCCAAAAGTACCTCACCAAGAGGATCAAAGGGCTCAAACAGATGCCATATGCTGCCCGGTTAAAGAAACTCCAGCTCTACTCAGTGACATACCGCCTGTTCAGAGGCGATCTGTGCCTGACATATAAAGCCATGTCCAACCCGGAATTAATGGACATGCTGCACCTCAGAAAATCCAAATCCCATCGAGCTACACTCTCGAGAGACTTGAACCTCAGCACTGAAATAAATAGGACATGCTGGAGGGACAGATTCATAACCCAGAGGCTCCCTTCACTCTGGAATAAAATCCCAGTCCAGGTTAGGCAGAGTCCCTCATTGACTCTCTTCAAGAGGAATCTTGATGAGTGGATGGGAGATCGTAGGTTTACCCCGGGTATCACTTCTGTGTCACTGTTAGACAGAGGCACAGTATACTAACCTCGAAAAAGGGCATAGCAAAATAAATTTAAAATGGGTGGCGAAAGACAAACACGTTCTGGCTAGGCTTATAAATGCCCTAATGCAGATAGCCTAGTATGAACCTATGAACCTATGAACCTATGTGGTACTTTTTACTGAAACAAAGCTGCATGGCCTTTCTGTGCTCCAGCACCATCGTACCCTTGAGATTTGCAGTGCTCAAAATTCAATGTTAACTTTGTTAGGCATGTGACCAACTTATTGCAGATCTCCTCTCCAGTCACAGATTCACAGGCAATAAACTCTATGAATTTCTATACATGATGGCCATTCTTCACATATCGTAGTACAACTCCAAGTTGTTCCTAGTTGTTTATATCTGCAATTTCATCTGCTTGGATGGAATAAAAGTGTCCTAGAGGCTGTTTAATATCCTTTATTATCTGCTGTTGAATGTATTCTTTAATACAGTCTAGCAGTTCATTCTGCACTGTTTTTGAAATATATGTTGCATTCTTTTGGCATGTCTACAAGTGGGCTTGCAACTCTCTGTCTCCAGCATCAATTCAGAAATCAACTAAAGATTTGAAGTTTTCTTTCTTGGTTGCACAGTCAGATGTGCAGTCATCTCTATGTCCACGAAGTGTATTCCTTATCATCCACAGTACTCCAGACACTTTGTAATCGAGGTTAATAGAGCTCTGTTTTTGGCAACCTGCAGCTGTGAAGCATTTGAAATTGCAAAGTTCACTCTTTGACTTGGATTGTCACTTGTAATTTGGAAAGTGTGTAATTTTGCCTCAGATTTCTTGTGATAATCTAATTCTAAATGTCGCTAAATATCAGCTTTGGCATGCTTCCAATTACAGTATGGCTGCTCAGTGAATAACTTTGCCCGTTCGGTTTGTGCTGGTGTTGGAAATAACACACAGGCTAAACAATACACTCCATCTTGTTTCACTGAATATGCCAGAAAATGAAACTGGTCTAGCCATGACAGCTGGCATTGGCGAAGGGAACTTCCTGATTTTCTTCTTTTGTCTGTGAAGACTTTAAGTGGAAAATGAAAACCATCATGTGGTCGGCGATGATTTATGCCGATGACTTTCTCCTTATCTGCATGTGATGTGCTCACTAATATCTGTCAGTGAACAGTTTGTGACACTGACTTCATCTGAGTGCTTCTTACTGACATAACTGACTTCACTTACAGTACTTCTCTCACTTTCTGTTATCTCTCAAGCTGCTGACTTCTGTGACAGTATTACATTGATTGACTTCTCTGGCACTACATTCATTTACTGTGTCTTCTGTGTCAAACACACATGACTCTCTGACTGCTGGTTAAAAAAATGAAAACAAATATCAAGTGGAATATATCGTCTGTAACAGTACAACAAATGCATCTACATTTGCCTCCATTGAATAGCGTACTGTTACACAAACAAAAAGTTTCACTAACTAAAAAAAAAAAATCACAGAAATACAATCTATACACTGGATACCTGCAAACCCACAAAAGAAATGCAAAGTTCACAACATGGATTATTAAGATGTTTCATCTCACCCGATGGGCTCCTTCCTTCATGTATGACTTTTAGAGTACAGTATATTTCAGTTCATTTTCCTTTCAATGTCTGACATCCTTTCAAGAATAAATCAATAAAAGTTATGAACACCTTAATTCATAAAATCCTAGACAAATACTTAAGCACAGGAAATAAAGTGTCATACACATCTGAACTATCTAACATAATCATCCTGAGAACAGAACATAATCCTGTACTTTGGTGCTACTCTCACCCACGACTTACCCTCAAAGACTGAGCCTTCTCCATGTTTTATGACCTTTCTGAAAAATTTGAAAAGAGACTATTGATGTAGTTCTCGCTTGGCTTCTGAAAACATATCAGCGCTTTCTCCTTACATACTGCAGCTCATTTCAATACAAGACTTAACTGTGTCTGTATCTAATGTACAAAATAAAACAATATCAAGTACTACTGACTTAGCCAATGGTCGCAACAACATGAGTTCATTATGCTGAAGAATGCATAGAATACACTTCACAAATGAAAGCATGATCTGTTCTTTGTTTTGGTATGTTGCAATTACTTTACAAAACTGTTTGTCTGTGGGTGCTATACTTCTGTCAGCCTACAGACATCCTTGCATTACACAGCATTTTCTGGAGAAATAAATCCCTTTCAACTTTCTGGTTTAAAAGCCAGCATTTGCACTTGTTTCCCACCTTTCCTGTAACTAGTCTAGTCCAGATACGGATTTGCTGTAACCAGGACTGTTTTTAAGCTTCTGAGTCCCCCCCCCCCCCCAAGCCTTTCTGTATTGGAGGGAAGCCTTCTAGCTTATCAGTGGGAGTGGTAAGCACTAGGTAGCCTATCTACCACAAGAGGAGTGGTTTCTGGCCCAGAAATTGTAATTTATTGGCCGTTTGGGGCAGTTTTTCCATCCCTTTCAACTCTCTGGTTTAAAAGCCCATGTTTGCGCTTGTTTCCTGCCTTTCCTGTAAATAGTCTAGTCCAGATACAGATTTGCTCTATCCAGAAATGTTTGTAAGTTTCTGATCCCCACAAGCCTTTCTGTGTTGGAGGGAAGTCTTCTAGCTTATCAGTGGGAGTGGTAAACACTAGGTAGCCCATCTACCACAATAGGAGTGATTTCTGACCGAGAAATTGTAGTTTATTCACTGTTTGGGCAGTTTTTCCATCCCTTTCAACTTTCTGGTTTAAAAGCCCACATTTGCATGAGTTTGCACTTGTTTAAGGTCTGTGAATCCAGTTTTGGCATCCTGTAGACAGCAAGAGCATCAGGAAGGGAAAAGAGATACTCTAAGTGTCTCAATTTTGATTTTTTCCTAATTTACTGCTTTCTGCACTTGTTTTTAGTCTTTTTTTTAATTAATTGCATTTATTTAAACTGTATTTGCTTTAATATTGCTACACACTCAAGTGTGCTAGCTTGCACTGCATTTGGATTGTTTTTACTGCTGTTTTAGCTGCTTTTATTTTTCATTTCATTTTCTTTTAAATTGTAGTTTATTGGCTGTTTGGGCAGTTTTTCTATCCCTTTCAACCTCCTGGTTTAAAAGGCCATGTTTGCATGGGTTTGCACTTGTTTAAGCTCCACGCAGCAGTGCTGAGCTGAGGTAAACTATTACTGGTGCCAGAAAGTACGCTCTTCAGTTTTTCCCTTAGATCTTGCTAGTTCTTTCTCTCACTCTTGCACTTCAAATAGCTTAATCACTTTGTACTTCAACAGGTTTTTTTGTGGCAATTATTGTAGCACACCTAAGTGCCATCAGCACTAGTCGTTCTTCACTGAAATAGCTCCAGTACTTAGTAGTTATGACCACCCCTCTTGGCATGATTAAAAGGCAGTTCCCTGTGCTTTCTCCTATTAACCTGGTGCACTTGGGCATCCTGAGGCAGTGTAACAACTGCCTCATGTACACAGACAACCCTTTCCTCTTACCTCCCAACACTCAGACTTGTGAGAGATGCACTTATATCACCAAGTTGGAAGCTATGCACTCTCCAGCAAAGATCGGACTATCTGGTCAAGAGGAGAAGGTCAACCACCTGCACCACATCACATGGAACACATAGCCCTCCAAAACACCCACCATCACAGATCTCACATAAAAACACAAACCACATACCCACCTTCATGGAGGCTGTCAATAGACATTTACCCAAACAGCAGAGACCTCCAAGACAGAAATTCACTCAACCACCACAACACAGCACAAACCACAGGACACATAGCTCACCTCCATAGTGTGCCCCTCAACCTAAGCCCCTAAGGCTAAACACCTTGCCCAGTACACTAATCATAGGTGACTCAATAATGAGGTACACAGATGTCCCACTCACTAGGTTGAATAAGGATAAGGTAATAATAGTCAACTGTCTATCAGGTGCCAGAATCCGACACATAACACATGCACTCAGGTCACTCCAAAACAAGTACGAGTATGTCTCTGTCACTGTCCATGTGGGTGTGAATGACCTGAGATGCATCTCCCTGGACTACATGAAAAGAGACATGGTGGAGCTTTTGGATTATGTGGCCCAGGCAGGTATGACCCTAACCCTGAGCAATATCCTACCATCACCCAGAATGATACCGCAGTACAAAAATAAATGATTGACTTTAGCAATTGGCTAAGTTTCTGGTGTCATTCTTAGGGGATCCAGTATCCATCTGCTTGGGATGACATGATTGACAGACCTCAATGCTTTGCCAGAGATGGCCTGCATTTGCTCCCCTTGGTTTCTGGGTACTGGCTAAGGCATTTGCCACCCCTATAGTGCCTTTTTTAGGTGTTGTTTCAAAGACCAAATTGCCACCATAACAGCTATAAATAAATGCAATCTGAGGGTCCTGCTACTCAACTCTAGAAGTCTAAATCTCAAGATGCACTCGCTCGAATCACTCCTCAAAATGGAGAACATCAACATTTGTGCTGTAACATAGACCTGGTTTAAATCAGCAGAAAGCACCCCTGCACTAGCAGGCTATAACTCATTCCAAACCTTTCGGCTCCAAAACACAGACCAAAGTTCCAAAGGTGGTGGTGTTTCCATATTCATAAAGGATATGCACACGTCCAGACTAGTAGCCCAGCATAACGCATCTGAGATACTTCAGGTACAACTAACATTGGGTAAGATGGCTATCCAGGTTATAGCCTGCTATAGGCCACCAACCATGTACCTAGACTCTCACTCCACATTCCGAAGCACCCTGGAAACTATCAAGGTCCAACCCAACACTCTCATACTAGGAGACTTCAAATGCCCTCCATCAACTGGGAAAACTACTCAAGCACCAATACACTGGCCCAATGCTTCCTGAAATTCATCAATTCCAATGCCTGGACCAGCTCATTTTGACCCCAACTAGAGGAAGCAACATCCTTGACCTGGTTATTACTAACATGGGTGACCATTGCTCTACACCAGTAGTCAATCCCTCCCTGGTCAGATCTGACTATAAACTAATCACCATGGAAATCCACATCTCACGCACACCCCCTGCAAAGGTAGCCACCTTGAAAAACTTCTCCAAAGCTGACTTTGGGCTCCTAAAAACAGAGGTGGCTAACTTCATGGCACCCATGCCAATGGAAAATAGTTGCATGACTGCCGAATCATACACCAATGCACTGTACGAACATCTGCATAAATGCATGGAACTAACCATACTCAACAGAACCAAGATGCTCTCCTCCAAAAAAAGGAAGCCAATCTGGTGGTCCTCTGCCATTAACAAACTTTACAACAGAAGGAAGAAACTGTTGCAGAAAAAGGTGAAATCCTAAGACTGGAAAAACTCCCTTATTAGTCTCAACAAAAAGTTGAGATCCCACATCAAATCCTCCAAAGCCCGCTATGAAGGCAGAATTGCAGCAGACACTAAAAACAATCACAAAACCTTCTATAGTTATAACAAGAACCTCCACGGCAATACCCATATTTGCTCTGAGTTACTGCAAAATGGTACCTCCTATACTGAGCCAACAGATATTGCCAACAGATTCAGTGCCAACTTTACTCCCCCCCCCCCCACAAAGGACCAATCACAATACCAGAAGAATGCCAGGCACCCAGCATTACTGCAGCACAGTTTAAAGCTGCATTGTCAAAGGCCAAGAATATAGCTTCCATGGGATCCGATAATATCCCTGGCTGTGTTCTGCATGAACTACAAAGCAAACTGGCACCACATCTGTGTGTCCTGTTCAGTCACAGCCTCACCTCAGATTTTGTCCCTACCGAATGGCGCACTGCTACAGTCATCCCTCTCCATAAAGGGGGAGCGACTACAGACCCTGGGAATTATTGCCCCATTAGCCTGATGAGTGTGATATATAAAGCTATGGAGCACATCATCATGGACCTGATTAACAAAGATATAGGAAATCTCCAAACTATAGACCCGACGCACTTTGGCTTTGTGAAAGGGAGATGATGCCTGCTCAACCTGGTTGACTTCTTTGAGTCAGTCACCAGAGCTGTGGATGAAGGTAAGACAGTGCATGCAGCCTACCTCGATCTGGCCAAGGCCTTTGATCCCATTCCTCACTTGGGAATTATTGATAACCTCTCCAAACTAGGCATCAACCCCTTTTTCACTAGGTGGGTTGCAAATATGCTTACAGATAGAACACACAGTGTGAAAGTAGCAGACTCCAAGTCAGACTGCAGACCAGTCACAAGTGGAGTCCCACAGAGATCGGTCCTGTGTCCTCTACTGTTCGGCATCTACTTCTCATCAGTCCAGGCCAACACAAAGGGACTGTGGCTGACCAAGCTCACAGATGACAGCAAGCTGGGTGCCATTATTAACTCACCAAGTGATGCAGGCATCCTACAGAAAGGCCTCACTGAGACCAATGACTGGTGTCAAAACCATGGCCTTAATCTAAGCACCAAAAAAATGCGTTGTCATCCCCTTTGGAAAAAACTCAAGTTTCCACTAATTACTACATTGATGGGAGCCCACTGAACACTGAAGGCATTATAAGAGATCTGGGGATGCAAGTCGACAGCAACCTCTCCTTCTTCCACCACATTGCCACTCTGGTCAGAAAGTCCTTCTGTGTGACACATCTCATTACCAAGGGTTTCGCATCCAGGAAGAAAGAAGTCATCATCTCTCTCTGCTCTTCCCTCATTAGACCAGTGCAATGCCCCATTTGGCATGTACCTAACTAGACACGTGCAACAGCTGGAGAGGCCACAAAAGTGCCTCACGAAGAGGATCCTAGGCATTAAACTCATGTCCTACACGGACAGACTCAAATGTTTCCAGCTATTCTCTGTCTCATATTGCCTACTTAGAGGCGATCTCTGCTTGACTTACAAAGCCATGTCTGACTCAGCTATGTTAGAAATGCTACATCTAAAGAAATCCCAATCCCTCCACACCACATGATCCAGAGTCCTTAACCTCATTACCACAATCAACAGAACATTCTGGAGGGACAGGTTCCTCACCCAGAGACTGCCCATGCTCTGGGATAGACTTCCCATACATGTCAAGCAGAGCACCTCACTGTCCCTCTTCAAGAGAAATCTTGATGAGTGGGTGTGTAATAGAAAGTTCACCCTGGGGATCACTCCAATCGCTCTACTTGATAGAGGCACTGGGAACTAACGTCTGGTGGCATGATGCCAGGGCACTTCTGTGGGCTAGGCTTGTAAAGGCTCCAGGGCCATTATCCTGGTACACACCTATGAACCTGTGAACCTATAAGAAAAACTAAATATTTTGTAAGCAATGACAGATATCACGGGTTTATATTATGAGCTCGAAAAGACCAGAGAGCGAACGGCTTAAACATCGAAAATGCCATTTCTTGAAGTTACTCTTGTGGGGGGCTGTGCCCCCTACACCCCCTGCTAATTATATATACCAACTCCAAGATAACACTACAGTGAAAAAGGGCAAATTTTCTGATCTTCACTGTACTGCGATCTCACAAAAAACACATAGATGAATGGCATTTTTGATGTTAAAGCTGTTCACTGTCCAGCCTGTTCGATTTCGAGATAGGAACCTGATATCACAATGTACAAATAGCAATGCTATGACTGGGAAGTATTCTTTACTGTGATAATTCCACATTCATAGTCTTTCTATAAATATTACTGTATTTTGCACTGCGTAGAGACACGATTATATGTTTGCTAAACTTTCACATATTGTCATATATAATCTGACACAAGCTGTAACATGACAGAAAGAAATTCCTCTGAGCACAACAGCATTAAAACAGTTTCAGACCAATGATAACTTACCCTCCCTACCAGGATGTAATGAAAACTACTACTTACTCCCTGCTGAGGTTATCTCTGTTTGTATCTTCTTGTGCAGCTCCACAAATTTCAAGATTTATAAGGCAAGATAACAATCACAAAGTTTAACATCATAGCAACTATCATCAAGATCTCTCTCCATATTCTTATGTAAAACATACAGCACTGTGTTTACCTCCCTGTATTTTAAAAATGCAATCAATTTGACAGTTATTTTTAATCAAAACTGTAAATGATCCAACTGATGTCAATAATGCCTGCATGACAGAACTATTGATCTTGAACGAAATTGACTATAAATGAGCAAACAATGTAGATGATGTCCATGACGCCTGTATAATGGAGTTTTTCTCCCTGCACCTCCACTGAAAAGGGGCACTGCTCAGTCAGACTTTCATGGTAAACAAATACCAACAAATAAAATAACTATTTTATGACAGTTTTAGGCTGCTTAGTAGCAGAGACAAGAAGCCTATCAGTTAAAAAGCAAGGCCTTGAGGCAAGACAAGAGACTGAGCGATTTATGTTGGGCTTGTATGCTTATAGTAAGCTGTACAAGTAAGAATTGGCTCCACTGTCTCAATGCACAGATATACACACACACACACACACACACACACACACACACACACACACACACACACACACACACACACACACACAGTAAGTTTAAGCACTGTGCAAACCAAGAAAAGTGCAACATACTGTTAAACTTGACAAAATCATTTCTTGAAATACTTATTGGATGGCTGATACATGGCAAACGATGGCAATTTAATTTTATATTCAACCACCATAGCAGTAGCACTGGTTGACATTATAACTCTAAGAAACATCAGTCATGGTACATAAAGCATACTGGTTTGATGACTAAATAACACATTTAAATGCACATATGTGCATTTTCAATTTCCAGTACCATTAAACAAAGCAGCAACAATAAAAGAAAGCACATATACCATACCTCGCAACGTCTTAGCCCAAGACATCTGGACAAAGCAAAAAATAATGGGGGGGGGGCAAAGGCCCAAAACTAGGGACAATTTTAAATATTGCTCTTATAAACATAGAAGGTTGTTATAATAAAAGATTCTCTTTTTTGTAATACACATATCTCCCAGCCTCTGAACTTTAACAGTCATAGCACAAGATGAGAAAGAGAACACTTTAAGTTCACAGCAGAGGTTCTTCCTATCCCAGACTGTTCTATATTAAAGGCTAGATAATCCTTGTATGTGCTTAGTTTATTTATTTAATAATATATATACCCAAATATCATGTCTGACTGACAGAATCAGCACATTTAGAAGAAAGAAGGCTAAGTCTGAGGGCCAAAATCAAAGCACTATGCAGACCTCTCAACCAATCAGGGACACATTTCAACAAAATCAGGGACAAGTCAAGAAAAAATCAGGGACAATCAGGGACACTTTTAAAATATTAGTGCTATTAACTTGAAACATTGACAGAATCAAAGCATATGAATTAATACACATTTTCGGAAGTAAAAGAAGTCTATAACTCTTAATTATTGTCATTATTCATTAAGTGTAATTCACCACCTTTCCTCCAAAAGTCACTAGTTTTAGGAGGGATTAAGAGGGAGAGAGCTAAAATTTGAGTCAAAATCAGGGAAGTCCCTGAAAATCAGGGACAGTTGCGAGGTATGGCACTATGCCCAATTCATAACAGCTGAGTGGTATGTTATAGCAATAACCCACGCCTGGGTGTGGGTAATGCTGGATTTACCCACGGTTGGCGTGGTTTACCAAACAAAGCCAACCGTGGGTAAATACAGCATTACCCATACCCAGAAGTGGGTTATTGCTATTATACCATGACATTATTTAAGAAAAGAAACTATTACTTTTCTTAAATAATGGCATAGTATAATGCCTGTTTACTGCCCTTCCGCAGATGTCTGGCATCCGCGGCAGTTCTGATGTACTGCGCCTGCGCAGTACATCAGAGCTGTGGGCAAAACGGAGAAAGCAAGATCTCCGTTGCTTTTTTATATTTTTTCGCTATGTTAAATGGGTTTAACATGGCGAGACAGTTTAAAATAAGCAACGGAGATGTCCGTTGCTTATTTTAAAACTGTCTCGCTATGTTAAACCCATTTAACATAGCGAAACAGTAAAAAAAGCAACGGAGATCTTGCTTTCTTCATTGCTTTTTTTTTAAAACCTGTCTCGCTATGTTAAATGGGTTTAGCATAGCGAGACAGCTTTAAAATAAGCAACGGAGATCTCCGTTGCTTATTTTAAAGCTGTCTCGCTATGTTAAACCCATTTAACATAGCGAAACAGTGTTTTAAAAGTAGAGTTATATTAATGGAAAAAAGTCCGGGCGACCGGACCTTTTTCCATTAGTATAACTTGATTTACAATGTGCACGCTGGCCAATCAGCGTGCACGTTTTGGGGGGGGGTCATGGTATAATATTACATAACATACCACTTACTTAAGTCAAGACAAAACTAGACAAAGCATATTAGAAATATTTGCTCAGTTTATAATAGATACTGTCATTCACTTGTCTCAAAAAAAAACAATGATATTCAAGAATGAAACCAGTTTAAATATGTCTGTGAGGCTGGCAAAGTGGAAGATGGCAACACACTGGAAATGGGAAAGAAGCTAGGCTGGGGCTGGTGACCATAATAAACAATGATTTCATAGATGTAGACCAGATGGGAAGGAAAGATGGGAGAGATATGAAGACATTTATCTGGGATGGGGGGGCTTGCATTAGTCAGGGTGATGAGTCAGCGGAAGGGGCATAAATGTCCAGGATTCCAGAATGATTCCATATAGGGGAGAGTTACGGAAGGGGAGCATACTTATCAGCTATTCCAGATTTTAAAGTCAGTTGACCTTTTCAAACAAAGGGCATATATTACAATGTACAGCCTTATATTATATCATAGAAGGGTCTGTCTGCTCCCAGTTTGCAAATCATCTGTAAACTTGGTTAGCCAGAGGCCCTTGACATTGGCTTTGAATTGGATGCCAAGCAGAAGTGGACCAGCACAGAGCCCGGAGGACTCCACTGGTAACTGGCTTCTCTGTGGTTATAACCTCCTGGGTCCTATCAGTGAGCCAGCTAGCTATCCAGTGTGTTATAAAGGGATATCCGGTGTGTTATAAAGGGATTTATACCTACTTCTAAGATTGTTGACAGTGCATGAGTGGGGTATTAGGAAACGGATATGTTTATTAGACTACAAACCAGTAAAAACAATGACTTTAAAAAGAGAAACCTGTTAAAACTATGAGTTGCTGTCAAAATTCAAATGCAAAATTGGCAGACCCCCTCTAGACTCAGCTATCAGTTATACCAATGAATTTTACTTCAGTATGGGAAATACTGCAGTCAGCACAATGCAAAAATAAATCTTAGTCCACTAAGATTGGGTAAATACAGCATTACCCATACCCATTGATAAACTAATTAATTAATTAAGCTAACCAAGCTGAGTAAGCTCTATAATAAATCAAAATCTACCCAGATAAAAGACTTTGCCAATAAGGTATGCAAAAATTTTAACATTAACGCAAGGAAAATCAGCATTGACAGCTGACGGTAATCACAAATCCTTCTTTAATTGCATCAAATGATTAAGAATTAATAATCAGTAATACCCTGACGTAATGCATAAGACTGCTGCCAACTCTAACCCTAAAGACACTGCAAGTATGCTTACAGATCATTTTTTGCCATCAAATAAAAGAAACCAAAGCCATAGATGGGGTTGGGGCAAAGGGGGAGGCTGCCCATGAAGCAGGGTGTTAGGGAGTAAAAGAATCATGGTAGTCATGCAGTAGTACCTTTAGTCATTTAAGCAAATTGGAGTTTTAAATGATTTGCTTGCAGTGTGTGTGTGTGTGTGTGTGTGTGTGTGTGTGTGTGTGTGTGTGTGTGTGTGTGTGTGTGTGTGTGTGTGTGCGTGTGCGTGTGTGTGCGTGTGTGTGTGTGCGTGTGTGTGTGTGTGTGTGTGTGTGTGTGTGTGTGTGTGTGCTTTAGGAATCGTAGCACATACTTAATGCATCTTTGCTATAGGTTCTGTAAGGTAGAAACATAGCAGCTCATTGCCTAGAAGACTTTGAGGCTTCATTTCTGCAACACTGGAAGGAGGGCATTGACTTACCATGAGCTTGCATTGGTAACCAATTGAACTAACTACAGCTTTTTGGTCCCCCAAGATTATTATGCAAAATACCTTAACTGTACTCTCCAAAGCTAAATAAATTACAGGCCCTTCACCATGGTGGAGGGACATTAGTCTTGTAGTGCACAATTGCATTCCTTGTACACTGCATTAAGCATGTGTTTCAAGGAGTCATGGCTGTATACAGAAACACCATATATTTCAGTATTTCAGTCCCATCTGTGGCCTGCGTGATCCCCACCACTGGTGATAGGTGAATACATGGACTGAATGGGCATTCGGGGAAAAGAACTGATGGTCAGCAAGAATGAGTGCAAAAAATACAATGAAATACTGAAGTCTGTTTTACCGAAGACTGACTACGAAACTGACATTAAGGGTTCAAATACAAGGCAACCAACTGCATGAAATCAAACCATTTTTACTTTTTATAGATGGTGAATGTTGTCAAATATTAGCTGCCATTCCACTGAGCCATCAGACCGAGTTATGTTCATTTTCTCTATTTCTCTGCGGTTTCATTACAGTTAAATTCACCCACTTTGCCTTTCCCATCTTGATAACCTGTACTGGTCTTGACTAAATACTGCTCTGGTCACATTCAGGATTTTTAGTATATAAAGCTTCTATAGGATATCATTGAAAATTTACTGAGATAAGAAAAGAAATAAAAAGAAAAAAGTCTGAGTGCATTTTAAAAATCTAGAAGAGCTCAGTTAAAGACAATATTATGTAAAAATCATTATCTATGATCACAATAAGTTGGTCAGGGAACGACAATCCTTTAAACACATCTTAAGAGTTGGGCATATGTTTGCATCCCTCCTTTAATAAGTCTGAAGTTCTCTGTATAGCTCAGAAGTTAGACTTCACAGAGATAAAATACAAGTGGGTTTACTTCATGTCCTCTGTCAACCAGGAATTAACTCTTAAATTGTAGGAGTCAAGATGAAAAAAATTTCAGAGTCAGTTTTTAAAAGAGATATACTGTCGACATGCAACAGAGTTACAAATTCCCGTGATGCAGACCACCTGACTAACTCTATATTCTCCACTTTTTATACACACCCTCTCTCTTTCTTTAGATCTACACTTTACAGTACTATCCCATTATGCCTTCTTCCTTCCCTATATATACTTACTCTATTACCACAAATCATTTCAAGTCTTCCTCAAAAATATCACACTGTGCTTTCTAATATATATGCTAGTCTAGTTTGCATAATACCATATACTCTTCGATGTGCAAGTTTAGTTAAAATTGCTAAGGTGTCATCTCTTTCGGTTATTTATATTTTGCAATGTGTAGTTTCACTATTGACCGGCACTCTGTAATTTTCTTGTGGTATAATATTTGTTTGCTTTTTCATATTGTTGGGGCTTTTCTCTCTGGGCCTCTGCTGAAAATGGGCCTGTGTTCAATTTTTCCCAGCAAACAAATGTTAAATAAATAAATAAGTAAATAAATAAATAAAACGTAAGAGGCTTGTAAAACAAGGAATTGCATTTTCTTTTTTTTCTTCAGACAGATCTGGGGAGGGTGTGCAGATATCCAAAGGATGAAAGCATAGTCTTTTATTTTACAGGGGATGTTAGGTAGTAGACAATAAAAAAAATCTTTCATTTTATAGTGAAGGTAAGTATGAAATGCTTAACTTCATTAATGTGCATAATCACAGTCAAGTGCCCCCCCCCCCCCCCGGGCAGTGAACATACTAGCATGCCCCTGCATAAACAAAGCACTGCAGCTGCTAGTTACTTAGAATCTTGCACATTTAGACAAATTCAAATAAGCCTGTCAAACCTTCAAAACAGCAAAGGACATGACAGCATCCTACAAAAAAATAAAAAAAGATAGCTGTATAAAAATACAAAGAGATAAGATTTATAGATGAGGGGGGAGACAAAACTTACAAATTAATTTTATTATGCACACGCTCATACATATTGACACGATCTATTAAGGAAAAAAAACTTTAGTCTTACCCTACTGTCTGATGAGATGACAATAGTCTGCCGTCTTCTGCAGCATTGCAACAGCTCATACACATACAGACACACATTGAATCATTAGGCACTTCTGGAAGCAACCTTCTCAGTCACTATCAGCCATGCATCAACAATCTCTTAGAGCAAAAAATCTGGGGAAAGCCATAAATAATGGGGTCACAAAGGGCCAAAAATATTGACAATTGTTGAATGCTGCACTTACAAACATAAAAAAATTGTTAGAATAACAGGTTTTGCATTAGCGTGAATTTTCTGAAGGTATGAAATCTGAAACTGAAATGTCTGTCATATTTTGAGTTCAGTTCTCAATGATTTACAATGATTTGCTAGAAAACCACAATTTTATGACAAACAGGCCAAAAATATGATGCAAAAATCTGGACAGTTGAGATATGCTATCAGAACGGACCAGTTAGCTCTTCTGTGCTTAAACAGAAACACTTCACAGCTGTAAACAGCCCACACACATTACCCATACAAAAACTTGGAAGCAGTTGTTGGACAGGCTTGGTGTTTCCAGGTGTTAACCTTATTTTAACAGAAGTTGCTAATTGCTATATAAAAGTAACTGTAAAAGGTAACATATGAATAAATGCATTCTCAAGTAATAATCACTTGGTGACTACTTTGTTATTGTCGTACATTGTGTATTAGTCTTTCTCTGCGAAATGCCCAGGGCCTTGGCTGAAAATTGCCCAAAACAGCTTACTTACCTGATAACAAAGAACAAGTAAACAAAGTATCAATACTACTGTGATATGAATGTAGAGAGTTGTTATAAGCACTCAGGCCAAGGGGTGACCGAATGCTACTCGTCCAGTAATAGACATGGGGTCAAAACGGTAACTATCCCTGAGTTTCACTAAAGTTTTAGCTCTGCCCTCATAATCCATCCTAAAAGTGGTGATAGTTTTGGAGTAAAGGTGGCGAATTATAATGACAATACTTACAGTTATGGGCTTTCTACTTCACAAAACCCATATTAATTCAGATTTCTCAACTTAAAAATAAAATTATTTTATTTTTAACATGTTCCTGATTGATTTTGCAGTAAGCAGTTCCAATAATAACAGTCATAACTCAGCATTTAAGACTACATAAAATGGATTTGTGCTGGCAGTAACAACTTAAATATATTGTGTGACCAGTAGTTTATACAAGGACAGTTCCTTAAGGAATTATTAGAGAAGAGAAATATCTTTATGAAATGCCCATGCTTAATGTCAGTCCACAAAGGTTCAAATCATTTTCTCTTATTTTGTAAATGTCTCAAGTTAAAAAAAAGTAATATTTTAAAGTGTCCATGATTATTTGTATTTGTCCCTGACTGATTGAAAGCTGTGACGGTAATATTTTGTCATGCTTGGAAGCATTTCTGAACACGAATTCAGAAGGGACATTTCAGATTTTGCTTTAGTGATAGTGATGTGGCTTTTTGTAAAAGTATTACTTTATTATCTGTGACATTAGATCATGATTGTTGAAAGTTGAAGCCAACTGGGCAGGAAGTAAGGTGTGCCGCAGTTAAGTGTAGTATCAGCGTTCACCAAGAAGGCACTTATTTTCTTCCAAAATATCAAGCCACTGCCCTATAACCTGATTTTTTTCTTTACAGGATCACATGGACACTGAAACAATTGAGCCTATCCTGACCAACTTATTCTGATCAGTAGCATGCCAAAGAAGGTACTTTCTCAATTTTTCCACTTCTTTAGCACCTTCAAACCAAAAATTAAAAAAAAGAAAAATATATACCTCTCACAGACTTGTGAATAGCTGTTAAGTGCTGGAGTTCAGAACTCTGCACAGTCGCTTCTTGGAACAGAATAAGTTTCTCACACAACAAATGATCCTCTGATGTTTACACCAAAATGCACCTAACTCAACTACAGTAGAGATGCATTTGGAGGCGCAATTGAGCAGATGATAAAATCACCTGACTGCACCCTCCAATCTCTTCTCCAGTGTATTTGAGTTAGGCGTGATTTTTGACAGTCTGTGATTGGTTGTGAGGAAAAGGTAATGCACCCAAACTGAAAAATTTACCATTTGGCAGTACATTTTTCTCTCCACAGCTCATGAAAAAAAAATGAAAACAGAAAACGGACCAAAAGGGTACATTTTTCAGATTAAAAAAAATGAAGAACAAAGGTTCTAAAATGGACACAAGGGGGTGGTGCTCGCCCCTGCACTCATGCCTAAATCCACCACTGAACACAGTGATAATGCAAAACAAACAGAGTTCTAACACAGATCAAATTGAGAAGGTATATGTTTGACAAAACAAAAAAAAACATATTATATACGTGAGCATTAGATGAAAACAAGAAAAAACGGAGTTTTGCAACCTGATTTAAATTATTTAAAAGTGCTTAAGCAAACACAAGTGGTCTGTTTGGTGGCACCATGCAATAAAATGTGTTAAACACAATAAAAATAGTAAACATTGAAAGAGTGATGTTATACTAAGTTATTAAGTTATATAGTATGAAACAGGTGAATGAATAAAGAATGTGCTTTAACTCAGGAAGTGAAGTATGTTTTGTTCAACATGGTGTTGCAGTCAGAGGTTAGATTTAGCAAAAATCAGGAGTTATTATGTTAAATGCCAGGATTAAATTAGTCATTTCGTATAAGCAACAAGCCAAACATACTCACTTTGTAAGACCAAAAGAACATTATAGGATGATTACGGAGAACACAGTGCAATGTACAAATATGGGCATATAACAGATATGTAAAATAGGTAGATCAAGAAGCAGTCTGGATTATATGATCACTGTACCATAGCCGAAACACAGTTGCCATGTCTTGAGAAAAGTATTCATGTAATCAGAATAGTAATGTCATTCCAGGAAGTACGCAGTAGCAAAATCAAAGAAACTTATAAATGGCTCAGCCGAGTGTAGTGCAGTATGATGCATCTCCGTGTGGGATCAGAGGTCAGTATGCTCTTAAACTGTAAACTATCCATGTACCAATTGATACTGGCCATAGAGACAGTAGTAGATAAATGGCTACAGAAAAGGCATTGTCAAATAGTAGTTGCCTTAGTCACTTCTTGTAAAGGAATAAAGGAAAACATGTAGGGCTGTTTAATTACTAATCCTTTTCATCATTCATGTTCAAAGATGCTTTTAAATATTTCCTCTGTTTTATTTTTTTCTGTTTTATCCTTTGGTGACTGGGTTAGTTCCACAATGCAAGATCACCAAAGAAAGTTAAAACTAGGGGAGGGGGATATATATATATATATATATATATATATATATATATATATATATATATATATATATTAATATTAATGTTAAAAAAAAAATATATATATATATATATATATATATATATATATATATATATATATATATAGTTTACTATCATTTTGTTGAAAGTCACAACATATTTGAGTCATTTCATCAAATCAAATGGATGAAATTGTGACCGCTGTTTTTATCATATGTCGAGTATAGTAAAAGTGACACTCAACATTCAAACAGTTCAAATGTTGCTTTAAAGTCAACTGTGATTTTGCAAGAACCAATCACTTCCTTTCTTCCAGTTTTACACATTTGAAAGTATGTGGTTCACTGTTTTTACCAGTCACCCATGTGATTACTTTATTTTGGAATCTGCATAAGTGTCACTCAACAAAATGATAGTAAACCTATATATACACACATATATATATATACGCACACACACACACACACACACACACACACACACATATATATATATATATATAGAGAGAGAGAGAGAGAGAGTGAAAGACAGAATGAAAGATAATATGCAATGTGCCATAATGTAAAGAGGCTCAATAAAAGAAATGATGGGTTGGAGGGAGGGAGCGAGCATTTATGTCCAACATATGTGTTCTGTAATTGAGCAGTTAGTTAATGAGCATGTTGAAGGACAGCAACACTGCCTCAAGGTTATCTTATTTTATTCTGTTCTGTCTTATCTTCACTGCAATGATATGTAATGTTAAAGTGAAAGTCAGCTGATCAGCCTGTGTTAAAGTGAAAGTTAGCTGAACAGCCAAACATTGTTAAGGTAACATTGCATACATTTATTAGTTTAGAGATTACAGCAGGCACAATTTGTTCTGGATGCCAGTCTCTCACAGAATTTTCTCCTTGGATAACCCTTGCACAACTTGCACCAAATGAAAGTCTCTCGATGGATGTTCTGCTTGGATAGCCTATATCATCACCAGCAGCAGTAACTCCCTTTTTTCTCATATTTTCTACATGGGGTCAAGGTGTTGTGTGAAATGTCATCATCTCTGCCGATTCAATGCCACTCTCCTACCTTCTTTGACAGTCATGCCTGACTATCTCAGGTGTTCCCTCACACAATCCATCCATCTCTTTTCTGGATGCCCTCATTTACTCTTGCCTTCTTCCTGTCTGTCCCAAATTGTCTTCTGCTTTTCTGCACATGTGCCTGAACCACCATAATCTGCTCTCTTTGACCTTCTCTGCAAGTGGAACTACTTTGGCCTCTGCTCTTGTTCCTCATTTCTTCATCTGACCCACAGTGTGGATCCTACCACCCATCACTTCATCTCTATCACCTGGCATCCTCAACTGCTCTGCCTTTACTGCCCAGGTTTCTGTACCATACCGTAGTACTGTTTGCACCACTGTTTTGTACACCTTACATTTCAGCTTCTTTGACATGCTTCTGTAATATGCTACCCCTGACACTCTGTGCCAGTTGGCTGCAGCCCCTCTGATTCTAGCTTTGACCTCCTCATTCAGACTTCCTTTCTCCTCAAGCAACCATCCCAGATACTTGAAGCTCTTAGCCTGTTTCACTATTTTCTCTTCTATCTCAATTGTCAACGTCTTCTGATTTCCTCCATTTGCTCTCATTACAACTGTCTTATCTATACTCATTTTCTTTCCATGTGCCCTCAGTCTTGCATTCCATTACCCTATCCTTTGCTGAATCATCTAAACAGCTAATAATAATCAAGGTTAACTCAGGTAAAACAACAGGATTTGATTAATTTGTATTTCAAACAATATGACTATTTGGCTTTTTTAACCAAAATATGTTTGTAGCATTAAAAAATAGAAAAAAAACTATTTGCCTTTAATTCACATGTAAAGTAAACAATCTGTAAATGTCCATGTTTTTACCAGGTACTGCAAATACACAGCAAGTTACAGGAGGAGTGACAAAGACAGTGAGGGTCAATGGGATAGCAGTGGTAGGAATAGATATAAAGAAAAAAGACCGCACATGCAGCAAAAGAAAATTTTAGGGAGGGGGTGGTGGACAGAAATTCAAGGGGATGGAGGCTTATTTGCTAGCACAAGTTGGTGTACCCCATGATAGATTTAGTTAGTCCTGCATACCATGCATTTTCTAAAGATGATACTAGGATGAAGAGTAATTCTTGAAAGGTATGTATTAGAAAAGTACAGCTATGTAAAGAGCTCACTCTAAGAGCATAACTTTGAGGAGAGGTCACTGTAACGGTAAATAGTAACGCTTCTATTACCATTTTCTCGCCTGACTTTTCCCGTTAGTGGCTCTCTTCCATGTGTTACTAATGCTAGTCTCTTCCAGGTAAGATATTGACATAAATAGTGCAAAACTCCCTTTTTAACATGTAACATTCTTTGCTATCAGTTCTTCAAGCCTGTAACTCTGGGAGTCAGGCAGCATGTTTGTGGCAGGCAAATTCCTGTGCAGTCCAGCACTTGTAAGGTACTGTGAAGATAACATTAAGAAAAAGTTTTGTAATTTTGTACAAATGATTATTTAGCAGATCTCTATAATAAATGTGCAGTTGTCCAAATTACATAAAATGAAGCATATTTAAAGTGAATTACAAATATTAAAACGTAACTATGATCAGAACAGTTTTATCCAATGTTTTAAATAAAGCAGGAATAACTGTGTACAATTTCATAGCAAGGGGAATGTTTTAAGGAAACTGTACTGTTAACGAACTTCAAACAAACAAGTAAACTATTTAAAACTGTACTGTTACACTGACTAACCTCAAAGACCTACAGTTATGGTAATAACATTAAACAACTGTAGTGCCATCTTCAGGGAGGATTATTGTAACAGCAAGTTACAATATCTAAGTAGATTCCCAAACAATACTAAGTGACTACTGTGAGGAGGATAGTTACCATAGTAAGTGCAACAGTTCTGTAATATGGGATCTCCAGCTGCTTATTATACGACTAATACCAATAAACTAAGCACATCAGAAATAGCATACCACAGCACCCATAAGAGATGACAAACTTAAATAAAAATAAAATATAAACTAAATGTTTTGGTAGGTAAGATGCCATACTCCCACCATTGCTCACTGCTGATCATGTACTGTATCTGAGATTGCACAAACACTGAGAAAGTGAAATGGTCTGAACTATGTACAATTGTCCGTTTTCTTACTTCTTCCTGAATATATTTCTTATAGCCCCATTTGGGATGGCAAGCAAGGTTAGAATAAACCCTTCATGTTGAATGTGGTAACTGTTTCAAATCAGTGAGAACTCGCAGAATGGCTACATGACATAGCTTTCTTTTTCCTGTAGTGCATTATCTCTTGTGTCAGACTAATTGTAGGTATCCAAAATCCAATAGAAAAATTATTATTATTTAACCCAGAAATTCTTATTTTAGGTAAAAAGCAGTAACATAAAGGATAATTGTGGTAGATGCTACTGCAATATGAAATAGTTGCAGGGAAAACTGAAGCATCATGTCATGTTTAAAGTGAAAGTCTATATAATACTGTGTCTCAACTTGATAGGTTACCCAACAAATATTAGAACTTATTGTCCTGATCCAGAAAATAAGCTAACAAAATTATTTTTGTGATATATATATATATATATATATATATATATATATATATATATATATATATATATCATTCCCATAACATACAGTGCATCTGTGACTATTCATAAACTAAATCTATTTTTGTGTAATTTAAAGGACTATCATCAAATAAGCACGTCACAACTGTTTTGCATCTGGCAGAGCACTCTTATATTAGCCTCCCAAAACGTGTCTGCTATGCCAGTGTGATCTGACCTTGGGTGTCTCTTATGTCTGCTCATCCTCTGGTTCAGTTGCAGAGACAATAAAGAAACTTCTTAGAGTTCATTATGATCAAAGTGGACCAGTAGCAGATGCAGCTAGGTGTCTAGAGGCGAATTTAAAAAGATGTAATAGCAACTGAATGAGCCTGTGACTGCGAAGGTAAATGAGCAAGAATAACTTAATGTCTTTGACTGTAGAGTCTGTGAAAGGAATGGATTCAGACTGTTTCAGTTTTTGTTATATCAGCAATTGCTATAATAATTGAGCCAGGGGCTATGGAACAAGCTGTCCGGCTTTAAAAATATATTAGTGTCGAGTCAGTTAGATGATCAGGGTGAAAATGAGATGATCTGCAGAACAGAGCTGTTCATCAGCCTGCCCTGACTGTGCTGCTGATATCGCTGCTAAATTCTGTTCGACACTGTCACTGTTACTATCGGTTGCTGCTTGCTTTTGCTTACGCTGTTGACTGTGGAGATGTTTGCTGCCTGGCTGCTTGCATTGTACTACAGAGTGATAACCAACTAACTAGTCAAGTAAGTTTCTACAGTCTGCTGTATAATTACAGTATTGTTATAGTTTGTATGTGTTATTTTCTGCCTATATAAAAATTATGTGGGTAAAGTTAATGTCTTTTGCAATAAAACAAGAGTGTTTGCCAGAGATTCATAAGTAGTTATCAGGGTAAATATGTACATGTGTGTGTGTGTGTGTGTATGTCTATGTAAGGTTTAATGTCTTCAAAACTAACCCCTTAAAATGATTATCCCTAAATATTTACATGATGTATTAAGCTGCAATATTTATCTATTTTATTAAATTTGTAAGCCTTACTGAGTTTAACATGGTGAAGGAAGAATGCATTCTGGTACAGTTCATTTAGCTGTGCATCTGTAACTCCACAAAAGTCCTAAGTGTAGAGGTCATGTCCCCTCCCTGAAAAACAATTTAAATATTACACCCCTGAATATGAATTTATGTATAAAATGTTATTTTTGATGGTCAACTATTTTGATTTTGAAAATTAAGAGGTTGAGAGGTATGAATTTACATGAATAAAATCTACAAAGGCTAAACTGGTACTTTTTCTAGTCCTTAGATAGCTGTCACGTGAGACATAAAGGGCTTCTTATAGCTACTTACATGAATCTGTATGTATAACATAGTTACTAGTTCAACAGTTTTGTCAATAATACTTTCAGACAAAGATCTTATTGATTTTTCTGCAAGACGAATATTTATTCAGTGACAGTGTCAATGATGCTTTAAACCTAGGTCTTATAATCCTGCTTCAAAAGATGGGTTTTGTTATCCTTAGCAATGCTTCAGTAACATTCAATCACATGAAAAGCGAGTTCCGATAGGAAGAAACTGCATTTGATTCCATCTGTGGATGAGGTGCATTTATACATTTCAGCAAAGATGTGCAAACTGTACAGGTCCTACTTTGATCTGTTTGTCTGAATATAATAAGTATGTTTAACTTTGACTTTATTTTTTGGTTAACTAGGTAACTGACCCTTTAGAGCCAAGACTCATGCCACAAAGGCAAAGCTTTATGTCATGTGTGTGTGTGTGTGTGTGTGTGTGTGTGTGTGTGTGTGTGTGTGTGTGTGTGTTTGTGTGTGTGCAAGTGTGTGTGCACGTGCGCACGTGCATGCCTGTATATGTATAAATATATAAGTTTTATATATTTGAGCATACGGTAGCCAATCAGCCATCATGTTTTGGCGATATGAGAGGAAATAATAGACAAGACAAGCAGCAACTTGGGGGTATGAGACAAGGATGGGGTGAGAGGAAATAATGAGGCTGGGGGTAGAGGAGGAGAGAATAATAACAATAATAATACCAGCCAGACCTCTCAACTGTCCCTGATTTTCAGGGATGTCCCTGATTTTGACTCAAATTTTAGCTCTGTTCCTCTTAATCCCTCCTAAAACTGGTGAGTGGGAGGAAAGTTGGTGAATTAAATTTAATGAATAATGGCAATAATTAAGAGTTGTAGATTTCTTTTACCTACCAAAATGTACATTAATTCATATGCTGTGAGTCTGTGAATGTCTCAAGTTAATAGCAGAAATATTTTAAAAGTGTCCCTGATTGTCCCTGATTTTTTCTGGCTTTGTCCCTGGTTCTGTTGAAATTTATCCCTGATTGGTTGAGAGGTATGATACCAGCTATGCCCACTGGACCCACAGTCCCTTTTCTGGGGCAACCCAGAAGCAATGTCTGGTTAAATGACTTACACAAGGTCACACATTAGGCAAATGAGGGCTGAGGGAATCAAACCCTGTATCAAAGGAGCTACAGCTCATAGTCTTAACCCTCTGTGCCAACTGCCAAAGTAGACAATGGATGTTCCTGTCTTAATGTTCAAGATATCTTTTTCACCTTTTTATGTGCCCCAGCTGACGGGCTCCATCATTTTACCTTATTCGTCCTGGTACTATCCCCCATGATTGGGAACAAATTGGAAAGAGAAGCAGAGAGGAATGTTCAAGCTATTTTGCTTTGTAAGGTTTCAGCATAGACACATGGTTCCCAGCACGAGCCATTCTTTTTTTGAAATTAAGAGTGGGACCAATAGGTAGAAATAAGGGTAGAGATGTGGGAAATAAGGAATGGGTGATGTGGAAGGGAAAAGACAAGTGATTAAGAAGGATACAAGAATGAAGAGGCAGGTATAAAAGAAGATTTTGACAAGTAATTTATTATAAGGATGATGTTGAACACAATCAAAAGGAGCATGCAGTTTATCAAAATTTGAGAAGGGAGCATGGGTAGAACTAAATTGAGTTTACAATTTCATCCTTCAGTGGCTTATTGAGATCTTCGGGGACTAGTTATTGGCTGTGGAAGTGGACTGTTTTTTCCATGGGTAGTATTAAAGTAACACACAAAAATGAAGGTAAGAGAGATTTTGCAAGTGTGCTTGAGACAATTCCAAGTAGTGTGGGCAGACCATGTAGGAGAAAGGGGTAAGAAGAGATCTGTGATTATGTTTAGAAGAGGGGCTATAGCAACAAAGAATGAGGCACAGAAATGTGAGACTAAAGGATGGATTATATAGGAAACAAGAATAGAAGGGAGATTTCAAAGAATAAGAAATATTTATATATATAGAGATAAGGTGATTCAGAGGAGAATGCAGCTGGAGGGATTTTAAAATCACAGTATATTCAGAGGAGGACAGATTGATAAGGTAGAGTATCACATGAGAAGTGAGGATCTGGAGGAAAGAATAAACAGAAAAGATAGTGGGCTATATGGAAAGATGTGTACAAGGGTAGGGAATATAAATTTACCAGAAACAGCACCAAGCAGGGAAGCAGACTAGATACGTTTTTCATCTTTAAGTAGGCATACAATTGGTTGAAATAGTGACTATATGTGATTCAGATGGTTCGTTAAAACTAGTGGTCGTAGCTCTACAGAGTAAAGGAGGAGACACAACTGGCCATTTCAAAATTGAGTAACCACAGTTCAGGCAATGAAGAAAGGAAGAGGAAATATGGTGCCACAGAGATTATGCATGATAAAGAAAGGCTACGGATGGTAAGGTATGATTTAGTCACAAAAGCTTTGCAGACGCTAAGGAGGAAGATGCAGAAAATGGGTTGAGAGTGGAGGAAGTAAAATTAAAAGATGAGAAGGAAAATGAAACAGTTACAGAGAAGTATATCATGGGCTAAATAGGCATATGAATAGAAAAAGTAGGCTTGACTAAAATGGGGCTAAGCATGGGGAGATACAGGATGAAATGAAAAAAGAGACTTCTGATGGGGAAGGCGGATAAATCTGAAAAGTATGTAGCACAGAGACTGAAGGCAACAAGGGGAGAATAGTATTCTGAAGTTGGATGCAATTAGGAGAGGAGTGATCAAAGAATGGCTGATTAGGTAAACGACAGTGAGATTTCCTTCAGAAACTGTATGAAAAAAGTGATGTAGAGGGCAAAACAATGGCAGAGAGCATATGAAACTTGGAAGGCCTGATAATGGTGGAAGAGGAAGATCTGGCAAACAGGTACCTGCAGGGACACAGAGTAAAGGTTCTTAAAATGTTTTGTCACAATTTCATGACTTACCTGTTACACCATAGACACCATAGTTTGTGATGTACAAACTGCTGATCTGCATCATTGGTATATCGGCAAATTATTTCTTATTTAAAAAAACAAAATGCAATCTAAAATTTGATTTTCCCATACTAATGACACTGAGGGTTAACATTGATCATTAACCTAAGTGACATGAACTGATGGGAAAATGTGAGATGTATCCGTAAACTTTAATAAAAGCGAGATGTTCATCGTGTTTCACTGTTACAGTCATTACTCTTGGGTTATCCTGCTGGCAGGCTACCCTCAGTCGGCCAGAATTCCAAAGTCTAGGTCCGGCATCGGTCTCTGTCGCCTCTTCCCTGATGTCCATGCGCCAGGAGTATAAAAGATGCAGCTGACACCATTTTCTTCAGTCTTTCTTGCCGCGCGGTGCCCGAAGCAAAAGCAGTTCGCAAGTGCCGGTCAGCCGACTCCTGAGATTTTCAAATCCGAATTTCAGAACCGAAGTCTTCATTAAAGCTAAGTACCCCGTTGGGGAAACTTTTTACTTGCTCCAGACCGATGTCAGAAAAAGTTAACAATTGTATTTCTTGTGGGAAGCAAATACCTCATAAGGATTTTCACTCTCACTGTATTCCTTGCCTAGGCCCTGATCACAACGTTGCTAGCTGTCGGTACTGTGCTAGATTTAACCAATGCACTATCAAGCATCAGTTTGATTTTGCATTTCATTACTTTGGCCGAAGATTTAATTATATTATGCCGTCAGACCAGCTGACAACCAGAGTTTACAAAAAACGCAAGGACAAGGAAAAGGATAGGCATCCGAGATCCAAAACTGACGACAAAGCCTCTGCTAGGCCAGTCGCCGGTTCTCAGTGAGACACTTTCGCAGCCCCTGGCGCCCACTACCTCAGAGCCACAGACCGCTTCCGACTCCCACGTGGAGCCGACTGGGCCTCTGGATTCTCAAGGTATTGGACACTCGGAAATCATTCCCTCGGATGGGTCTGGAGCCGCTGAGCAGGCATTGGCTTCTGAGGGTGTCTTCAGACCTACACAACTATATATTAAGCCATCTTCAGCTTCAAAGACAAAGACTAAAGCAGCTCCAAAGACAAAGAAACAAGTACAGCATTCTCCTTCTCAGACTTCCATGCCTAAAAAACAGATGCTCAAAATGGCCGAAGACCTAATTAGTTTGATCAGGGGCTCCCATCCCCCTCCTGATAAGAGGCCTAGGCAAGAGACAGAGTATGATTCTTCTGATCAGGTTTCTATTTCCTCTGATTCCTCTTCTGAACAGGATTACTCCATGCTTCCCTATGAGGATTCTGATGCTGAAAAATCCATTCCTTCAGCCTCTCCTCCTGAGGATTATTCTTTTGGGGAAACCCTGCATACCATGAGGGAGCATTTCCACTGGGAGAGCTAAGATTATTCTGAATCTAAGAAAAGGCTCAGAGACTTTCTGCTACTTCCTCAGCACAGACCCCTTGCTATTCCACCTGTTCTGGACATTGTAGATGATGTATTTTCAGAGTCCGGTCTGTCCCCTGTCTCTTTACCCCCTGCACCTGCTAAGCCAGACAGATACTACAGGGTCCCGGATTCTCATAAATTCCTATATAAAAACCCTGCTGCTGACCCAGAAACTATATCTCTGGGTCCCAAGGGGGTTAAAGCTTCCACTGCAAAAAACCCTGTCCCCTCTGATAGGGATTCTAGGGCTCTAGACAGATGGGGGAAAAAAGTCTACACTTCTGCTACCCTGGCTGTAAGGGCTTTAAATTGTCAGTTTCTTATGCTTAAATATCAGCAATATTTAATGTCACTGCTTAAACAGAAAATGTTGACAAATACTGAATGTTCAGAGAACAAGGAATTGCAGGATTTATTGCATGCAGCTGAACAAGTGGAAAAGCATACTTTGCAATGTGGTTATGATTCACTGGAGGCCTCTTGCAGGGCCGCTGTTACAGGTTCTGTTATTAGGAGGCATGCTTGGTTAAAGGAACAGAATCTACCTGATCATGTTAAAGCAAAATTATTAGATGCACCATTACAGCATGATACTTTGTTTGATACTAAAGCAGAAGAGGTGTTGAAAAAAATGGAGGATAAAGCAAAATCCATGCAGACAGTCAATGATTTCTTACAGGTACAGCCACCCAGGTTTAGCAGGAACTGGTCCTCTAAAAAATGGTCCTTTCCAGTGTCAGACAGACCACAAAAAGGCAGATGCAGGCGTCCCTGAGGCAGATCTCAGCCCCAAGGCTCATACAGGCCTAAACAATGGGGTGCTCCTACCTTCAAAAGCAGAGAAGACAAATCACAACCTTACAGGAAACAGTCCCAATGACTTTCCTCTACCAGATCCAAGCACTTTTCATTTGGCAGCCCCCTTAGGGGGAAAACTAGCACTTTTTTCATCAAATTGGAAAATGGTTACCCAAGACAAATGGGTCCTGAACATCGTATCCCAAAGCTACAGGTTCCATTTTCACACCCTACCATGGTCAAAAGGTATGCCAGATCTGCCACACAATCAATGGGCAGAGGCACAAAAACAAATTACAGCCCTCATGGACATGAGGGCCATTCAGCAAGTACCACAACAAGAGCAGGGGCAAGGATTTTACTCCAGGCTCTTTCTAGTACCCAGAAAGGAAAAAACCTGGAGACCAATACTGGACCTGTCTATACTAAATACGTTTCTGGAAGTTCCAAAATTCAAGATGTTGACTCTACAGCAGCTACTGCCCATGCTGGGCAAAAAGGGTTGGCTCGTAACTTTGGACCTAAAAGAGGCATACCTGCATGTCCCAATCAGACAATCTTGCAGAAAATACCTCAGATTCATAGCTGGCTCAATGCATTACCAATTCTCTGCACTGCCTTTGGCTTATCTACTGCGCCCAGGGTCTTCACAAAATGCGTGGCACCAGTAATTCCGTTTTGCAGACAAAAAGGAATTCAAATATATCCCTACTTGGACGACTGCCTAATTCAAGCAGAGAACAAAGGCATTCTTCTGAAGCATCTGGTGTTTGTAAAAAGATTACTAATTGGCCTAGGGTACACAGTAAATGAAAAGAAATCAAAACTAGTGCCCTCTGAAGAGATAATATTCCCGGGTGCAAGCTTAAATACCACTGCCCAGATGGCTTAATGATACTGATTGCACCAGACTGGCCACGCCAGCACTGGTACCCAATCCTAAAGAGCTTGTCTCAAGGTCCAGCATGGATATTGCCTCAAACTTCTCACTTACTGACCCAACAAAACAATCAGATCCTGCACAGCCAACTCAGGACCTCAAATCTGGCAGCATGGCAGATAATGTAGACCTTCAGAACACTCCTCTTTCAAAAGCTGTTATGGATGTTATCTTGGAGGCCAGGAGGCCCAGTACCAGAAAATCTTATGCAGAAAAATGGAAGAGATTCTGTGCTTGGAACAAGGAACAAGGCAGTGACACGTGTGTACCAAATATCCCTCAGATTTTACAATACCTAACTGAGATGCTGAACAAAGGCCTTTCTTTCTCATCAATTAAGATTCATGTCTCTGCAATTTCAGCCCATTACGATACGGAACCACCTATCTTTTCTCATCCTTTAATAAGGCAGTACCTCAGAGGGGCCAAAAACATTAGACCTCCAAGGAGAGCCCCAATTCTGGCCTGGGACCTCAATTATGTTTTGGAAAACTCACACAGCCTCCTTTCGAGCCAGCATCAACAGCAGATATAAAATTCTTATCCTGGAAAACAGCTCTGCTCCTAGCAATAACCTCTGCAAGGTGAGTCTCGGAGTTACAAGCACTCATGGCTATGGAACCTTTCATCATTTTTCATCCAGACAGGGTTTCTGAGGACAAACCATACATTTATGCCTAAGGTGGTGTCCAGTGTGGCCCTTAACCAAACCATTCACTTGCCTACCTTTTATCCTAATCCACAGAACAAGAGTGAGAAAATTCTGCATTCTTTGGACATACACAGGCAGTTACGCTTCTACTTGGACAGAACTAAAGCTTTCAGAAAGACTGAGCAACTTTTAGAGTCATATGCTGCAGGATCACAAAAAAAGGCGATCTCAAAACAGACTATTTCTAAATGGATAGGCCATTGCATCCGTTTCTGCTACTTTCAACATGGCAAATCAGTGCCTAAGGGCATTAGGCCTCATTCCACCAGAGCAGCAGCCACTTCAGCAGCTTTCCTCAGAGGAGTACCAACCAAAGATATCTTAGAGGCTGCAACATGGAGTTCAGTGCACACCTTCACAAAGCACTACCACTTACCTCTTTACTCTAAGTCCAGAGCAGGCTTTGCCACTGCAGTTCTGCAGGGCCTCTTAGCCTCTCCTAACCCTATTTAGCCCAGCCGCCCTTCCTCAGCTTTGGGATTCAACCCAAGAGTAATGACTGCAACAGTGAAACACGATGAACATAGTACAGTTGTGTACCTACCATAAATGTAGATGTTCGAGTGTATTCACTGTTGCAGTCTAGGTTACCCACCCACCATCCCCCTTTCCTTTGCTGGGACTTATCTGCACTTCTCTATCCTATACAGCCTATATGGTGGATTTGCTTTTAGATGAAGGAAATGTTATTTTTGTGCATGCATTTTTATTGGCATATTTTTCAGCCTACCAATTTGGGGGCACCTGACATCTGGGGCAAGAAAAACTGAAGAAAATGGCGTTGGCTGCATCTTTTATACCCCTGGCGCACTGACGTCAGAGAAGAGGCGACAGCGACCGATGCCGGACCTAGACTTTGGAATTCTGGCCGACTGAGGGTAGCCTGCCAGCAGGATAACCCAAGAGTAATGACGGCAACAGTGAATACACTCGAACATCTACATTTATGGTAGGTACACAACTGTACTTTACTTATCTGTAGAGAGGCATTCATTAAAGTCTGTGGTCTGCCATCTTATATGACATCACTCAGGGAAATAGAACATTTATTTGGATCACAGTTTTAATAAAAAGTTTATGAAGCTTTTTATTTAAAAAGTGGTCCACAGAATAAGGATAAACTTTTTGTAAAATGTATCATGGCATTTAACTCACCAGATGTCATGTTGCAGTTATAGATCATGACAAAACACTTTAAACAATGAAATTCCATTTTCATGAGACGAAATGTGAGAATTATACCTCTGGTTACTTAGTGCAATTTCTGTTTATTACCAGACTTCATCACAATGTTGAGTGCATGTATCAAGGGCGCCGGAACCATAGAGAGAGGGGGAAGGGGCACCCCCCCACACTTTTGCATGCCCTTGCCAACCATCCAACTACTTATAAACTCCGGGTCCGGTGAGTCTCTGAGATCACACCATTCCTTTTTCTTTATTAACTTTTAAGTGTACAGGGTTTCTTCTTATAAACTATCATTTTATATGGTAAACACTCAAAACCCAGAATGATAAATATGCTTCAAGTTCAGAAAGCAAATCAGTTTATACTGATAAAAATACTATGCAACCGCAATGTCATCCACCCAACATCTCTTATTTTGTAATGTTTTTGCCCACTAACTCTTTAAGCAAGGAAGAGAGTACAGACATCCCCCACCCTTGCTTGAGATGTATTTGCAATTCATGTTGTATCCGTCTCCACCAGCCTATTGGCTGAAAAGGGATGCTGACTGGTTAGCTTATTTAAATAGGGGCTTGCAATTGTTATTTTGTGTGCATAGTTTCTGCTGTTTCAATTGTGTCTGGCAACCGAACTGTTAATGGTTTGTATTTTACGTTAAGCGTTAAGTAGTTCTTGAAATATATATGATGTTGATCGTTCTATTAGCTTCCTTCCAACTCAACTGATTACAACAAACTCCGTCTCCGAGATCACACTACAGTGAAGGAAATGTTGTTGTGTCTTTTGGCTTTTCCCGGTTAGGAGTCGCCACAGCGGAACTCCGGTCTGCTAATGATTGGCAGTAGATTTTTATGTGCCGAGTTGCCAGCCATGACGCACAACCATCAACGAAGGTATGCCCATTCACGCATGTCTCCAGAGAGAAGACGCTCTAGCTGAGAATCAAACGGGACAATGTCTTACTGTCAGGCAACAGCGCTACCGCAGCACCACCAAAATGTTAAATTTCCCAATTCCCACTGTAGTGCGATCTCGGAAACTGTAATGCATTACACTTAAAATATATGGGGGGGGGGGGGTTGCATAATGGTTAAAGTCTTTACCATTTTTTTTTACCTCACAAACAGTAAAGCTTGATCTCAATGGACCATTTCAGACTGTATTACTCGGTCCTCGGAAGTTCGGTTTGGTTAAATTACGTGTTCTTCTTACAATCAAAGCATTAAGCAATGGAGTCTGAAGAAATCAAACCTCGGACCACTGCTGCACAACAGAAGACAGCTTTTGATACCTGCTTAATTCTCTGCACCGACTGTCAGGCAGTTTTATTTCCTTCAGAAAATATATATTTCACATTCTCATACTCTGCCAGTGTCAGCATTTTAAACTTTTAAGTTAATGCATTTTAAAAGTGCCCCTTAATATTTCTGGATTTGTCCCTGATTTGTTGAGAATTGTCCCCTGATTCGATGAGACCACTATGGCAGGAATCCCAAAGAAGTATACAGATACATATGTTTTTAATTCTGTTTGGATATTTTAATTTGCCATTTCTTGGCAACAAGAGACAGAAAGGAAAGGATGAAACATATGTGGGGGGGGGGGACAAAGATGAAGCCTGGTTTTGTTGGTGATTGCAGCAGACTGAATCATCATATTTGCAAGGGGGAAAAATGAGGAAACTAGTAGGATGTGATAGCTCATACTGTTGTACTCTGCTGCTGGCTTCCTCCACTAACTTCCACTTGTGTGGGGGTTCATCTTGAAATTGTGGAGACTGGGTTATACTGCATTAAGCAGGTGCATTGGTCTGCCTCCCCCCTGCCCGACTAACTTAATAGTTCAGTCTGGTCTGGGTTCAGTGGCAGGTCATAGATGCCAGTTAAAGCTGTTGTGTTCTTTCTGTAACCTTACCGGCTCCCGTGCTTTTTATGCTTGCTATATAATCCAGACCTCCTTCCCCCCTCAATCGAGATTCGAGAGTGAGTAGTGAACTGAAGTTTGTGTTATTTCTTTCTTTTGAAGAAGAGTAAAAGAGTAAGAGTTTGAAGTGAATTGAAGTCCATTTGCTGTCAGTGCTGTGGTGGTGGTATGTTAAATATATTACTGTCTTAAGTTATTGCAGGCAGTTGTAGCCTCTGCAGCCAGTGTGTTTTATCAATTTTATCTTCTGTTTTTTTTTTTTCTGTTTGGAAATTAGACTTTGGTAACTGGGCGGGAAAGGCATTGGGTGAGGGATTTGGGTCTAATCTAAGGCAGTGAAGAGGTTGTTGGGGAAAGGACATTTTTTTCATTTCAGTAATTGTGCATACATAGAAAAGTACTGAAGGAGGGGTCATTGGGGTTGGGGAAAATGCTTAATTTTTGTGTTTGGCATACAGGGACAAAGTATGTAAGGGATCCTTGGGTGAAAGGATTCATTTTGATGTCATTTTATTTTTACTCTGCAGCCAGTATTTATCTATTTTATCTTTTATTTTTTTGTTTGGTAACTGGGCAGTAATGGTCTTGTGGTTGTGCATACATGGAAAAGTAATTCAGGGAACCTTCGGGGAAATTATTCATTCTGATGTCATTTGGTAGTGCTTGTACATACATGGACAGACTCTGAGAGGGTTGTTAGGGGAAATGTTTCATTTTGGTGTTTGTGCACACATGGACAAACCTGACTAAATGGGTTATTGGAGAAAATGTTTCATTTTAATGGTTGTGCTTACATAGACAAAGTAATGAAGGGGTCATTGGGAAAAATTTGTAATTTTTGTGCTTGTGCATACATGGGCAAAGTATACAAGGGATCCTTGGAGGAAATGATTCATTTTGATGTCATTTGGTGTTTACTCATACAAACAGACTGCTGAAGAAGTCACTGGGGAAAATGATTTATTTCTGTGCTTGTGCAGGCATGGAAAAGTAATTAGGGGAACCTCTGGGGAAATGATTCATTTTGGTGTCATTTGATGGTGCTTGTGCAAACATGGACAGACTTCTGAGAGGGTTGTTAGGGGAAATGTTTAATTTTGGTGCTTGTGCATTCATGGGCAAACCTGACTGCAGGGGTCATTGGAGAAAATGTTTCATTTTTGTGCTTGTGTGTACATGGACAAAACTGACTTAAGGGGTCATGGGAGAAAATGTCTTTTTATTGCTTGTGCTGGCATAGACAAAGTAATGAAGGGGGTGTTGGGAAAAATGTTTAATTTTTGTGCTTGTGGATACATGGACAAAGTGCACAAGGGATCCTGGGGGAAATGATTCATTTTGATGTAATTTGGTGCTTACTGTGCATACAAACACACTACTGAAGAAGTCATTGGGGAAAATTATTTATTTTTGTGATCATGTTGTTGTTGTGTCTTTTGACTTTTCCTGTTAGGGGTCACCACAGCGGAACTCCAGTCCACTAATGATTGGCAGTAGATTTTTATGTGCTGAGCTGCCAGCTCTGACTCACAACCTTCAACGAAGGTACGCCCATTCACACATGTCTCCACACAGAAGACGCTCTAGCTGAGAATTTAACAGGACAACATCTTACTATGAGACGACAACGCTACCGCAGCACCACCACGGCAGTATTGCATACATGGAAAAGTAATTAAGGGAACCTTGGAGGAAATGAGTCATGGTGATGTCATTTGCTCCTTACATACATACATGGACAGGCTATTGAGCAGGTCATTTGGGAAATGTTTTATTTTGGTGTTTTTGCATACATGGACAAACTGCTTAAGAGAACCTTGGGGAAATTATTTATTTTGATGTCATTTGCTTTTTATGCATACATGGACAGACTACTGACGGGGGTGGTCATTAGGGGAACTGTTTCATTTTCTGGGTTGTGCACACATGGAAAACTACTGCAGCAGTCTCTGGGGGGATTTAACCCAAAAGCACTACAGTTCTCATTTCTTAGTTATTTTTTAAGTGTTTATGTTACTACTGCATTGATTTATAGATTTATGCTGGCTCTTTTACTATTTGGAATCAATTTCTCAGAAGTCTAAGCAAAAGAAGAAAGGCCTGTGGGAACATGGGTATAACATGACTCTGTGAACTCTTGATCCTATAACTTTGGATATTAATTGCAGCTTGCCGATTTTTGGTTTGGGGGCCTTTCTGTAAGAATGCAGTGTGAGAAGAGAGTAGTGTATTATAATATGTTAGTAGTTATGCAAAGTTTTTCTCTGTTGTGCACTTTTGTCTGTAGTCTCTTGAACATTTCAGGGTTAGTGAATGTATTTTCAAGGAATTCAGTCCATCCAAGTTGGAAACTTCTGGTAGAAACCTTATTGTGCTTTTACCTGATTGGCCCGAGGGATTAACCGTGAAAAAGTCTTTTATCCTCCTGTAATAAGACTTGCATTTGCTCATTGTGCAAAGTCAGTTTCCCATACCTTGTGCGTGTGTGTGTGTGTGTGTGTGTGTGTGTGTGTGTGTGTGTGTGTGTGTGTACATATATATATATATATATATATATATATGTACATGTGCCCCTCTTGCCCTCCGCCCCCCCAGTCTTCAACAGCTTCCGGGACCTATGGCACGTATACAGATGCAAACTGATGGTAGTGAGTAGTGAATATGTAAAAAATACAAGCTGTGGAGAATGAGTACTCTGTCCCAAAATGCCACATTTAACAATATTCAGACAATCTAAATTCATGATTTTCTGGATTTTTTTTTATGGAAAATGGAAAATGTGTGACCCTGAATAGTTCTAGACAAGTAAAGAAAGCTATTAAGAAATTAAAAGGGGAGGGCAAAGTGAGTGGATGAGTATCTCATTAAGGGGCTAAAAGGAGAAGGCAGAGGAAGTGACTGGGTTCCTTATTTAATTCTACAAGAGAAGACAGAAAAAACAATAGGAGAGACTGAATAAATTGTCCAGTTCATGTGGAAATGAGGGAGTATTACAAGAGTCAATGGAGAAAGCAACGCAAATAGTATAACTGAAGGAAGACGGAGCTAGAGATACTATAATCATAGCCCAGTTTCTCTGAATAATTTTAATGTTTAGATTAGAGACAATGCATTTGCTATTAGACAGGAAAATGCTTTGCTTAAGATAGTGGAGCCTTGGCATTTGGGTTTTGTAAAAGGTACATAGTTGACGGGTAATTGGCAGTTATTAAATTAGCCAGGTTGAAGAGATTTTGGTTAGAGGTGGTGGGATTAATGTTGGTGCCACATAGTAATATCCTTTGTTAATAGTCAAAATGAGAGATAGGCTGTGGAGAAAGATTGAAATGATAAGATGTCTGTATAGTAGACGTAAGAGTAAAAGGTTAATGATCCAGAAAAGAGCCAAAGAAGAAGTACTGCAGAGGTAAGAGCCAGAGAGGTGGTATTGTAAAGATGGACTAGATTGACATCTGCCTGTCTCTGAGGTTTGTTTTTGTTGGTAATCTAGGACAAGGCATGGAAAAGTACACACAAACAGAGAGAGACAAAGTGAAGGATATGGGAGAAGGAGGAATGGCATTCTTTGAAGTGGTAGTAGAAGACTGAATTATGATTGTGAAGGATACAGGACATGTTCCAAAAGTGGCGTCAAATGAGCTTGAATGGCTTAAGGGAAGGCTAAGGGAAGAATGTAGTAGTACTTGTGAGGTTGCAGAGGGAGAAAGGGATTGATTGGGATAGGTTACAAATATGGTTGTAAAGTATTTAGTGTCAGAAACTGATGGAAAAGTGACAGAAATGGACAGAAATAACTCTTGGACACGAGTTAGTCTTACTGATCTGTTGATGTACTACTTCTTATTATTCCTTTTTCTTCAAAAAAGAACAGAGTAGGATTAGTGGTGCACTCCTGTTTATAACTCAGTTCTCCCTAATAGCCGTGGCACAAATTTGAATCCTCATGAGCCTAAAGGGAAGTTTACCCACTGCAAAAAAAAATCAGGCTATGGACTGATGTCCACCTTTGGCTAATGCCCATCTTATTTTCTGATTCTTGCACCTTTTATCCTCTTTGTTAGCATAATCATAACTGTACTTTATTTGTTTGTCTAATGTGTAAATGTTTTACAATTTTACAGTTCGTATGTTAGTATTCTTTCAAATTACTTAAACACAGTTTTTTTCCACTTTTATGAGCATTTTTATCTCCAATGCTTGCCCCCCCCCCCCATGAGCCATTCCACAACGAACCAGACCCACAATTACCTTTCCCCAGTGGGGTAATTACTAGTTATGTGAGACCATTTTCCAGGCAACTATCAAGGTTTTTGGAACATGAGGCTCTATTCCACTCGCTTAGTCAGCTACATACTTACTTGCAGGTGTGATGGTCTGAGGGCAAGCTAGGGTTGCCACCTTTCTTTGTGTCCAAAACTGGACCAAATCCACACTCCCTTGTATCTCCCCTAACCCTCCCCATCTCCACTCCCTTCCCACTTTCCACCCATTTTGTGATATCATAGGCACATTAGGGGGAGGTGAAATGTCCTCTTTTCCTGATTTGCCATGCAATTGCATCATGTTAGAGATTTTTTTTTTTTTTTAAGAAAAGCACAGTGAATCTACCGATTTAACATTTGGCAGGGACCAAGTGAACATCCCGGCTATTGCTAGATGCAGGATGCCTTCCCCTTAATAGGTGTCCATATTCCAGCTAGTTGGGCCTTCTCCCTCCGATCAGAATGTGTCGTCATTCCCATCTTCCTCCACCTGGGCCTTCAAGTGTACAAGCCATTAACTGAACTTAAGTCACGTGAGTTATAGTCAATGCTTTATTCCTTTATGCTATGAAGCCAGGCTTTTTTTCTGCTTTTTCTCAGATTGCTAAACAAGTTTCATCCTCTAGTCTTGATTATGAGTTTCTCAATCTTAGCTTTCCTACTAAGTATCTGAGCAAGACTCTTAACCTGAAAGTGCCATCTTGCCTTCACTAAAACAGGCCATAGTCCAATCAGGCAACCTAATTAATAAGGTATATAAAATAAATATAAAAAAAAATTACTGAACAAATCCAACATTGACATTTCTCATTATAAGAATGTATGAGACTCTGTATACTTAAGAATGTTATTGTAGAAAATAAATAATGTTTTACTGTTTCTGGCCCTGTCTGCTGAGATCTGAAGATTGAAATGATAAGATGTCTGTATAGTAGACGTAAGAGTAAAAGGTTAATGATCCAGAAAAGAGCCAAAGAAGAAGTACTGCAGAGGTAAGAGCCAGAGAGGTGGTATTGTAAAGATGGACTAGATTGACATCTGCCTGTCTCTGAGGTTTGTTTTTGTTGGTAATCTAGGACAAGGCATGGAAAAGTACACACAAACAGAGAGAGACAAAGTGAAGGATATGGGAGAAGGAGGAATGGCATTCTTTGAAGTGGTAGTAGAAGACTGAATTATGATTGTGAAGGATACAGGACATGTTCCAAAAGTGGCGTCAAGTGAGCTTGAATGGCTTAAGGGAAGGCTAAGGGAAGAATGTAGTAGTACTTGTGAGGTTGCAGAGGGAGAAAGGGATTGATTGGGATAGGTTACAAATATGGTTGTAAAGTATTTAGTGTCAGAAACTGATGGAAAAGTGACAGAAATGGACAGAAATAACTCTTGGACACGAGTTAGTCTTACTGATCTGTTGATGTACTACTTCTTATTATTCCTTTTTCTTCAAAAAAGAACAGAGTAGGATTAGTGGTGCACTCCTGTTTATAACTCAGTTCTCCCTAATAGCCGTGGCACAAATTTGAATCCTCATGAGCCTAAAGGGAAGTTTACCCACTGCAAAAAAAAATCAGGCTATGGACTGATGTCCACCTTTGGCTAATGCCCATCTTATTTTCTGATTCTTGCACCTTTTATCCTCTTTGTTAGCATAATCATAACTGTACTTTATTTGTTTGTCTAATGTGTAAATGTTTTACAATTTTACAGTTCGTATGTTAGTATTCTTTCAAATTACTTAAACACAGTTTTTTTCCACTTTTATGAGCATTTTTATCTCCAATGCTTGCCCCCCGCCATGAGCCATTCCACAATGAACCAGACCCACAATTACCTTTCCCCAGTGGGGTAATTACTAGTTATGTGAGACCATTTTCCAGGCAACTATCAAGGTTTTTGGAACATGAGGCTCTATTCCAGTCGCTTAGTCAGCTACATACTTACTTGCAGGTGTGATGGTCTGAGGGCAAGCTAGGGTTGCCACCTTTCTTTGTGTCCAAAACTGGACCAAATCCACACTCCCTTGTATCTCCCCTAACCCTCCCCATCTCCACTCCCTTCCCACTTTCCACCCATTTTGTGATATCATAGGCACATTAGGGGGAGGTGAAATGTCCTCTTTTCCTGATTTGCCATGCAATTGCATCATGTTAGAGATTTTTTTTTTTTTTTTAAGAAAAGCACAGTGAATCTACCGATTTAACATTTGGCAGGGACCAAGTGAACATCCCGGCTATTGCTAGATGCAGGATGCCTTCCCCTTAATAGGTGTCCATATTCCAGCTGGTTGGGCCTTCTCCCTCCGATCAGAATGTGTCGTCATTCCCATCTTCCTCCACCTGGGCCTTCAAGTGTACAAGCCATTAACTGAACTTAAGTCACGTGAGTTATAGTCAATGCTTTATTCCTTTATGCTATGAAGCCAGGCTTTTTTTCTGCTTTTTCTCAGATTGCTAAACAAGTTCCATCCTCTAGTCTTGATTATGAGTTTCTCAATCTTAGCTTTCCTACTAAGTATCTGAGCAAGACTCTTAACCTGAAAGTGCCATCTTGCCTTCACTAAAACAGGCCATAGTCCAATCAGGCAACCTAATTAATAAGGTATATAAAATAAATATAAAAAAAAATACTGAACAAATCCAACATTGACATTTCTCATTATAAGAATGTATGAGACTCAGTATACTTAAGAATGTTATTGTAGAAAATAAATAATGTTTTACTGTTTCTGGCCCTGTCTGCTGAGATCTGAAGACCAACCGTAAGATTTTTAGGTTTAGAAATTAAAAAGTATAGTAGCATATTTTTTCTATCAGTAAAGGATTGCTTCTATTACTCTGTAAGATTCACCATTCAGTGCAGTAGTTTATGGAGTCAAACTGCTATTTTTTGTTATGTCTCAAATGCACAATTTTCAAAGCTGTAAAACAATAATAAGCTTCCCAGAAAAGTGTGTGTGTGTGTGTGTGTGTGTGTGTGTGTGTGTGTGTGTGTGTGTGTGTGTGTGTGTGTGTGTGTGTGTGTGTGTGTGTGTGTGTGTGTGTGTATGTGTGTATGTAAACAGCCAGCAGTTCAAGTGGGATGAATTCTTCAAAAGCCTTGAATTTGTGTTGTATATGAAACCTATACCTTCCTAAGATGAATAAAAATCAATAACATCCTGCTTTATGTGATACAATTCTTGAAAAGATAACGCTCCTAAGTGCACATTTTGACAAGTGCACCACATTTTTCCTTGTACTTTTAAGCATAATTTAGGTGTTATGTGACAGGAAGATAATGTTGCAGTCTTCCAGCTCAGCAAGAGGGGAAATTAATAACTTCTGGATGTTACATATCCTGCTTTGATTCTGTGCTCATGAGATGACTGCATGCAGATACTGAGGTAGAAAACCATTAACTGCTTTCTCTAGGAGAAAAAATGAAATGAGTGATGATGTCCTGTGACTAGCTTGTAGGATTTCACTATCCTTACAGATGCCGTTAACCTACTTATTTGGATTTTGCTATTTCTTTTGTTTGGTGAACTAGATTTTTGTACCGCTACTGCTGTTATCAGAAGGTACACTTGACTCAGTCCAGTCCATCATAAAGCTGGTATACTATAACATATCATAACATAACATAACATGCATGTAATGATCACACATGGCTGTTTTCAGACTTTCTACAAGGTACAGAATGGCCACATAAATGACAGCTTACACAGATATAAGCACAATGTGACTTTGTCACTGTAGGATGCTGACTGGAATGGCAGGTGGTCTAGAGCATGAAAGGTTAAAGGTGCAGGTCAGCGCATGAAGGAAAGGTCACCTATTCAAATAGCAGAAATGAAGACAATGATACTTCTCTGCATGTCTCTGGAGCAGTTCTATCCAGGATCCAAAAAAGAAGGTCTGTCTTAATCCGTGAGTCATATGCATGAAAGTGCTGTGAAGGCATGGCTGTAATAGTGAGATGGTTTTAGCAAGGGGAAATTCCATAAGACAAATGCATATTGTTAACCTTGGTTGTTTCCACTGGTTATGATTTCATATCTTTCTCTCTCTCTCTCTCCCTCTATATATATATATATATATATATATATATATATGTATATATATATATATATATATATATATATATATATATATATATATATATATATATATATATATATATATGTATATATATATGTATATATATATATATATATAGCTTGAACACAATGCAGAAATTTGACATTGCCTGTTATTTTTAGGTACCTGGCTAGACAGCTGCAGTCTCAACTCAGTAAATATGGTGCAGTTATGGAATATGCCCATGAGGTTGTTCCAGTTGGATGATGCTATCTTTAAAAGGCTTTTTCTCCCACTGCTTGGCTAAAACAAGGCAAATTGGCAAGGCTGCTTTGAGAATTGTATCAGCATGCATAGGGGGTTGGTCTGGTGCTGAATTTGGTGGCAGTGGGTTGCCAATACCTTAAAAAGCAGTAATTTATAAATGAGGGAGTTCAGTAGGAATGTGTTAGCGATTGCTAGTCAGTTGACTTTGGGCAGAGTAGTAACTTTTACAGGATACTGAATAGCATTACTAAAGTGTTTGTGGAGTTAATAGCTATTGTTGCTATATATCCAGTTGCAGACTGCCTGGAAGTTATAGTTCTGGACTTCTTCAGGGAGTCAGTGGATCTAGCTGACGTGCAGAATTAGGTCATCTGCATACATAACATAGTATACTAATATGGATTCCAGAGGGGAATGTGTTAGGTGCAGTGAGAAGGTTAAAGATCCAAGTGCTGACTGATCTCCTTCATATTTCTGCAGCAAAGGAGCGTGTAGATGAGGTGTTACTGTCAAAGGTTTTTTGGAATGTTCTGTGTGTAGAGTAGGTTTAAATTGAGAGGACTCAACGTCTTTCTTGTCTAAGTTTCATACACAAGTTGTTCCGCAGTTGCATATGCCTTTCGAAACTCTACAGGAAGTTCTGCTATGTAGAGCCCCATTTTGAAACTTAAGTAGATTTTGGCTGCTGAACTGTGACTGTGTAGCTAGATATATAGCTGTGGTAGCACTGAAATCCTTCTGGAAACCATGATGGCTTGTCAGCGAGAATACCGTAGGTGTTAATGTGTACATATACATGAATGTAGAGAAATTCAGGGGTCAATATTTGCAAATAACCAGTAGAATGCTAGAAAAGAGTGTGTTTTCACTTTTGGTGATAGGGTAATAGTGAGTCACATAAAGCTTTGAGGGACGACGCCTGTAGAAAAAAGGTTAAATATATGACCACATGGTTTACAAATGATTATTATTTTAAGGAATATGCTAAGTAGAATTTATGTCTGTGTTGCTTTTATTTGGCGTCTATGTTTTGTAGAGATTTTTAAACTTGTTTGCATGTAAGAGTATGGAAGTGAATGTAGATATTTAGCTCCTTGTCATGGTTTGAGGGCTATTTTGGGGGGAGCTGCTTGTTGCATTTGGGGTGTCATTTTGTGTGAGACGTCAAAAAAGGTGGAGATGGGAATGTCTGGAATAGTGAAGATGAACTTGAATCTTTTCAAGTGTGCTTTGTGGTAGTAATAGCAGTAGTAGCATGGCGACCCTATGTAACCTATCAATGACTTCTTTTTTCCAGATCAACTTTGGGTTTCTAAGTTGTGTTGTTTATTGCCCTCTCAAACAGATTGACTTGCTGTGGTACCCTGCTCTTCTGGCAGCTGTATCTTGTTCTTTGTAAACATTATATTTTCTGGTCTCGGGCTTCTTTTTGATATCTCCTGTGCTTTATGTCTTTGATCTAGTAGTGATATGAGACAAGCCAGGCTGTTTTGTTACATTACTCAGTAACAGCTCCTGGGCTCCGTTAGTGGATGCACCTATGGTGAAGAGTCCCATACCCTGTGTCTGGGAAAGGAGAACTGCACATTGACTGCTTATTTACTTTCTTATGGCCCAACAATCTGACTCCAGATCTAATATTTTACTCTTGGAACAATGGCATTGTATTCTGGCACAGTGCCGCTGTACAATGAGCCTTTTTATGAACCTCTTTCATAAAGTACTGTCGAAGTATTTATATGTGGATAGAAAGGGGACTTTATAGAATAAGCTTGGATTCACGATGACTGATCAATGGCATTTTTTAAGAGTACCAGTAATGCAAATTGCAATCGCTGAAAACACTTTTAGTGATACAAAGAATTTTTTTTTTTGCTGGGGGTAAGGCTTTCTGCAGCCCATATGGGGTATCCCATACTCTCCTTTTATATACTAACTCTGTTGTTGCACTACAATGAGGTTAAGTACAAACAACATGTTCACTGAAAGTGGTTGTCAGAGATTACCAATATACTGTCAGTACCTGTAAAACTAGCAGTACTCCAGATGTCACATTCCTGCAAGCTCAGAGACTCCTTTCAACATTTATTTATGGTGTTTTTTGATGAAAGGGATATATTGTTTTTAGGTGAAAAAAAACTTTTTTTTGTTTTTTTGACAAATATATGAATTTGTCTTCATGATATTTAAAGCCGGATTGTGACTTTTGCAGTCTGCAATGGTTTTATTTCTCAGAATTTTATTATAACTGCTGTATGATGGAATGCTAGTTATACAAATGATGAACAGACACGTCAAGGAAGGTAAGTTTGCATTCTGATAAGGCCAAACTCTATGTGCTTTTAGAATGAGAAATGAAATATATTTTGGACTGTAGCAGAAAAATTGTAGTGCACAAGTTCAAGAGATGGTCAGAAGCATTGTATATTAAGTTATTGAAAAATTTTCCAGGCATATGTCTGAGCTGGAAATTCATTCCTATACTGTAGGGCTTTTCCCTGTAAACGTTAGAGCACCAGCTGCATACATTTTTACATATTGTGCAAATGGTGATTTTACAAACCACCAACAAACATTTTGGGGTACACGCTGAGTCATATCTGAAAAATTATAGCCATCCCATTTATGAAGAATAAAAATACTAATGTTTTGTCTACATTTGAAGTGTTATTTATGCTTAAGACATGTTTTCTTTTGCCAGTGCATCAGTGTGCAACTGTCACTGTGTCACTCATGCAGTTTAGTGCTATCTCCAAGATTAAAGGTTATGATGCTAGGAGAGATGTTAGAACTGGAGCTCTGAAGTCTACAAGGAGATGAATATTTTGGAGTCAGTTTCTGTTTTGAAGAAGGAGAATGTGAAACAGGATATATCTTGTCTGTATAATAAAATTATTTAGTTGAAGGGATTGCTATAAATACTCATACTCTTGACAATCCTGTGATGGAACTTCAGTTTGAACAGATACATACTCCCTCTATATGGACCGGTTGGATTGGAGAAACTATTTTTTATGATGCTTTTCCTTGTGACATTGTGTTTGTGTTCATTTGTTCTTTCTTTATTTTTATTGTGCTATTTTGATTCCCTATTCTTAAAGATTATTTTATTACAATTCAGTGTGGGAGAAGGAAGACATATTTACAAGACTGTGATTCCCAGATCTGATTGAGTGGTAAGTTGTTATTGGACTTCTGTGCAGGTCATGGGTTGCCTATAACAAATGTGGCTATGTGTATTGTCAACACTTGTGGAAAGAAAGGGTGGACAGACCCAGCATACAGTCATTCCATGAGTAAGAGCTGGATATGCAAGACAGGACATTGGCTGGCCACATGTGGAGACCCAGATGAGGATGGTTGCCTTACCGAGAATGTCTGCTAGAAGGTTAGTCCAACCTCTACCATTAGGAGGATTTCAGTTGCTTTCTGCATGAGGTCAAGAGTGTTGAATTTAAGGTGGCGTCAAGGAGTTGTGACCAAATGATCATCACTACCTGGCATGGTGGCAACCATAGCGATTTACTAGTGAACACAAGCATTCAAGTAGGCCATCAAGTTAAGGAAGTTGCCGTTATGGGGTATGCTTTTAGAATGGTGCTTTGATTGATATTACAAGTTCCTGCAGGCTAAGGAAACACAGTTGCTGAAATGAAAGACTGTACAAAGGAGTAGATTTATGAGGCAATGGAGAAAGACTCTTGTGTAGCCTCAAACCATTTCTGGCAAACCATTCAGCACTTCAGAAGGTTTTATAAGACTTTATTCAAGCTGGGCTGAGTAAGGACAGGAAAATACTAACTACTACTGATGAGCCTGTCAAGTGAAAGAAGGAGCATTTAGAGGAAGTGAAACTCAATGGATAAGCCCACCTTTTTGGAGGCAGTGCCTAGAAACGATGTCACTGCGGTGGTCACAGGATTCTATATTTAGAAGGTTTCAGTTGTCACTGACTCCGAAAATTAACAGTGAGGATATTACTGATACCCCCAATAAAGACCACTGACTCAACTTGACATTCCATACTTATGCCCTCGTCAGACTTATTGGTAGCAGCAGTCTTTTGGTCACTTGGCTACTTAGTCCACTTCAGCTTAGAGCTCCTCTAAGGATGTCGCTCCATCTTGAGCTGGTAAAAAGTGGGAACTTAAGTACTGTAACTGGTAATAATCTTGCTCTTGCATTTGACCAACTCCCATAGGTCTGTAGTACAGATATACTTATGAATCTAGTGGCAGTATATCGTAATTGTTTCTGAAAGTAATATTTTTGTTGCTTCGCTTCATACATACACTTCCTTATGTGATTTTATTGACCCCTGGTATGAGTTCTACCACATAAATATGAAAGGATGTGAGGTGCAGGCAGCCTCTCCTTTCTAAGGAAAGACTGAGGTCTAATGAGCACAATGATTATAATTTCTCTTAAGACAACATAACATATCTTGTCTGGGAGGATTTCTGCCAACTTAAGCTAATTACCTTTTTTTTTTCAGGTAGCTTGCAATCATTCAGCCTAGCTTGCATTGTTTGTAAAACACTTTATCTGCCTCTGTTTTTTTACTGAGATTCAGTTAATTAGGAGGAAGACACTCCTTTGAGCTGCTTTTGAGCAGAACAATGATCCTTTGTGACAATCTTCAAATTTAGCATGGTACGTTTGGCAATGTGTATGCAGTCTATTACATGTGAACCACACATTGAACAGACTAGTCTGGCTCAGTCTTGCTCTCTTGCTTTGAAAGTTATTGCTCCATTTATTCAATAGATTGCAAGGTCTTCACTAAGGAGACACTGACTACTGTACCTTGGATGTCCGCACAATGTGGCAGGGTAACAGAAAGGTTCTGTGCAACCTAAATCTTTTCTGACAGCATAATTTCAGGAAGAGACTGTTGTGTTCAAAGTATTTAATGATCTCAGTCTGGAACAACATCAGGAATGTTGATATCTTCTGGTCCTACTTGATCTCACTGCAGCATTTAACATGGCAGACGACGAGCTCTGGCTGCAGTGATTGCATTCCTACCTTTTAAATTATTCACAGTTGTTGACTGGTTTTCTTTATACTTCATGGAGCACATGTAGTGGGCTGTCTCTGTAATTCTCTTTTCCCTGCATTCAGTTTTCATTGTATATGTTTCCTCTCAGTCAAGGGACACGCTTGCAGTGTTTATTATGCCAAGTTCTACCTCCTTTCCTGTCAGTAATTTATGTCAGTTGTTTTATTGTTTTATCATCTGAACAAGTTTAGATGATATGTTTTCCTGGGAGATGTCATGTTAGGTTTTGCTATGATAATAGTTTTATGTGCAGCGCACCACTAGTAGGTGCACTTTAGGAAAACAACAGAACACACGGATCCAAATTAACAATCCTCCAAGAAAAAACAGCTATCTTAATTTCAATAAAAATGTTTTATTTTTACCAGTAAACTTGGTTTCATCCCACAATAGGCCAAGGACCTAGGTTTCACTAAAAACTTTTTCAATTGTATAGCCTAACATTCACTTATGAAGAATAAAAAGCTGTGGTGGTAACTGTATTTTGAATATGCTAACATTTGCATATAACTAATACTGCATCATAACTTTGCAATCCTAAGCCTAGCGACATTATTCATTAGGATATATTCAGGGTACAGCATTTATGAATGCAGCTGTGACAGTATGGAAGGCAGAATCTCCCATGTGAGGGAAGCTGTATAGGGGGATTGCCCCCTGCATAGCACCTTAATATTGGACTGGTGTCCACAAACATTTAACCACAGTTTTGTAACTCTGCAGTGAAATGGTTAACTGATTCTGAGATCCATTTCTTAACATGCAGTAACCTATATAGATGGTACTTGAGCATTCTAACAAAATAAAGGTAATGAAAAGCTTTGTGTTTAGTTATTTTTGGGAGATGACACCACATGAGGTGGAGGCTTTCATTATTTCTCTTTGAAATGACTATGTCTTGGACGAAAAGCAATGCGGTATTCAGAATTGTGCATTACTATATGTTGAGCCATCACTCAGCTCTTCAGTATCATGTATAAAAACTACCTCCTTATCTGTTAAGATATTTCACTTATAGTCTCATGTGTTCCTTTTAACACCTATACTTAGCAGAAATATAATGTAACAGAAACCTGCAGATAAGAGTTACAATGTATCCTGTTTTCTTCTTACTTGCTCCATTTTACTTTATGCAATTCTCTTCTGCTTCATATGCTGTAATTCTGTTTTATTTCTGATACTTCCTTTATACAGATTGCAAAACAGGTCATGATCTTTCTTTGCCATTATTAGCTGAGAAGTATTTATGGACATGTCCTTAGGGCAGAGTGCAACCTGCCACCTCTTCTGGGCATGGTAGATGACATTTGAAAACCCAGCATGAAAAGTTTCCCTTTGAGGACTCCTGCCACTCACTTTTACTTTTCCTATAGAAGGCTGAACTGTGTCAGTGGAACTACCTGACCTTTCATTAATATCAGATTTTTTCTAAGGCAGCACCCCAGTGGTTGCTATTGTAATAGTCTGTAAGACTTTCTCCCACTAAACTATGTCTCCTGTGCCTTCTTAGTTTAAAGTCTATAAGGCATGGAAGAGAATCCAGCTGCTTCCTTTCTTTCTTTGTCTCCACTAGCAATCATACATATCAGCATGTTTAGATAGAATTTGCAAGTGGTATTTCTTTTACTTATCAACTGCATTGAAATATACCAGCTTAGCTGAGAGGATTCTGAAGACAATTTAAATGATAGCCATAGAGCAGTGGGAGACCCACCTGGAATTGTAAAGTAAATCCCCACGTACATACTCCCACACCCACACCTACAAATTGTGTATTCTGTAGATAATGGTTTTACAGAAACTGTCATATGAAAGTACGAAGTGCAAACATACTAGGCAAATTGTCACTGTAATATTTGTAATAAACAGTATTTCCATGGAATTCATGAAGTTTAAATGAATAAAAGTTAAATGCATGAGGATTAATTTTATTAACATGACAGTTATGTGGTTTTCAACATGCCTTCACAACACTGAATATTTGCCTTTACTTTTTCTATACTTTAGATATTTTACTTATGTTTATCTTAACCATTTAAACTTTTGTTAAACAAGTGTTGCCTGTATTATTTAATATATTACAAATATTACTTTTATTATTTTATATCTTACAACAGAGCCCATTTTATTACTCAAATAAGTCACTCTCAAGTATGATTTTTGGAATGATACCAGCCCACCATGGGGCTACAGCCAGTTAGTACAAACACATCTCATCTTATTTCTGACTTGGAATATGCATGTAAACCTCCCATAAATCACACATTTAGTATGGGAAGGCCAATCCTTGTTAACAGCAGGACTAATGTCTGCAGGTATTAGGACAGCTTACCTCCTGAATCTTTCTTGCACTGAGTGAAACATCTCTTTCTAAGTGTTGGGATCATTTTCTCATATCAAAAGGCTGACGTCCTTTTAAATTTCCATGTTCTACCCATTACCTCACTGCTTTTGCAAAATATTAAGGTAAAGAAAACAGTACAGAGACATGCAGTGCCATTTCCTGAAATAGTGGTTAAAACAGTGCCTTATACCAGTATACCAGAACTTTCTGTAATGAAAAAGAGCATGCATAAAGAATGAGTAGTATTATGTAGAAAGGAAAGATGTTATATATATAAACATGGTGTGACAGTTTTTGTATACCCCTCATTACATTTAAATGCACATTTGGTATTTTGAGGTGTAGTTTTACTGCTTTTTTAAACAGGTTAATCTTTGGGATTAGAGTAATGTAGTTCTGTTATGAAACTCTGACTTTCTAAAGTTGTCATTCCAAAAGCTCAAAAAATGCCCAATATCCAGAAGGTGGAAAAGTCCATTTTACTTTTTTTCTGCAGGTGATGCAAGCCCCCTTGCATTCCCCGATTCGGGGGCCAAGCCCCCCCCAACTTTACATACCGATTCCACGGTCGCATCAACTCAAAGAAGGGAGCAATCTCCTTAAAGAGGTGAATTGTTTCTGGCACACATTTAGAAATGACACCAGCAGCTATGATTTCCTGTGGGAAAAAGTGTTTGGCATTATGGTGTTCATCTTTTTTTTCTGTGGGCTACTGATACTCACGCCATTTCACCTTGAACATGTATAGAGGAGCCTCCTATTGTCATTGTGCAGGCATTTCCACTGCTTGGCAACCACCACTGAGACTAGTACATCTCTATAATGTTTTTTTGTTGTAGTGAGCTTGATTCATGCTTGAGTCTGTGAACTTGCACTAAATTTAGGTTTATACAGTATAAAACTGCACATACACACAGACACACACACACACACTCTAACTCACTCTGTCTTTTTTATTATCATACAGCACTTATTTCCTAAACTCGTACTTTCTCTCTTTCTCTCATACCCCACCACTAATTACAGTTATTCCTGCATCCATTTATTTCCTGCTCATTTCCATAACTTCTCCTTTCATATCTCTCTTACCATTTTTTAACCTACATTCTACTTGTCTGTCTGTAAATTATTATTAAAATTCAAAAACACCCTAGTCTGATCTTTTCCCTGCAGCCATAGTGCTATTAATACATTAATTGTTGCTGTATGTTATTTCGGTACTTACGTATTATCGCAACCAGATTTTGCGACCTCTTTTACTTTCTTCACTTTTACTGAAATGGCCTCACTGAAGTGTGATATCGAAGGGTAGACTGGCAGAAAGTCTGCTGGGGATATCGGGGGGGGGGGGGCTTTAAAAAACTAGTAAGACTTATCATTTTGAGGTGTGTGGGTAGCATCCTTTAAAGACGTCAAGCATTGAATTCAGCGATCGCAGTGGTTGCGTGTGTACGTGTGTTGGACCGAAAGGAGTGTAGGAGTTAGCGTGCTATCTGTGGAAAGGATTACTTTGTACTGCAGTTCCTTGTGGCGAAGGACTATTACTTCTTCAGCGTTACCTGTTTGGGTTTTTTTTTTTATGTATGACAGTATTATGAAGGTTAGAAACAGGTTTGGTGGACTTAGGTAGCTTAATCATTGAAACGGCTCATAAATAATACAGGTTTGAAAATAGAGATTTCCTACTTCACCAACTACAGCATGTGGAAGGAACATGTTCGCAGTAGAATGGGACTCGCTTAACTGACAGGAGATGTTGGCGGTAGAAAAGGGGAAACCTGTTTTTGAACCTTATTTTTTTTGAGCCATTTCAATGATAAACCTTCCTAAAAGTACAAAAACATTACAGAACACATTTCTCTAACCTTCATAGCACTACACTGCTACTACTTGACCTAAACAGAAGCAGCCAGCATTACTGCAAAAATCTGGTTGCGATAATACGTAAGTACCGTAATTTCTCTCTTCAATAATTAGCAATTTATGATAATTTCTCTCTTGTTTTTGTGTTAAAATGTTATGTTCATGTAAGAAATATTTAAAAATATTTAAACATCATGTAAATAAGCTCATGTACAGATGTTTTTACCCTGCAATTGTAAATGTATGTCATGTATAACTTAAATGTGAAGCTTTTCTCCCTGGGACTCCACTGAAAATGGATTTTGTCCAGTCGGACTTTTCCCGGTCAACAAAGACAAATAAATAAATAAATTAATTAATTAAATAATATCTCTAGGGGAATATAATACAGTATGAGTCATTTTAGCTGTTAAAGGTAGATAGATTTCCCTTTAATGCCAGTGGACATTTTAAAAGCTTGCCAGTGATATGTTTTGTTGGAGAGTTTAGCTAAAAATTCTTCAGTTTTATTATAAGTTGTTCTAATTTAGCAGGTTGGTAAAGACTGACAGAGAATGTTCTACACATTTAAGCAGATGACTGTAAACTGTTATAGTTCTGACATGTTTACCAGGAATAGCATTATAACATATAATACAATTATGCATTTAAATGAAACTTTGGCTCTAATAAATGTTGATCAAAGTTTAAAGCTTGAGCAAATATGTTTCTAAGTAACTTAAAATTATCTACAACTTAAGTAAGGGTACCTAAGATTGTTTACATAGATTACTGAGAAAGTTGCAGTTGGATGGGTTACCAGGGAATAGCATGGCCTTTTGTTTTATTGGAATTTAGCTGGAGTCTTGACTGAGACAATAATTCCTTAAGCATAGATAAGGAATTCTTCAGGAATATTTTATTTTATCTTTATTTTTACTTTACATTTGTTTCCAGGATAGTTCACAGATCACAAGTGACCATTTGCAAGTATTACCCACGAATACAGCAACAATTTAGCATAAAAAAGGAGTGAAATCATTTACATACTCAATAAGTTCTTCTGCATGACAGTGTGCATACAAAACATTCAAAAAAGAGGTCTATATTATAAGCATGAATGTTTACTTACCCGAATACCTAAATGCCGACACATATTCCGCGACCTGGAAATACACCGAACACCCTAAACCGCAAAATCCAAAAAGTCGAACCGTCATAGTTGTCCAACCGCACCGCCTGCTACATACTACCTACACAAACAAACCACATACATACACTAACCAAAACCCTACTTCTAACCCTAAACTAAACCCTACTTCTAACCCTACACTAAATCATGCATATACCATGTATGCACTTAACTTAACCCGCACCCTAACCCTAAGGTCCGTAACCATCGCACACTTACCTTAAAAAGCTCTACCCAAACAAGCTAAATAATCCACACACATGCACTTAACAAAACCCTACTTCTATCCCTACACTAAATCTAACATACATTACCATCTATGCACTTACCTTAACCCGCACCCTAACTCTAAAGTCCATAACTATCGCACACTTACCTTATGGAGCTATACCGCAGAAGGGCCAAGTATGACAATTCGACATTTCCGATTTCGACTTCTGAGCGATCGATGTTGTCGCAGTTCGATGAAGATGTGTCAGCGTTTAGGTATTCAGGTAAGTAAACTTTCGTTCTTTTAATATAGACCCCAAAAAAGATATTGAAAAAGAGGCAGTCTAGATAGATCTTTGCAAAATGGCTACCTGTGTAGATTCAGCCTATAGTGCTGCTTTATTTCACCAAGACATTCTATTTATCAATGCACTTTCCCCTTCCTACCCCTAAAAACCCCTTCTTCTGCAAACTGGTGTAATCTGAGAGGTAGCATATTTAGATACTTTAGATTTGGAGTAGAAGAGGGCACAATCACAGAAAGAAATGGTTTAAACTGCCTTCAGTTTGACTCTGATATCTGCTGTCTAACATGTAGTAAGTGCATTGATCCATTCTGAACCATTTGCAGTCATGCCAAGTAGAATTAATAAAAGCTGACCAGAACCTTAAGATAAATCCAGTACTTTTCATTAGGTATGAGTTCACTTTGTCTGACCTCACCTTATCTTTTTCATCTCTGTCTTAAACAGTAAATTGTGTATTCTTTTAGTGGTTTATATATGTATGCATGCATGCTCGTGCACACAGGTATATACAAATATATATATATATATATATATATATATATATATATATATATATATATATATATATGGTTGCCATTCAGGATGTAGACTGTTCAGAATGCGGACACTCAGAAGGGCACTGTCAGAAAGTTGACAGGTCAAAATGCAGATATTTCAGAGGTTCAGAATGTATATAGCGGTAAGCTGTGTGGTATTAGTGCTGGGAACGTGTTTATGTGAGTGTTGGTGGGTTAGAATGAGAGTAAGAGTTAGGTAAGCAGATAACTTTGGAATTTTGCTTGTTTGCTGGTGCATGCGTCTGTGTTTGAGCCTGTCTCGTTTACTGACAGTGTTAAGAAAAGTTTTTTTTCTAAATAAGGAGAAGGGTTATGGTTAGGGAAAGAGAGTTAGGGATAGCATGTATTAGTAAGCTTGAGCAGTTTCACACACGCACACACACGCGCGTGTATACACACACACACACACACACACACACACACACACACACACACACCACTCAGTAAAATGACAAAGAACTAAATAGGTTATTAACATATTTTCTGCAGTTTAATTTCACAGTTCTAATCTTTCAAATTTCAGTTTTTACTTTTAGTCTTTCACTTAATGTAAGCTATGCTTATAAACTTCTAAGTGGAACTTTGTTCACTTTAAAAATGGACTTGGATTGCCTATAAGGGAATAAGGGGAAAACCATTTTGAAACTGGGTGTTAAAAAGCAAAAAAAATCTCATATTTGCTTATCAAGCGGATAGCATTTAGACTGTTTGGTTTGACAAGTAGTTCCTGTGGGAAAGATAACATTGCAGTTGTTTTGGTAATGCTACATAATGTGATTTTTATGTCATTAAAAATGCATTTGGACAAACAACACCAGTGTCTGAATAACATATGAGTTGACAACAAAGATAAGGTAAAACATAAGTAATCCATACCCTCTTGCATCCCGTAAACCTTATCTTCCATGAGGATTACAGCAGAAAATGTTATGTCGCGGTGTCCCTTTGGAGATTATTAGTCCTTAAGTGCATTCCATTTGAACTGTACTTGACAGCCCAGTGAAAATGAGCTTAGAGATATGAATCTACATTGAGCTAATGTTTGTTACTGTAAATATCAGCACACTAGAGCTAGGGACTTGACATTATGGTAAGAGCAGGTCTTCTTAAGTTAGTAGGACTTCTAATTGGGTGGGTGGAACATTATTGATTACTGACACAAAAACTTAAAAGTGCTTTGTTACTTAAAAATTAAAAAAAATGACAAGAACACTATTAGTTCATATTAATAAACCTTCTCATTTTTTATGGTGCATTGAAAAAGAAAACTTCCATTACCTCAACACTGGCAACCAAGTAAAACAGTAAATAGAGATTTTATTATAAACCACAGAATCATTTAGATATACAGTATAAGAACTGCACATTGTCTGGAACAGCTTGGAAGAAAGTTGTACATAAGCCAGTTAACACACCAGTTTACATGTGCAGTATAACTCTTCTATTAGGTAGTAGATGTAGATATAGCAGTTATCAAAGCACAGTAGTTCGGTACAGCAGTTTACAAGTCTGAATCTGTGGCTACAGCCACATAAAACAAGAGCCTATAATGAGTGGAGAAACACTAAAACCTAGCTAATGGTCCACTGTACGGGGCAAAAATAATGTGCAAACATAGTAAGGATGGAATGTTTTAAGCATAGCAGACCTTAACATATATTACTGAGGAAACCTGCTTTATTAATTCAGAGTTTACTTTTCCTGTGAGGGGAAATCTTTGTAGGCTGCTAAGAACACTTACAGGACTGATCAGCCTGAGATCCCATTAAATAAGGTCTGAATAACATTATGAGGTAGTCACATCTGAGTCAGGATCTTCTGCCCCACTACTTGTAGAGGACATGCCACATAAATAACCACTTCTTACATCAGTAGAAGGTTTTGGGTATGAGTTCCTCTTTGATGGAGGATCCACAAAGTGTCAGACTAGGACACTGATAAGAACAGATAGTACTAACTGGAGGCCAGAGCACAAACAAAGCCAGCTTTCAGCCTTCCTCATAACTAAATTACAATGTGAGCATCTTCTAAACTGAAATAGTCCATTGATTGACCATTTGGGGATATACTTGAGGTCAGAACACCACCATAAAAATGGTTTCCCCTTGGTCAAGTCTTAAGTCCCTGATATGTCTTATTGAAATTACATTTCCTCTTAATGTATTTCCTTTAAGTTACATTATAATGCACAGTTTGAGTGATGGCATGGGTTGTGCTTGCCTTTACAGAATCTTTGACCATTTTTGTTTTCACCACAGTTATGTATCTGAGGAACTTGTATATTTAAACAATGGGTGTGAAGTATTCCTTATATGGCATGTGGGAGAACTGCAAAAGCAGTGAAGAATCAATGGTGTAGGCTCAATGTAAACTTCAGGTGTTTGCATTTGGTAGTCAACTCTTGTAGTCAAACCTCTTAGGTTGTATTATATTAACGATGGAAGAGGCATTAAGGATTTGCATGCATCCATACCTCTCAACCTCTTAGCACAAGAAATCTGGGCAAAGCCTAAAATAATGGGGGGAGACAGATTTTAAATACTGCTCTTACAGACTTAGAACATTGCTAGAATAACAGGATTTGACTTAGCATGCATTTTCTGAAGGAAATGAAGCCTGAAACTCAAATGAATTACATTATTTAGTTATTTCAACCCTCAATAATTTGCCAGAAAAACACAAATTTTATAAGAAATAGGCAGAATATATGAGGCAAAAATCTGGACATTCTGCAAAGATCTGGACAGTTGAGAGGTATGCATGTCCTCAACAATAGTGAGCATAACCAGGTGAATATGACATTATTCAGGGCAAGAGGTGATACATTTCTTATCATCTTACCAGTGCACAGCACACAGAACAGGGAACTGAGTAGTGGATCTGTAAGAACAGGAAGTATATGGCTAATTGGCTGTACCATTGGACTAAAGAATGGAGGGAGTCAGGCAGATAGCTCACTAGATACAGGAAGCAGAAGAGAATTGTCAGTATGAGGAAGAAAATGTTAGGGCAGCTGAAACTGTAAAACCAGCTTGGAGTACATTAATGAATGGGACAGTGGGTGTAGAAAAGAGAGAGTCTTAAGTACTTAACAGGCTCAGCCTTCTTCTATCTAAGGCAGTATAGATTAAGAGTAAGATTAAGATTACCATTCATTTAAGACAATTGCCAATGCAGGCTTGGTAACCCTATTATGGAGCCAGTTTGTACTCATCAATGTGTATTCTTCCTTAGGACAGGCTACAGCTGAAGGGGCTATTTTCTGCATCTTTTCAAAGTAACTTGCTAAACTGCAAAATATTTTCTCTGGTATATATATATATATATATATATATATATATATATATATATATATGTATATATATATATATATATATATATATATATATATATATATATGTCTAACTGCATTCTTATGGCTCCCAATGCATAACTGCACATGGAGAATTTCACAATGCTGTGTTTAGACTGCCTCTTTTTCAATCTATGGTACCAGAAATTTCCAGATCCTGAAATATTTGCTACCTCTAATGCCTTCACACATAAAATAATCCAAGTGGTAAATACTGCATGAATCAAGGAATCACAGCCTTGCATTTTGCCTCTTCTTCCAGATAAAGGACATCCAAGGGATATATTGTTTTTATATGAGAAACACATCTACTAGATTTGAAGATGCTTTGACTATGAGCTCTTTCGAAGACAGATTGTCTGGAAAAGTTAAGGAGATGTTAACGATTCATCTGGTGCTGTTAGCCTTACTGTCGTGTCTGAGGCTGAGAGTTCTACAGGTAGTTGTAGACAAGCATAGCTGGATCCAGCACTAGTGGACTAAGGCAGTCGCCTAGGGCCCACTGGTTGGGAGGGCACTAGCCGGGGAGTATCACGTTCTGTGTCTGGTTGCAACAGCTATGTCATCTCTGCATGTATTCGCACACAGACCTGTTGTTTGTTTATGTCTTCCTTTCTGAGCACGCAATATTTGAATAGAAGGCATTCCTACTTCAGATATAGGATAGCTGTGTGTGTGTGTGTGTGTGTGTGTGTGTGTGTGTGTGTGTGTGTGTGTGTGTGTGTGTGTGTGTGTGTGTGTGTGTGTGTGTGTGTGTGTGTGTGTGTGTGTGTCTGTGTGTGTCTGTGTCTAAACTGCCCGAGCTAGGGTTAGCAGGTGGTTTGTAATTTGTTCAAACCCTGTACCTTAGTTACAGGAAACAAGAGACTGAATCCTCTACCCCAACTACCAAGCAACTAAAGAAATGAAGTTTCAGATGCATTTTCAAGGAATTGAGTTTTGGGTGCATTTTCAAGGAATTGTGAGCTTCAAGAGAAAAGAAGAGACATCTACTGCTGCAGTTGCTATGTCTATTTGTTTAGCCATTGGTATCACTATTGTGCTATAGAAATGAAAAGTACTGTTAGTAGCACAACAGGTGACAGATTTGCTTTTGATGCAGAAGGCTGTGGGTTCTACTCCCACAGCATGTAGATGGATTACTGATACTGTGTTGTACTTTAAGGGAAGAGGGGTGCTGCAGTGATGCATGCACTGGATGAGATGCCGAGTAACTATGGTCCTGTTATCAGTTTGCCATCCATTCCCTATTGCAATATTACCAGCTTACTTTTTTTTTTTAAATGTAACATATACAATGTACTCTTTGAGAGCAGGAGGCACTGAAATTGTAGATGAAACACTGAAATATAAAGTTGGTTACTAGCAGCAACCTCTTCATTAGATACAGATCCCTTTAATGTGGTATTATTCAAATAACTTTTATTTCTGCAGAGATTGTGCATATTGGCTGATATTGGTGGATTATTATGACAAACGTTTGAGTTACCTTAAGTTTTCTGAATTGGGCAGTTTTAACATTATTATTGGTTGATATATTTTGTTTCATTGCTTACTGGAAAAATGTTCAAAACTACAAATTTAAGACACACACTGACACATGGTGCTGTATTATACAAGGAATATAATTTAATACAATCAGGAATGTGCATCAAAGAACTCATGCATGTTTGCATGGTCATAAAAATGTGTGCAAGAGGCTATAATTTGAAAACAGCTCAAAACATTTATCTGCCACTGACCAGATGCATTTTCTTTGAATTAGGGTTTCAATTCCATTTCAATGAATGTGAGCTTCGAGAGCAGGGACGTTTTAATGCTAAATCTGTTTTTATTGTGAGACTTCGATGTCTGTGCTATCAAATTTGAAATAAAAGTTTTAAATTAAGTCCAAATATTTGCAATCATTTTAGAACTAAAGCAGAAAACAGCATGCGCCCTGAGAGGTTTGAACAGTGCTTATGTTAACTGGGGAAAGATATCCAAGTAATGGGACACTGGAATGGCTGCAGGGGAGACTGTGTATAGGGGGGCCCAATCCATTACCTTGACTATGATCCGGCTCTGCAGATAAATCACCATCATTGAAAGAACATCTATTCTATCCAGTTTCCACAATAGCCATCATGATATGGCAAGCACTTCAGATTGTCTAATTCTAGAGAGTGTTTACATCCCGGGTAATCATTCTTCAATGAAAGAAAGCCAGACAAGCAGACCTTTCATATGATGACCTTTCTTCTGGTTATTTAGATGTGAGATTTTTCAGAGATGGACTTTTTTTTTCATTTTAAATGCCAGTTTTTCCATTCTGATCAAGAATTCCAGCAGAGCATAGTTGATCAAGAGATGTTCAACATACTGGAGGCAATGCGCCTGTAACAAGGAACAGCCTCTGTCTCTTCTTTTCTGCATTCATATGAAGTAATCACCTCACTCCAGCAAGGAAGAGTCCTACATCCAGTGATCTGCTGAACAACCACTTTTCTCAAGGAAGTTTTGTCTGTTCGGACTGAATCGTGCATTTCCTGCTTTCACAAAGCCCTGCTTATCAAAACATAAACACATTTTTAAATTCTGCCAGACTTTTTCATTTCTCTATGCAGGTTTGGCTTATCTCCTCTGTCAAAATATATGTGTTCTCATGGGGTTTTCCCTATCAACCTACTTTGGAGTGATGCAAGCACTTGTTAAATATCTACTATTGATAGCCCTTAATTTGCAAATTACCTAAGTGGCAATATGTTTTTTTTTTTTTTTTTTACTTTTTTATGTAACTTTAACATAATTATGAGCACTGATACTATATAAATGTAAGCTGACTATACACTCATTATATTTATGGATTTAGCTGCATGTGTTTGTTCATTACTATTATATAACTTAGTACTGCATTACCTGTTTTGTTTGCTTTGCCTATCAGGCTATTGCGTTTACCATAAATAAGACTTTTTTTGATGGAAAATCTAAAAATTTAAAAGCTTACAAAAAAGTTTTTTTTATTTATCATTTTTGCCTGCATACATGTAGTTCCTTCACTGGCATCATAATACTTTCAAACAGTTTCTGAAGAAGATCTTTCATTTAAGGCCTCCTAAACCATTCTGTTTCTCCAACTTAACTGTAAAGGTGTCACTGACTCCATTGAACTTTCTTTACCAGGTGAATTTAAATGACTTCTTTTTGAAATGTCAAAACTTGTAACAACAAGTCCTGGAATGATGACAAAATGACCAAAAGCACAGAACGGTGAAAGTTGGACATCACTTTTCTCCTTTAAATTTCATTTTTTCAAGGGAACAAGTCCTCTCACCCTCAAACTTAAATACACCAGCGCCGACATTGCCATACCGCTGATGAAAGGGAATATTCAAAGAAAAGGCAATCTCACACTAAGATGTGTAAGTCTGCATTTTTGAGAATTCAGTGTTCTGGAATATGCAATAATAAGTCTAGAAATTTCAAAAAGGTTACTAAATTTAACCATATTTTTCTGGAAGACTCAATTAATTCATCAAGGAGAGTTTTTGAGCTACATATATGAAAGAAATTAGGCCTCGAAAGCTTTTTGAATAAATAGCTTCATGCAATCCTCCACAGGGGCAGAATTTCAATGACAAATAATTCTTCTTTTACGCTTAGATAGTTTTAGATATATTTTTCTATAAACTCATGGTTTTTTTTTTTTTCTTCCAAGGCAAGAGTAAAAAGGGGGTAGAATCTTGCCCACAATGGATTTTTCACTGAGAACTCGGGTATCATATTGAGAAAACATAGTCCCCGTGAATGTCTGATCAATTATTTTCTAACCTTCATGAAAGAAAAAACAGGGTTGCCCAGTTTCTAAGCAGAACATTTTTTTTTTCAAATGACTGGCCATGTTTCCTATTTATGAGAAATACATCTCATTTTGCATTGCATTCTGAATGATTCTGCAGCTGCTACAGCTTCCTCCTTTAAAATACATCTAATGTTTGTCAGGCTGCAATGCAGAGAGCCATTCAAACATTTACTAAACATTACAGATTGGGTAGCCAGTCTAGAGGTTGAGGAGGTTTTCCATCTCTTGTTTGCTGAGGGGCACACTGCTTGATACCCTGACATTCGTATAATGAATTCCTGCAGCAGTGATGCACTTAATACAAATAATATAGCTGTATAACTATGTACCCACTCTAACAGGAGATGCTAGAATAACCGGATCAGTGTTGAACAACAGATTACCTTTCTTATTTCCCTGAGTGTCTATTACCTTATAGGTCTAATGATTTTTGTACAAATCATATATTCTTAGAGTACTTTGGTTTATGCACTTACCATGATGAGGCATTTTACTGATTAGTTGTTTTTGTTATACTTTTGAAGTTATGCCCTTTCAAACAACATTTGTGAGTGCTATTCCCTTTAGCAGCATCCTTTCTGGACACCAAAAACAATGCCCCCCCCTTAAATGACTGATACATTGATAATTTAGATAAAATATAGCTAAATCCCAAATGATCAAGAACACTTTTTCCCTACAACCTACCTGCAAAGATCAGAGTAATTATTTTTGGGGGGGGACAAGCCAGTTTGTATACCACCCCTATGCCCAGTGTAGGGGGGCACTGACCATATATCTGTATCAATATCTATATCCACGTATCTATATCTATATCTTTATATGTGTGTGTGTGTGTGTGTGTGTGTGTGTGTGTGTGTGTGTGTGTATGGGTCTACTTCTATTCGCTGACAGCCCATTTCACTGAAACCCATTTGGTCGACAGCTCATTTCATTGACAAAAGTATTCAAGGCAAAAACATGGGTTTTGCCCCCCTCCCCACTGTTGTGCGACTGTGGAGTTGTTATATATAGTTGGGGTGGGGTGGGGGGGGCGCAGCCCCCCTTCTAGAATGTTTGTCGATGAAATGAGCTGTCAACCAAATGGGTTTCAGTGAAATGGGCTGTCAGCGAATAGAAGTAGACCTGTGTGTGTGTATATATATATATATATATATATATATATATATATATATATATATTTATACTAATTTCACAAAGTTGCACAACACTGGGAAAAAAATGCCCCATTAAATTATGCAGCATTGTCGTATAAACAATGATCCAACTGTGGATAGGAAATTAGCCTTCAGTCTGCTACAAAATGTGATATCTGCTTGTTAAGTTTGCAAAGTTAGTTCCTAATCAACTAGTCCTTGATTACCTGCAGGAAAGACAAAACTAACAGAATGATGACGTAATGTTTTCATCTGTGGAGTAATTCTGTTCAGTGTCTGTTTACAGGTTGCATTCCCTAGGGACATTGCACTGCTAAATAGGTCATACTCAGCATTTGGCCACATTTTTGTTAATAATTCTTGCCCTAGTAATCCTGCTATTTAAAAAAATGCACTGCTTTAGTGAGCAAACTTGCACAACCCATTAGCAGAGATTCATAACAATTGTTGCAGTCTTAGCAGTAAAGACGGCATGCATGTCAGACGTTTCAAGTGCTGTGCATGACTTACAGCTCAGAAAGAACTTTATTATACAAGTAATGCTCCACATTGGGTTAACTCATCATTAAGGACAGTTATTCTTAGATCTTTCTCTTAAAAGACCCAGACTGATCCCGCGATATTCAAAAACTGGGTCAGACTCATTGAGGAAGTTGTAAGAGACCATACGTTCCTTTGTTCTCTGAATCTTCACAATGTTCATTCTATCATAAAAACTGAAAGTTCTAGGCAGTTCATTTACTTATAGGTACTCAGAGTTGCCCTGTATTACTCCGGTTTTGAGAAACCTTTACTGGTTGCCAGTTTGTATATTGGTTTTAAAGTCTTGCTATAATTTTATTTAGCCTAAATGAGCTGGATTTACTGTCCAATTAGACCCTGTGGACATTTAACTGGTACTGCTGAAGGTGAATTTTATGGTTCATTAAACTATTTATTTTATTAAAATGTGAAAACCAAAGTTCCTTTCACAACATTTTTATTAAACTGTGTGTTTTATTAAACTATTAATTTAACAGTTTGGCAATTACATAACTTAATTCAAAATTACTTAGCCATGCTAATCCATCATAATTACGACTCGTCCTAAAGTGACATAATCTCTTCCTTCCAGCCCACTAATATTAATGCAATTTTTAAAATAATTTTATTTCTAAATTGGTGTAAAACGACCTTTGTTTTTGTTTTTTTGTTTTTTTACATAAAAACGTGTTCAATGCAAAAACAATGGTTGTTTCATACCTTTAGACATGATCTTTAAGAGATTAAGTTGCCGCTTTACAGTACTTCCATTCCCTTTCTGTTTATTTTACTTATGGAGACTTACTTTTAGAACCTGATTACTGTTATAGTGGAAACTAGAAGTATTCTGCTGTGTTCTTTGCTCATTCAGACTTTATTTTAGTGCCTTTTAATATCAACAGAAAAACAGTCGGCAGCCCACCGTCATATGTTGGGATGGGGTAAGGAAAACAAAGCAGTGAGTGGAGCAAATCACAAAAGAAGTAATAGTTCAGAAAGTGTATGAATAGATCTAATATTTTTAATGTGTTTTCTACCAAACCAGAGTATTGTTAAAATCTCTGCAACTTTAAGAACAATAAATGCTGGTAACTATTAGTTTTCAAATGCTCTGTATTTATTAGGTAGCAGTTGGAAAAATAATTTGTCAACCCCTGAGTATTCCTTTGTCATCGCTTTAAATGATACTTGTTTGTTGCACTGCATTTTTATTATCTTGACAGTAATATTTCTTCCATCTGTATTAGCACATCATTTTACTTACAGATGGACGCAAACTGGTTTCTTGAAAGTACTATTTAGCTCTATAAAGATCACAGTTTTCAATATGTGAAGAGAAAAAATAAGGATGTCAAAGGCCTCTGCCAGATTTCTTACTACTTGTCAGGCAAATAGATGGTTTCAATCACAGGTATTACGTTTCCTTTTTAGATACAATGAAGATTCACTCAGGCATCTCAGAGATGAAGCTTTCTTAGGCTAAAACATAATATCTCAAGATTGCTGTCTTTTCAGTATCTATATTAAAACTAGAACAGACATTTGGATTGTGTAGTTGAAGGAAAGAGTCAAAGGGCACTGTTTCTGATTGGGTAAATGTATTTGCTGAGTTTCTTTCTGCATCTCTTGTATGCATCTTGGTGCATTCTGAGTAGGAGACTTGACATTTTAAGACAATGAATGAGAAATTGGAAAAGTAGACATGACCAGATGTTATTTGTGGAGCAAAGAAAATCAATCCATCACTGTTCTTTCTCATATGTATTTACATGGTATTTCTATGCAAATGACATTACTTTGAACGACTAGAACTACACCAGGGACTGTAATTTCTAACCCGTAGTCTTTTTTGAACAGCAAGTAAGTGAATATAAGCAAATATGTATATGGTACAAAACAATGGCGTTAGAGTTAGTGACAGCTTGAAAACATCCCTGTGTCGTTCTCAGCAGGAAAGGGCTTGCAGAGCTGGAATCAGCCACCTGTCTTTCTGGACGTCTGAAGACATGCCCCCAACTGATAGGAACCAGTCCACCTTCGTAAATCTGTAATGGACTGTATTTGTCATCTGTTTCCCAAGCAAATGTCGTTCTCTCCATCTCTCCCATGGCTAAAAATATATTTGTGATTCAAACACAGAAGTAATGAAGGACTGTTATCAACATCTGACATACTGTACAGTTTGTCCTTAGTTTTGAAGATGAACTCTAGTATTCAGTACTGTTGCCTGAACAAAACTATCAGTACATTTTCGTTTCTTTTAATCAAGTATGGATACTTGATGTGTTTGCTGATTTACTGATTTTTTTTTGATGTGTTGTATTGTCAGTTTCATTTAGCATGAGATTGCAAGGCCTCCTTATTACTGAAAACATTGATTCTTATTTCATGCTTGAACAGAGATTCCATGTACCCTGAGCTCCCAGCTGTTTTATCAAGTTTCCTTTTGAAACCTATGTTCTAATTCTTCCATATGTGAATCCACAAAGGGCTGTCTGCTCTCCTCCACACATATACACATGCGTGTGTTAAGCTGCTTAATAGTATGTTTATTTCTTTCCACAATTCTGTCATTATTTTATCTTTCCCATCTCCATTTTTTGTCCTTGGCTCTAAAGAGCTGCTTTTATTCTGATGGTTATGTGATTGCCTTTTGTTCCCCATTTTTTCCTCTTTATTTGTAGCAGCTTTTGGCATCCACCATTGCCCCTTCATCCGACTGATTCTCCTTGCAGAGGCAGATAACATAGGAGGTGTCGACAGTCAATGCTTTCAGTATTTTCTGGAGACAAGAGTTGTGGAAGAGTACAGCTAACTGTAGTTGTACTGCAGCCATGGCCTTCCAAATTTTGGGTGTGTGGTCTCATGAGTGTGGGAGTGAGTGATTTTCCTGCCAGCATCCTTCTCTGATTGTAAGAGGTGGCTTATTCCTTAATTTTGCAAGGAGGTATATAATATATATGTATGCATATATCACATTTTTCTATTATTTACTTTTGTTGCTTGTATTAGGTTCCCCAATGTGATTTTAGTCCCTCAGCAGTGCATTCCAGGTATAGACTTGCAAACCAAACCAGACACATTGCCTTGTAAGCCAAACAGAGGTTGTCTCATAATAAACAATAAGAAACAGAATTAGTGTGTGTATGTGTGCTTGTGCATGTGTGTGTGTGTGTGTGTGTGTGTGTGTGTGTGTGTGTGTGTGTGTGTGTGTGTGTGTGTGTGTATGTGCGTGCATGTGTGTGTGTGTGTGTGTGTGTGTGTGTGTGTGTGTGCATGTGTGTGTGTATATGTGCATGTGTGTGTGTGTGTGTGTGTGTGTGCATCTGTATCTGTATCTATATATCTATAAATATCTATATATCCATCTATATATACATATATACATATATATATATGTGTGTGTGTGTGTGTGTGTGTGTGTGTGTGTGTGTTTGTATCTGTATCTATATATCTTTAAATATCTATTTATCCATTTATATATATATATATATATATATATATATATATATATATATATATATGTGTGTTTGTGTGTGTGTGTGTGTGTCTGGCGGGGCAAATTTCTCACCTATTCCTGATTTTGCTGCATTATTTATTTAATTTGCACTTTGCCTGTTCGATTTGCTTGTAAATCACTGAAAATTAACATTAAGTCCATAAAGCTAAATATTAGAGCATCATACTTATTGTTCAGAAAATGCATGTTTTGATGAACACTTCTTGCTCTTTCAACTTTTTAACTTATAATAAATTAAAAAGTGTCCTTTGTCCCTTTATTATTGCTGGCTTTGTCTACAATTCTTGAGTTGAGAGGTATGGGTGTGCGGGGCTTAGAAGATCTCAACTATCTCTGATTTTTTATTCATATATTGGTCTGCTCAGTTGTACAGTCTGTGGTGTTTTGGCAAATCAACAAGGACTATATTTATTAAATAATGAGAGGCATCTGTGTTCACACTTAATAGCCTACAGAAAAGCATGCAAATGTAAAGCAAGCCTATTATTCTAGCAACTTTCTAAGTAAATAAAGGTATGTGCCTCTGATTTTGGTCATTTGTCCTTCAATATTTTTTAGATTTTTTTTAATGATTTTTGAGCTAAGATGTCGAGGGGAATTTGGTTGCAGTGAGTCGAGCAATATATTCTGACTGTAGTGACTTGAGAGGATAAATTCCTCATTGTCAGTTATTTGTATTTATTCACTTATTTGATCACAATCAAACATCAGAGGTTTACAGTCACAGTCATATAAGTGCTGTCATTGATAATTGTGTGTGTAAGTGTATATGTGTGTGTGCCGCATGAGTGTGCATCTGTGTATGTATGTATATGTGTGTGTGTTCATATGTAGGGGACAAATTACAGTAGCCAATTATTTTGTATATTACTGCATTCAGATATCTAAGGTTTATACAATCAGTAACTTTAATTGCCAGGTATGTGGGATGTCTGTAGATGAAATGATGGATGCTTTTATTATTTGTTCAGTTTAAGCAGTCATTATCGAGGGTTTTGAAAGGAAGATTGCATTTTTGTGAAACCAGCTAGAGTACTTTACTAAGGCCATTTTTAACACAGTAGAACATCTGAGGTCCACAGTTCATAAATTGTCTGTAACTGATGAGTGTGGGAATTTTCTCTGGTGAAAATGACTATGTATGTGTGGTGGTAGGATTGCAGTAGATCTAACATTAACAAATTAGCCATATTATTGTTTCACTTTTCATCACATTCAGACATCAGCACTGTACTTAATAAGTAGCTCTCTGTGGTGGTCTGGGCAGGATATGTGTGATAGTAAATGATCACTGGCAGAGTATAGCATTGAGTACTGTTCACATCTTAACATAGCTAGGTTCTCTGGTTGAGTTTTTGGCTGTGATGCCTTCTGTGTGGTGCCTGAAAGTAATCCTTTTTCTTTTTGGGTTTTATCTGTGTGCTTTGGCTTCGTCACCCAGACCTTCACCTGTATAACATATGCCTCTGACTATTTGCGTTTTTACTTTCATCCCAGTCTAACATAACAGTTTTTTTTAAGAGGGTAGGCAGGCTGGTACTATTCCCAATTAAGATTTGTGTATTCTTGCTGGAATTTGTCTTCTGAGTTTATTGGCAAATTACTATTTTGTTTGCTTTGAACATTTAAAAAAAGAGAGAACGAATCTCTTTCCTTACTAGTGGTCATTTTGTTCAGGCCATTAGTGGAACAAAAAGGTGAAAAAAATATCTGTAAGATGCACATCAGATCATGTAATCTGTGACTTCTAGGGGCCTATCAACCCACACATCCCTGCCTTAATTCAGTCACTTTCTCCAAACATATTACTGTTGAGTCTTAGCCTGTTAAGCTGTGTTTAAAAGTGTGATGAGGAGCATAAAAGTAAGACATAATGTAAAAAAAAACAAAGTACTGTGTCTGAGTTGTGTAAGGCCAAAATGGGGGGTGAGGGCACGAGAGAGGCACTGGGGAGGTACATGGGAACTAGTGTGCAACAGGGGCCCCACGGAGTCCTTTGTCTACTCCATGTCATTTAAGGCTGGTCTTGTTGATTGCAGTATATCTGAGGTGTACATATTTAGAAAAGTGGCGATAAATAGCATGTATATACTAAGGCAGTCTGTAGGTGAAGGTGAATGATCCATTTTGTTGTTTGATCACAGGTAAATGGTCATTGACCTGCTATAATAGAGCCCCATCCATTCAGTTGGCTGCTGCAGCTCACCTTGCTTTCAAGTCACTAGTTGCCGCTGTGAGGAGGTTTTAAATGTGGCAGACATAAATTCCTTGTAGCTTTAATGAAGATGACTATTGTATACCAACAAACTGTTACCTGGGATCCCACCTTACAAATATTTGCATTTCCATGAAAGGAGGTAACTTCAGACAGGAAATGTCATTTCACAGTGACTGTGTAAAATGGAGTTACAGAAGGACTGCTGGAACATCAGCACAATGACAACTGGAACTTCATGATGAAGATATGTAACATGAATATTCTGAAAGCAACTAACAATGTTGAGCCTGCATTTAATCTGGTGGACTTTCTTTGTATCTTTATCAAGTTTAACAGTTTTATAGAAATGGTATCTGTGGAACCTGTCATCACAAAATATTGCTGTGTCTTCATTTCCATCCCATAAAATAATTTTAGGTAAGAAACATGACAAGATGGATACATGTAACACCACCTCCTGATGCTGATGTGAAATTACAGAATAATACCTCAGACTTCATGAAGTAAACCCTTGTAAGATGAGTATTCTGAAAGTATTGTCCCATGCTGTGTAGTATCACCCCTCCCACCTTTGAAAGTCATGTTCAGCTGTAGTTTTCTGACTGACACCCTGATACCTCCTGAGTTCATAATTAATTATTGTGGTAAAAGGCCACACATAACCAACCAAATCCATCTGCTATTGTTGTTGGCTAAGATTACTCCTTTTCATCAAAACATTTATGTTCAGTAAACTCTATGCACATCATATCTACTTCCCAAATTTATGATCGTTGCCTGTTGCCCAGGGTCACTCCACTCCTTCCCCCTAAGTTCCCCTTTCCAACTTTCCAGATTTATCTTCAGTGTTTATTTTCCAGGTCCATCCTCTTCTCCGTCTGAATCCATGCTTGATGTTCATCCTTTAAAAGAGTGTCACGGTAGTTAGTATTGGTACCTCACAGCTAATAGGAATGAACGTTTTTTTCCTTATGTACACTTAGCATCTTTGTTTATTTGTGTTCTTTCTCTGTTCATGTAGGTTTCTTCTATGCTCTTAGGTTTCCTCCAATCTCTCAAAGATGTGCTTTTCAAGTGACTACTTTAAATTCGGTGTACTGTGTCTTTATCTTTACCCTTATAATCTGGGCCATGACTAAAAAGAGTGTAAAAGATCTGTCCGGTTACCCATTTATCAAATGATTAACTACATAAAACTTTTATGCAAAACAAAAAAAAAATCAAGTGTATTAAATCTACAGTGTAGAGAGCCTATGTTCCACAGGCAACATTTTTGTGTAAAAAAAGGACTGCAATGCATATAAGTCATGTACCGTGTTAATAAATGTTTGGCATAACTGCTTTTTTCTTACTGGAAACCTTTGTTTTTTAAGACTGTCTTGTGTGCCATATGCTGCTAATAATTTACTGTCTCTGTCTGTTCTTTTCCTCCTCCTATCATATTGCTGCAGATGACTATCTGTGCAAGTCAGTTTTAGCATTGAAAAATTCTTTTTTTCTCACTTGGGATATCTGTTAGGTAACTGACTTGCTGTTTTCTCAGAGAATGTACTATTAGACAGATCTAAGACAAACAATACCTGAAAAACATTTTTTCTCAAAGAATATGTTCATAACAGCAGAGGTGAAGCTCAGGCATTTTGTGTGCCACTGACTTTGGTTTGCGGGCACTGCAGGATGTCACATTTTACAAATCTTGTGGCAAATACTTTCATCAGGCGTATCAACTAAACCTGTTCATGGTATAAAAGGCAGATTGCTCATGGGTAATACCTAAGCTATAGGCTGTAGTGACCCAAGTTTGAATCATATGATTATCATCTGCGTTTGACTTTGTGCATGTTAGGTAAGCTTAGTAGAACCATTTTGATTATTCTATAAGCTTAGTGGAACCATTTTGATTATTCCATGGGCTCCTTAAGTTGTTTGTTTTCTGAAGACATCAACAGCATTTTCTCTGCTCCTTTTAGAAGATCACAAACTGCTTTTTGATACAATTGGTGTAAGAAAGCTAATCAAACCTGCATCCCTTCCATCTTGAGACCGCAAATGAGCAGAAGGCACATCCTCTACTGAGCCAGATGGAGCTGTTTGTTTAGAGATAGAAGACTAATTACTGCTTTTCCTTGTCTTTGCTCTGTGCCCCATCTGAGTGGGTGAACAGTCTCACTGAAATGGAGTGTGTGTGTGTGTGTGTGGGGGGGGGGGGGGGGGGCATGTGTTAGTGTCTATCAGTCTGAGGAATTTGAACTTCTGCCTGTCAAGGCAGAAATGCTGTCACTTTGTTGATTTCATATCTGCAGTATGACATTTTATAAAGTGAGAAAGTAGGTGCCTCTCATTATGCACCTGTGATTGTCTGCATCTTGCATTCCTCTCATTAGAGCTAAATAAATATATTGGATAAGCTGTTTACCATTGAGATATTGCTCAGCAAACATCTGAGCCCAACCAAATTAAAAACAGAAGGATAAGGCAGAGGGCAGAGAGACAAACACACACAGAGAGCTTTACAGAGTCTTCAAAGTAGATGTGCTGGATTCACTGATTTGTGACTGTTTCTTCTATGCTTGCATTCTTTGCAGTGCTCTTTGTGTCTGGAAAGTACTGAATCTGAGCCCCAGCTAATTAGTCACTAATTAGCAAGCGAAGTGCAAACAGTCACACCAGATGGTGAAACAAAATAACAACAGTGACCTTCACTTTCTGCTCATTTCATAATCTGTGCAGAGAACTGAAGTATAAACCACATGTGGTGTACTGACCCCTGTTCTTCGACCTTAGGTGGGTTGCAAGCAACTTAAAGTGGGTGGTTTGCTGGTAATATTTTGGAAGATTTCAAGTCAAGGTCACTTTTAAGAAGAAACATTGTCTGTCATAAAATTCAGTACTTTTAAACTGATCAACATTCAGTCATAGTAGCTTGAGAGTATTACTATTTACTTTGAGGAAGGCTTTTTAAGTATCTCCTTCATCCCTTTACCTTAACCAGTGACTCTTTCTACAGCAACAGCTCACTAGGAGAATATTCTTTTCACTGTGTATTAATTGGTCACCAGTTAGTATCCAATTCCCCCAGCCCATCATTTTGTATGTGGCAAACCATCATAGCATGCAGAAGTACTGAGTTCTCTGTGAGCTGGCTATGTCCAGTTTGTGTATCAAAACATGCAGTTCATAGATTGATAGTCATCAATTGTTACTAGGCTAATGACCCAGGGGCTCCTTTTTAAGCCTAGCCATAGATTCATCAATTGTTACTAGGCTAATGACCTAGGTGCTCCTTTTTAAGCCTAGCCAAGTTTTCCAAAAGAATAATGACATCTTATATCCCAGTAGGATATTGAGGGCCAGGTATTTGTAAGCTACCTCAGTCCACAAGGGCCGGAGATGCCAGGTAGCTATTTGTGTGTGTCTAAATACAACATGTGATTGAAAGTTGAACCACTTACATGTCAGAAGTACCTATTAGGGACAGTGGACTGAGATATAGAGAACGAGGTGTTTGACCCTGACCTTGATATTATAGGACTATGTTACTCGTTGTATTGTTCTGGCTACTAAGTATAGCAATTATTGCTAATTTTTGTGGGAAAGCTGAATGATTGCTAACATGTCCACCTGGTCTTGAGAATGAATGCATTTCTTTTTTCTGTTTTAGCAAATCACTGGCCAGGAAGACACCACACACACACACACACACACACTTAAGGCAGACACTTTACAAGTGTATGTAAACTTACAATATTTGTTTCTACAATAGAAAAAAAATATTTGAACTGTCCCCAATGATATTTTTAGGTAGCACCTGCTTTACCTCAGTTTCTGGATATGTGCCAGAACTACCCACCTAGTTTATGCTGAGCTGTGAAATTCGGGTGAAATGTTTCTCTGTTCTTAGTATTATTTCTGGTATGGTTTGACATTGTGGAAAAGATTTGTTGAGTTCTAGATCGTTGAGTTGCTTTTAAAGAAACATTTTGGATATAGTTGGTCATTTTTGTGGAATATCCCCAAAAGTCCCACTCATGTTTAAAGCAGATGGACTTGAGATTTACAGACTGTAATACTTGAGTACACACAGCCTAGGGAATACAGTGGCCAGGAAAAAACATAACATAAACAAGTGTTTCTGCTGACGGGGTTTACCACCCTCAGGCGGGATCGCATCTTCGACACCTCCTGCCATATCTACATATGTGTATGTGTGTGTGTGTATGTGTATATATATATATATATATATATATATATATATATATATATATATATATAGACATAAATATACAGCTTTGTACATGTACACACACACACACACTCGTATATATTTATATATACATATATATATATATATATATATATATATATATATATATATATATATATATAGATGCACAATGTACCAACTTCAGGCTCTCACTATGTTGGAGGAAAGCAATTGATTTAATACTTTGCTTTTCTCCAAATTCTGATATCAAAATCTGCATAAGATGTTTGCTCAAGCAAGACATCCTTGAGCAAATTTAAAATAAACACTTCTGGGGTCACACAAATCTCAGTTATTGTGGGATGTACCACCTAGTCTATGTTCACACAGTCTGTGGTGCAGTCTGTTATAATTACTCTTATTTTCACACTAAACACTAATTTAAATAGTACAGGATAGCTGTGCTATCAAATTATTGTTCCAGTTTGCACAGACAGCTTGTCTGTCCATAGGTACCATCTGTATTGTTATTATTACTATTACTATTATTATTATTATTATTACTATTATTATTATGGAGAAACCCAGGGGGTGTACTGGCAGGCAACCTATCTGAGCAAACTGGAATGCTGATTTGATGGCAAAACTATGCTTACATTTTTTAATTGGTTTGCAGTGCACGTATTATCCAGATTTGTATATTTATTGTTGTGATCCTTTGCCAGTATTTATTTATTTGACATTTGTTAACTGGGATAATCCATCAGAGTAAAAACCCTTTTTCAGTGGAGGTCCAGGAAGAAAAGCTCCACAGTACCAAGTAAGCAAGAAAAATTTACAAAAATTGAAGTTGAATACAATATACAATAAAACAGTTAAGCAAATGTAGATAAAGCTCCACAGTACAATACAGTAAGAGGCATTATAACAGTGAAGAAAAAACATATCAAAGAAATATGCAATAAAGCATTTGAATGAATTTACATAACACATTGGGTTATCTTCAGAAGGTTACTGTATATTTCAGAGCAGTTAAGTGAGTTATGGTAGTAGAGAAGGGAGGAATAGAGAGGACAGTGGGAGAGAAAGGCACTGTTGAATTTTTTTATATTTACATTTTCAAAAAGTTGTGAGGTATTGAATGGGGTGGCAACCAGCCTCACACTGGCAGCAGTTCAATAAAAAACTGACAAATACTTAGCTGAATGATATAGTTTATATATATATATATATATATATATATATATATATATATATATATATATATTTATATTTATATATATATATATATATATATATATATGTATATATATTATAGTGATTCTTTGCTGGTAGAAGAATCTGAGGGAACTAACAGTCCTTCAACCCCCCAGCAATGGCTGTGTTTTTATACATTTAAAAGTACTATTGGAGGTTAAGAGGTAGCAGCCCCCCCCCCACTTATATACATGGATTGGAAATTGATGAATGGAAAACTATGCTTCCATGTTGCTACAAGGAGTAATTGGGAAATTAAAGTTTCTATTTTCTATGTTTGTCTAGTATTTGGCATGTGTGCGTGTGTGTGTGTCTGTATCCGGTGCCATTATTTTTAATGTGCACTATTTTCATACTGTAATTATAAAAAAAATGCATTTCATTGCTGATGTGCATATGAGTAGCATTGAGTGAGTATACCCACCAATAGTCAGGCTGGGTAAGGGCAGTGCATCTGGTTGGGGGTAGTATCATCTATAATTGCCAAAATCTCTGTCATTATCAGGATGCCTTTTTAAGAGAATAACTACCTGTGCTGCCTTATATCGACTCATGCACACATGCTAACTAAAAGATAGAATTCTATAATGCTTTCACTAAAAATCTCTCAACCTCTTAGCACAAGAAATCTGGGCAAAGAGCAAAATACTAGGGGGGAAAGGCTCAACAATAGGGGCAGATTTTAAATATTCCTCTTAGAAACATAGAGAGTTGCTAGAATAACAGGATATGTATCAGCATGCATTTTCTGAAGGATATGAAGTCTGGAACTCAAATGTATGTCTTTATTTAGTGACTTCAGTCTTCAGTTATTTGCCAGAAGACCATAAATTTTCTGGGGAACAGACCAAAAGTATAAGGCAAAAATCTGTGCATTCCGAGAAAATCTGGCCATTTGAGAGTTATGCTTAAAAGTAATGCATTTGGAGGACACTGGGTAGAATAAATTATATAAGAAAGACAAATAGAGAAAGCTCATGTCAGCAGTAGATAGTGGCAAGTAAGTTTTACCACAAGGACAGATGCCTGAGGCTCACTGTTAAACTTTTCTGGAAATATAGTTAAATTCTTCATTGTACAGTACTAATAGATTTATATACTTTTACAAAATAGTTCACAACTGTTTTGCATTGAAGATAAAATAAAACACTTTTCCTATTATTATTTTAAATCTTTATTTTATGTAGCTATTGATTGCAACACCTTTCAGCAGGAGAAATCAATTACATATGTTAGAAACTGAGAACTGAGTCAAATGGAAAAACGTTAACATAAATTACAATGCAGCTGTTCCCCAACAAAATGAAGCTATACAATATCACTGTGAGTAGTGCATTGCATTGCATTGAGAAATGCCAACACTGTAGCCTGTAACAGTTTAACTGTGCTGTCAACTACTTGTCTCCAGTTTTATGAAAGCACAGTAGACTGGAATAAACATTTCTGGGCATCTGGTGAAATCTGAGTGGATAACATGTATTCACAACTCTGTTTATAACTACACTACACTGCTTTTGTAGCAGCAAGAAGGCAAATGTCCCTAGGCAGATATATAAAGGATCCAGCCCGAAAGATCTGGAAAAATAAGGATGTATGTAAATTAAAAATTTCCAGACCTCCCTGAGCACATTACCTCAGTGCCATACAAAGATAACGCACCGATGGATATCAAGTGAGCTAATCGGGCATTGTTTTTGATTCACTGAAGAAGGCCGATGAGCCGAAACTGGTCTGAAAAATAAAACTTATTTAAAGATTCAGAAGACTTATTGCCTTATCACCTTATATATCTATATGCTGGTGGAGCGGCCACTGTGGTGCAGCGGTTAGCATTGCCACCTCACAGCAAGAGGTTCTCTGGTTCGATCCTTGGCTGGGGTGCCTTCTGTGTGGAGTCTGCATGTCCTCCCTGTGATCGCATGGGTTTCCTCCGGGTGCTGCGGTTTCCTCCCACATCCCAAAGACATGCTGTAGGTGGATTGGATACTCTAAATTGGCCCCAGGTGTAATTATGGGCATGTGCGTGCCTTCTGTGGAAGGTTGGGCTCTGGGCTGGCAACTCAACACTGTAAAACTCCACTGCCAATCATGAGCAGACAGGTAATCCGCTGTGGCGACCCCTAACTGGGAAAAAGCCGAAAGGAGAAGAAGATGATATACCTATATGCTGGTCATTGGTGTTTGCATTTTTAAAATGACCAAGGCTGCAAATGGAGATTTTTTGCCCTTGTCTGGGTAATCCTGCTTCCTTTATTTCCCCAAAAAATGTAATGCTGGCTAACTGCACTAAATTTAGATAACAGCATATCCTCAACTACAGCTCTCCGGCAAATGTAACAAAAAAATAAATCCATTAATATACATATCTCTACTACATACCTTGCAGGCAAACAGTGCAAAGAAATACATATCTCCAGCAGGTACTTTTCTGTGCTACATAGTCCATGCATTTATGATTTATGAATGCAGGGCTTCATTTCCACATCCCCAAACATGTTGGTTCTGCCCTACATCATACATATATATATAAAAAAAAAAAATATATATATATATATATATATATATATATATATATATATACACACACACACACATACATACATATATAATAATGATACAGTTGTATACCAGAGGCTGTTCTGTGCAGTCACATTTGTAGCACCAAAGTCAACCACATAGGGTTTGACTATAGCACAGTGCAACATAAATAACCGTCAGCTGACAGTGGCAGCCTTTAAGTCAGCAAACTGAAAAGTTGCTCATTAGAATTGTAAGCATTTGTCTCTCTCTCTCTGTCTTTATAGATAATAGATAGATAAAATGGAGGTTGTTGGGAATGCAGCCCTGATTGTAGGAATTAGAGAAACGTTCTGTCACATGACACATAACCTTATCTATCTCGAATGTAGCTGTGAGGATACTCTAGAACAAACTGCTACTAGTAACTGTGCAGCAGGAGACACATTGCCTTACATCTAAGTTTTTGAATTAATGCGTGTACAGTCCTGATTTCCATTATTTTTGTCTTAGCAGGTATATCCTTTGTTTTTAACTAATACAGAAAGTAGAAGAAAAGATATTATCTTAATTTTGCACACATATATGTAATTAACATTTTATTAATGTCTGCTCATATCCTCAGAATCTTGCACAAAAGCTCTAAATTGAACCGTAAAACCGTTTCTTCTAGCCCTCTACCTATTTCAACATGTTACACATTTTTTGTTCTGGCTTTGCTACTTTGTTTAACTTTCCTGTCATTCTAAGAGCCCCAAAAGGCCTTATTTCAACCTCTCTCTTTTATTAGGCGTGTTTGTGAGCTGAGTGGTCGTAGTTAGTACTGGCTGCTGCGCACATCCATCGCAAGCAATTGTCTTCAGTGTTTCCACTTCATTTAACCTTAGCAAGCAAGTATTATGTAGCTCAGATGAATTCAGTGTTTAAACCTAAATAAAGCTGATTTAGGTACTAACATTCCCAAAGAACATATTGTCTGGAAAGTCTTTACCATTTACTCTGGTATAGTAAATTAAAATTTTGTGCATTATTACATATAGAAACACACACATAACAGTATGTTTGAGTGAATTATCTGTCCAGGGCATTCCATGTAAAGTGTCAGTCACACTATATTATTTCTAGCATTTATCTATTTTTATTTTCTTCTTTGGAACTAGACAGTGCATCTCTTGCATGAACATTACGATGATATTGGTCCTGTGCTATGGGGATACAAAAAGAGGAGTCACATGTGATATCCTAAGTTCTCCATACCGTAAGCAGTTTGTGGTTATACATTATGCTTGTTTTCTAATAAACACAGAATGATATGTCTTCCCTTTCACTAAATTTATTACCCATGTTTCTACATTTATTTATTTTTTTCATTGCTTGCCTAGAGTAATATTATTATATGTTGTTTTGGACTTTCTTCTCAGGACTACATTTTAATTAATTTAACTTCTTTTAAATAGGAAAACAACCATTTGTGGAGTACCCAAATTAATCCTCCCTAAATGTCATCACTTTAGCAGAGAGGAACATAGCCTTATCTATACCCCCATTGTTTGGGCTTGGTTATTGGCTTGGGTACTGGAAGAGCAAGCTGAGGTCAGAGGGAACAGTAAGGCCGGACAGCACTCTGAGGGGCAGGGGTGTAAGTATCACCTAACAGCAGAAACTTAAGGGGAACTCCAGGAATTTTTCTCTTTACACAGAGGGACCTGGGAGCATGGGTCCATCAAACAGTATGCAGAAACTGCCAGGACTTGAGCAGTGGACAGTGCAGCAGAGGATGAGGTCTGTGCTGTCATTCAAAATTCTCTACCCCTCCCAAAGGCTGATGGCTGAGTTCCTTGTGTCTGGCTTTCCCTTGTTTAGTGTCATCTGACACTAAAGATGGGAAGGAAAGGAATGAATCTATTGGGAAAACAAAAGTCAGTGGTCATTGAGTTTGATGGCTAACATGAAAGAAAAAGAACAAAAAATTACCCTGTAAAATTTTTGCATCACCTATGAATAATCACATTCCATTTGATTGAATTGAGATTATGTGACTCCAAACTATCTAAAACTTTGAGAGGCCACAAGCCAAAACTGTGACACTCCCAATGTCGAAAATCATGATCCCTCTCTCCAATCTGTGCACACACACACACACACACACACACACACACACACACCAACTCCAAGATCACACAGAACTTGGAAAAGAGGAAAAAGAGAGGAAAATGCAGCACTCTTTCTCTCTCTCTCTTTTTTGAGTCTATCTGTCATGACAGGACACTTGCGATCTTATCATTGTGATGTTCCTAAGGTGGACAGTAGTAGGAGTCCCACATTTTTCATTGCAGGTGTTTTTTCTCTTTTGGATAAGAAGCATGGTGCCATTGCTGTGCAGGTTATCCACTTAACATTGAAGCCAGGAAGATCAGAAAGCTGTTTTGTTCTCTCCCTGAGCCAGATACTTGGATTCATGGTTTAATACTGACCTGGTAGTGCAGCATTTAGTATGTGCTGCATTCTTGATGTGATTCCCTTCATGAGTTCCCACATGACTGAGATGCTGGTAGCTTAGGTGGGTTTTAAAGATCTTGTGGCACTTGTGAAGAAAGTAGTGGTATTTCCCCAGAGTCTCGGTCAAATTTCTCCCAGTTTGTGTAAATACCACTTCTGGTCTTCCCTTAAAATAGGTTATATGCCAAGGGGGATAACTTCCTCGGTACAGCGAAAGGATAATAATAATCTTAGGGCTGATTTGCATGATCCCTGTGCCATGTTTCGTAATGCCACTAGGGCTGAAAGGCAAAATTCCTTCTGTAATGTACAGCTGACAGGAAAAAAAATGCAAAAATACAAAGGAAAAGACACCAGAGCCAGAGAAACATTCCCAAAGTAAGAACATGAGTTTTATAATGAATAAGGCAGGGCCTTTCGTAGCTGCTGTCCCCTATCTAGCAGCAAATACCCTTGAATCATGCTTCATCTCCATTTCAGTCATGAGAGGTATTTGTAAATAGGTCTAGATGAGATTCATTGACTTTTCAAACAAAAAACACTTTTCTTATTTCATCTTATCACTTAAAGATATAAAATACAAGTTCAAGGTCTCCATTTTTACTATTTTATGTGACATACAATGTTATGTACTATGCTATGTAATCTGTCTGCTGTCATTATTATTATTGTATATATCTGTTGGAGTTTTTCTCCCCAGGCCTCCTCTGAAAGAGGACTGTTAAGACGCAGATGAAGTTTCCTTGTAAACAAATGGAAATAAATAAATAACTGTGTTTTAGTACTATATAATAAATATCCCTGGTCCCTAGTGTCCCCCCTTTTGTATGAAAGCCAGTGCCCATTAGTCTACGTGAAGTTGAGAGGTATATAATCCTTCTCTCTCACACACACACACATACACACACACACACACACACACACACACACACACACACACACACACACACACACACACACACACACACACACGCACCCCACACATACAGACATCCTCTCCTGAGATCAGTGATACCTCTGCAAACACTCACACTCACACATACAGTGATACTCATACAAACACACAAATGCAGAGTGCACTCACACACACACACACACACACACACACACACACACACACACACACACACACACACACACACACACACACACACACACATATGCAGTCCTACTACTACTACTACCTGTCCACCAAACTCTATAGCACTTACACCTAGCTCAGTCTCTCACTGAAAGTAATGGGTGAATGCAAACTTTTAACCCTGGGTGGCTGTCCCCATCACCTCATCTGTGCTACTCTTAGTAAACTACTGAGCTGAGCCACTATTGTCAGATAAGATTAGCATTGCAAATGTTTTGTCTGCAGAAACATAATAAATGAGTGAACAGTGTTTTTTTTTTTCAAGGTAAGATTGGCCGTTTAAAGTTTAGTGATAGAAATAATGTAGAGAAATGATTAATTTAAGTTTGATATTTTGATGGTTGAAATGTACAGACTATGTCAGAATCCACCAATAATGCCACTCAAAATTCAGCTTTATTAATGTCAGCCATTTATTCTGTATAGAAAATAGAGGATGAGGCATTGTGCTCTTCAAATGATTTAAACATTGTACCTTTTGGTGGCTTATATTCTGATGAGAGATGCAAAAGATTCAGTTTGAGAAGCATCACATCTGCAGTTCTTGTCAGTGAAGTGACATAATTCGACATTCAGATGGCCCTCCAGTTCAGTCTGTAGATGTTAACTGTATTCTTTGTGCTCCAAGCATTCAAAGTTTGCCTTCACAGAGGTGCAGTTTGTATATTCCCTGACAGTGTAACAGTCATGTGGCACAAACACTGACAAAGAGGAGCAGAATGTAGAAGTACAGTATGTCGTAGTCCATGAATCTCAGTTCACCTACCACAGAAAAGTAATGAGCCGGCAGGCACATTAAAAGGAGCATCTAATATAGTATATATCTATCTACAGTATCTATCTATCTGTCTGTCTATAGTATTTATCTATCTATCTGTTTGTCTGTCTGCTATCTACCTGTTTATCATTTGCTTACCAGGGCAGAGCACTGATCCAGCTGGAACATTAACAGGATCAGCCAAGGCAAAATGAGTACAAAGTAACACTGGACGAAGTAGTTATCAATGCAGAATAGTACAGATAAAATATTAAGCACGCAAAAGTATTATAACAGCATTGTAGAAGTCTAACAAAGTAAGACTGTAAGGCATGTATAATTCTATTTACAGAGTTATTGCATGTTAATTTGAGCTATAATCTTTGCATGACAGTTCAGCAGTGTTCAGGATCGCATCTGAGGCTGCATCAAAGGCTTATACATAATTAGCTTGAGTATGCCTGAGCTTGTAATTATATGTGAAATAAAACACAAAATATAAAATCAGACCACAAACTAAACAACATCACAAGAGCACTGCATTCTCACTCATGGGAATTCAGCAACTGACAACTCAAGCTATTACACTTGAGAAATTGAGACACAGGTTCAGACAATAATGAGCAAGTGACTGTAAGCACACTACACAGGGTTCTTGGAGTTGACACTTAAATGGGAAACTCTGGACTGGGATCTCTCTGTATAACAGAAAAAATGTCCTGATCCCTTACTATTAAACTAGGCACCACAATGCTTTGGTGACAGTGAAAAGAGTCTTCTATCTGCAGTTCTTATTTGTTTGTATGCTAAAAGTTCTCAAAAAGGCAAACACCAGGAGAGGTTCAGCTGATTCTCATGACTCCTTACAGGTAAAGACTACACAGTGCTCTGTTGTCATAGAGACAGAATGGTACATCGTCTTCCATTTGTCCATCACTGAGGACCTTCTTTTCTAGTAAGAGACAGTCCGTCATTCAGCACCCAAGGTTTGCATTTCATGGTTTAGCCATCATGTAATGCAGTTCCACAGAAGCTTTAGAAATGCTGTATTGCTTAAAATGCTTAATTCAATTCATAAGCTACTGGAATGTTTTGCTTAGGACCAGAGTGCAGGAATTTCTGGTTTCAAAAACTGCGATGTCTTAATTAAGCAGCATAAAGCAGAGAGGTCTTGGTTACAAACCTTGGAAGAAACGAAGAATAACTCTTTTCCTCCATTTTCTTCTTATAATAAGATGTAATTTAACTTAGCAAAAAATGCAAAACCGCGTAGAACAGTTTTTGTCAAAATAAATCAGAAAGCTGATTCTAAACAGTGGAAAACACAGTTATCTCAAGAAGCAGATACTTTTTAAGCACTGTAGTAGCCTAACACATACAGTAGCTGCCTAGATATTTACAATTGCGATACAAAAAACCCTGTTTTGATACAAAAAAAAATTTCAAATGAGATTTCTTTTGTGGGAATACAGACCCACAATAAATGAAATATACTTTTAAAGGAAAGAGAAACAAGATTGTAATGACAGACATATAACTGCTGTGTAGTCAGTCTTCAGACAAGAAGTGGTATGAGTTAATGATGCCTGTACAAAGGGTTTTGCAAGCCGAGTACTCTGTGCTGCCTGTATTTATATAGACTCTGCTCAGACGTTTAGTAATTCAGGTGGGACTAAGGCTCAGCTCATTATTAGGTATTGATTAGTTCTAAACTGTAATTCTACAGGGGTCTAGCAAATATCCATGTGTACAGAACCAAGGCCAGAGAATGAACAGCTGTGACTGTATACAGCTGTCACAAAAATGTAATACAAATTTCATAACAGAAGTAGAATGTGAGGAAAGAAATCCTGTTTGTTACACATTTTATTATTGCTTTTTATTTCCAGAACTGAGATTCTCAGATATGTTATCTGTGTTACCAGGTGTAAATATTATGTGGACTTGGCTTGTGTGTCATCTTTTGTTCCATTCCAAAAGCCGTTAGCATGACTTATTTTCCCAGGTGCCGCCTGATATGGATCAGTTTTCTTTCTTGTGTAGAGTGCAGACTATATTTTCTTCTTATATTTTGTGCACTGTCCTGGTCCTTTCCAAACTTCTTTAAATGGATACACAACAGTAAAGTGCTATGTGCATGTGGAATAAACAAAAGATTCATTCAGTTACACAGATTGATAATATGGCAAGTTGTTCTTCTTTCGGCTTTTCCCATTTAGGGGTCGCCACAGTGGAACTCCGCTCCGCTAATGATTGGCAGTAGATTTTTTACGGGTGCCGAGGTGCCAGCTCGGCACCCAACCTTCAACAAAGGCACACCAATTCTACGCATGTCTTTCTAACGCCACTCGACTGCGGGGAGGACATACAGACTCCATACAGAAGGCGCTCCAGCTGAGAATCGAATGGGAGAACTCTTGCTGTGAGGCAACAATGCTACTGCTGCACCACCATGGCTTGCCATTGATAATCTGGCAAGTGAGTAGGCTAAATAGTGTTATTATTATTATTATTATTATTATTATTATTATTATTTGCTATGTATAATACTGCTATTCAGTAAGTCAGAATCTTTAATAAGTAACTGCCCCAATACCACCATAAGAAGTAAACAACAGCATATAATGACAGGATCTGCTAATCTTCATTACCTCTTTCTTTACAATAAATGAGCACCTGACTCTGGTGTGCTGTCTTTGATCTAAAAGGTTTACATGGAAATCAGTAATTTATAATTGTCTTTCTCAAAAACTCCTTTCGATCCCCTTTCAGCAAACAAGCATATAAACTTGAACTTGCCACAGCTCTGTGGCATAGAAAGATGAAGTCCCAACTGCAGCCCAGCCAACTAAGGTTCCGCTAGTGGCTTGGACACAGGAACAACTGTGTCAGGTGACACTGAGAGTGAACCATAGATACTGCATCACAGTCTGAGGAAGAGGCAGTGTGTGGTTTTTGAGTCACTGTTGTCAGTAAGAAGGTAGCAGCTATAGAGTGGATGTTATGTGCCTCACCAGGCAATGCTCCAGTGGCAGCTGATGGTCTGCCTTTAAGATGTCCACTAGAATTGAGATAATTACCATAGTCACCAGCCACCACATGGCTAGGGGAGACTCTTAAGTAAAGCGTCCCCTCATTAGAATGATAACCCACCTCCATGCAAAAATCTCTCTTCACTGGGAAAAAAGGCTGAGGGGCTGTTGCCCAGTCCATGGAATGAATGGGCCTTATGCCTCTTGCTGAGGTCTGGAAACAAATTGCTCAGATTTCACCCAGTCAGGAATTAATGGGTCAATATGTTAGGGGGATGAGGCATTGGGATGGTCAAGGGATGTGGAGGCACAAATAAAAAAAAATAATTTTTAGACAAAGTTAAAATCTGAATATTAAATGTATTTTGTTGAAGCTGTACAATCAGCAGTGATTAAGAATGATGTCAGGAAGATGAACACAGTCTTAACCTAAAAACTGGATAAAGTTTAACCTTAATTCCATATGATGTTGCACCATGTTACTGGTAGACAGTAAAAATTGATTCAGTAGCCATTATGCATATCATTGGCATTTCTGGAGGTAAAGGATGCCACTACGTGACATGACTTCTACTAAGGTTATAGAGTGCAGTTGTTTTGAAGAATGATAATTAGATACATTGGATATGTGACAGAGGTCTTCTAGACAAATAACTTGTGTTACATGATCATGTCTCATCATTACCCTTGAGGAGCTGAAAGGTAACACTGCATCTTATGGTATGTTCTTTAGTTTTGGATTGTTAGTTGTCACAATGAAAATGAGTTGGGATATTTGACAGCGGTCTCCTTTGCACAATGTATGTTACATAATCATGTCTCATTCAGTTGCAATTTCAGGAGGTGAATGATGTCACTTCTAAGTTCATGAACTGGCAGCTGTTTTGAGGAATGAAATAGATACCCAGATCAGACAGATGTCTTCTAGATGCATAACGTGTCTCATCCAGATACATCTGACTCTTGGTAATATGTTTTTATTTACTATCTAAACAGATTAACAACTGAAATACACAGTATTTCTCAGTTGATTCTGTTATCAGTCCTCTGCCCTTTTCAGTTTCTCTCTTCTACTTTTTCTTACACCAGTGCTTTATATCCACTCATGACTTTCTGACACAGTTTGTTTGGCATTCTCCATTTTTATTCTTCCTGACCTAACTCTTGTTTTATTCCTTGTGTGACTAGATTGCTTCAGTATTAATTTAAAACATTTTACACTCATTTCTTTTATATTTTCTGTTACCTTTTGCATTTTTGGAACACACATAGGCAATGGCAACCCCATCCAAACACACACACACACACACACACACACACACACACACACACACACACACACACACACACACACACACACACACATATGCATACATACACTTCCCTTCACAAAAACTCCTTACACTAAAATGCACAGGTGTGCCCCACAAGAATGCAATGCCCAGAAATACATCTGGATCCCTTCCCTACCCAGCATGTGCATAATTTGGGGATCTATGAATACTGTACAAGTTTTGTCCTCGGACATTGTACTGGGAAGGTCATTATCAAAGGCAGAGGTTCTACTCGGTGGGGGAGGGTTTATGAATCAGAAGTCATCAAAATGTGCAAGACAGCTTGCTCTCATCTTGCATGCTTTGCAAACAACTATGAAAATGATCTTATTGTTTACTTCCTTGCTGGTGCAGATGGACACTTTTATTGTCATATTTACTGAGCTTGGCTGCTAAACGCTTATTGTCCATTGCATGGGACTTGCAGCATTTTTAACTGAACATGGACATTACTAAGCTAGATAACACAATCAACAAAGTAGAAACATGGAGTGCACACCCTGGGGTTCAAAAATATGGTGTGCGCGATCTTGACCTGTTATTCAAGGCCAGGTGCTCATTAAGAGTTAACAGCATGGAAAAGCAGTGTGAAGCCAGTAACTCGTTAAATATCCTGCTTGCAGCCAGAGCAGGGAATGCAGGGACAAAAATTCCTGAGTTGTGGCCACAGTATGCAGTGACAAATGTTTGGGAGTGTGCAACATGTGTGTGGTTTGAGGTAGTTCAGAAGTGCCAATATGGAAAATGCATCTACCAGTTTTATAGAGTCAGTAAGGGTAACATTAAAAATTGCCTATAAACATCTCTAACATACAGCGTGTATCAACTATGTACACTGGATACATCAAAAATGTATGTGTTGTTTAGGAAATTGTTATCAATAAAAAGTGTTAAAGTGTCAGTATATGTTGGTTTCCTCTATTTTTTTAACAAATTAAAGGAGTAAATGGAAGTGGTAGCTCAGGTGGATATAAAAGATCCTATGGCACCTATCAAAAAATTCACCAAAGCCCAGGCCAAATTTCCTGTAGTAGTAGTATAAATACCATCTTCAGTATCCCATGAAAAGAGGCTACTAGAGTAGTGGAACTAACTTAGCCAACAAAGAATAACTAAATTAAATAAAAATAAAGTATAAGATAGTTATGGAAAATGGGGAAACAAGCTCAGGGTAACACATAAGGGGAAATGCTAATGAATGAACAAGAAGATGGTGGGGACGGCAGAGTAACGTTATTGTGGGGGGCAGGCACACATTTTTTAAACACCATTATTAAAAAGTCTCTTACTTTAAACAATAACATAAGTACACATACTTTAATAGAAAAGAAAACATGCCATAGTAGACATATGTTAACAGAAAAGAAAAAACACAGTAAACATTTTTCATTTTTTTTGTGTATTATACATTTTCTTTTTAACAGTTATTATTCACTCCAGTGTTTTATAAATTGCGCAATTCCCACCTTCCCATAAATCTCCCTTCTCCTCCTCTTCATTCTGAACATTATTCTGCATCTTTTGCTCCAACAAATTACATTTATTTCTATGTAATCTGTTCCTTCCTTTTTCTAAAGCTCCCACCTACAGTTCTTTTTATCTGTTTACAAATTTCACTACAGAAATACATACCGGATTGGTCGAGGCCCGGGTTAACAATGACCGCCACCAGTACTGTTGGCCAACAGGGTCCTGGCAGAAATTGTGCTACTGTTGGCCAAAGGCAGAGAAGAGGGGGAAGGCATGCCCGAAGGCAGGTAAAGGCTAGGACTGTGATAGTGAGGGTCGGAACTTTGAATGTTGGCAGTATGACTGGTATAGGGAGAGAGCTAGCTGATATGATGGACTGAAGGAAGGTTGGTATATTGTGTGTGCAAGAGACCAGATGGAAGGGGAGCAAGGCTAGGTGTATCGGAGGCGGTTTCAAATTGTTTAATCATGGTGTGGATGGGAGGAGAAATGGGGTAGGCATTATCCTGAAGGAACAGTATGCTAACTGGAGTATGCAAACTGGAGGCTGAGCTCTCTCAACTCAGGACTGGCAAGACCAGACAGGAGGAGAAGGCAACTACACACACCACAAAACCAGCCTCACATAATGCTACCACACCACTGAATCAAACACATAAACACACAAAGACATACTCGGAGGCTCTGAGTAAAAATTTACCTAAACAGCAGAGGCCTCCAAAGCAGACACCCAAACAACTGCTACCTCAAGACACCCCACAAGCAACACATAAACCACAAAATCAGTGTGCAAAGCAGTCACAGCCCTTAAGGCCAAATACAACACCAAACATACTTGTCATAGGTGACTCCATAGTCAGACACACTGACGTCCCACTCACCAGGCTGAACAAGGAGAGGGTCACAGTAAGCTGCCTATCGGGCGCTAGAATCCGCCACATAACGCAAGCACTCGGGTCACTCCACGGCAAGTACAAATATGACACAGTCATTGTCCATGCTGGTGTGAACGACCTGAGATGTACCTCCCTGGACTACATGAAAAGAGACATAGAGGAGCTCTCTGATTATGTAGCCCAGGCAGATATGACCCTAACCCTGAGCAGTATCCTTCCTTCACCAAGAATGATGCCACAATATAGAGACAAGATGATCAGCTTTAACAATTGGCTTAATGTCTGGTGTCATTCAAAGGGGATCCAGTGTCTGTCTGCCTGGGATGACATGCTTGACAAGCCACGCTGCTTCGCAAGGGACGGCTTGCACCTGTCACACCTGGGATTCTGGATATTGGCTAAGGCTCTTGCCACCCCATAGTGCCTTTTTAGGCAAGGCTCAAATTCTAAACCTACCACCCTAGAAAACAAAAATGGGAAGAAACTGAGGGTAATGCTGCTCAATGCCAGAAGTCTAAATCTCAAAATGCACGCACTCGAGGCCCTTCTCAGTATGGAGAAAATTGATGTCTGTGCTGTAACTGAAACCTGGTTCAAGGCTCCTGAGAGCACCCCGGCACTATTAGGTTTTACCTCATATCATGCGTTCCGGCCCCAAAACCCAGACCTCACCACAAAAGGAGGGGGTGTATCCATATTCATAAAGGATACCCACACCTCCAGGTTGGTGGCAACGCACAAAGCTCGAAACCATCCAGGTGCAACTAACCATAGGCAAAACTGCTCTACAAATTGTAGCATGCTACAGGCCACCCTCTCAAACTCAGGAACCCCACACAGCCTTCCTGAAGACACTGGAGGGTATAAATGTATCTCCAAACACCATCATATTGGGTGACTTCAACTACCCAAATATAGACTGGGAACATTACTCAAGCCCTAACTTTCTAGCCCAATGGTTCCTGGAGTTCATAAATTCAAATGCCATGGAACAGCTAGTCACTGTTCCCACGAGAGGAGAAAATATACTAGATCTCATTATCACAAACATGGGGACAAAATGCTCCACACTGGAAGTATATCCCTCATTGGTGAGATCTGATCATAAACTAATCTCACTGGAAATCCACATCCCGCCCCCACCCCAAACAAAAAAGACCACAGTGAAGACCTTCTCTAAAGCAAACTTCACACTACTCAAGACTGGTGTGGTATCCTTCAAGGCCCCTGAGCAAGTGGAAACCACAACCCAAGCTGCGGAAGCCCTTACAAATGCCTTCTATGAACACCTCCAGGACTGCATGGATCAGGCAATCCCAAATAAAACCAAGACTCTTTCCACAAAGGGCAAACGTCCAGTCTGGTGGACCCCAGCCATTAACAAACTTTACAATAAGAGGAGAAAGCTATTACATGATAGAACAAAATCCATAAAAGGGAAGTCACCCCTGATCATTATTAGTAAAAAAATACGAGCACTCATAAAATCAACTAAGGCCAATTTTGAGAGAAAAATTGCCATGGATTCAAAGGACAATCAGGCCTTTTTCAGCTATGTTAGGAACCTGGGTGGAAACCCCCAGATATGCTCAGAATTAGTCCAAAATGATACAAAAATCACTGAACCCATAGACATTCCAACATACTGGCAGACAGGTTCAGTGCAAACTTCATCCCCCTCTCCCCCCCTAAAGGAGAGATAACTATCCCAGCAGAGTGTAGCCTCCCAGACATCTCAAATGCGCAGGTGAAAGCTGCTCTCTCTAAAGCTAAAAACACAGCATCAATGGGACCGGATGGTGTCCCTGGCTGTGTGCTACACGAGCTAAATGAGGAATTAAACCCGCACATAAAGCAGCTGTTTAATCTCAGCCTTACCACAGGATACGTGCCCAAGGAGTGGCGTACGGCAACTGTGGTCCCACTCCACAAAGGCAGTGCCTCTACGGACCCTGGTAATTACCGCCCCATAAGCTTAACAAGTCTAGTCTGCAAAGCTATGGAGAGGATCATAATGGAGCTCATAAACAAAGATATAGGGGACTTGCAGACATTGGACCCGACCCAGTTTGGCTTCGTCAAGGGCAGATCATGCCTTTTGAACTTGGTCGACTTCTTCGAAACAGTCACTAAGGCCATTGATGAGGGAAAGGCAGTCCATACAGCCTACCTTGACCTTGCAAAGGCTTCGACACAATACCCCACTCGGTATTGTAGAAAAACTTACCAGCTTAAATGTAAACCCATATGTCACAAGATGGGTTGCAAACTGGCTTAAGGACAGAACCCACAGGGTTAGAGTTGCTGGCGCTATGTCAGACTCCAAGCCGGTCACAAGTGGTGTCCCACAGGGCTCGGTCCTTGGCCCCCTATTGTTCAGCATCTACTTCTCAGAAGTACAGGCCAACATGGGAGGACTTTGGTTGACAAAGTTTGCAGACGACTGCAAACTGGGCGCCATAGTGGAAAGTGCATCAGACACGGATATCCTTCAGAAGGGACTCACGGAAACAGATAGCTGGTGCCAGAGCCATGGCCTGAACGTAAACGCCAAAAAATGTATAGTCATACCCTTTGGGAAAAACAAGGTAACCCCAAGCTACCATATAGGTGGCAATCCACTAAGCACAGAAGAGGTTATCAGGGACCTGGGGACCCAGGTTGACAGTGGCCTTTCATTTGACACTCACGTTGCTAAAGTGGTTAGAAAGACCTTCTACATTGCCCACCTGATCATGAAGGGAGTCACATCCAGATTTAGTGAGGTCATTGTTCCCCTGTACTCTTCACTTATCAGACCAATGATCGAGTACAATGCCCCATTCGGGATGTATCTCACCCGACATCTGCAGCAATTGGAGAGACCCCAAAAGTTCCTCACCAAAAGGATAAATGGACTCCAAAATCTGTCATATGCTGCCAGATTGAAGAAACTCCAGCTCTATTCAGTCGCATACTGTCTGCTCAGAGGTGACATGTGCCTGACATACAAGGCCATATCCAACCCGGAATTAATGGACATGCTCCACCTCAAAAAATCCAAATCCACCAAAACCACTAGAGCAAGCGACTTAAACCTTAGCACGGATATAAATAGGACGTGCTGGAGGGATAGATTTATCACTCAGAGACTCCCTATGCTGTGGAATAAAATCCCGGTCCATGTGAGGCAGAGCACCTCACTGGCTCTGTTCAAGAGAAATCTTGACCTGTGGATGGGAGATCGTAGGTTTACCCCGGGAATCATCTCTGTGTCACTGCTGGACAGAGGCACAACAAACTAATGGGCACAGTATTTTTTTCATATAAGGGGTGGCGTAAGCCACAAAACTTTGGGCTAGGCTTATAAATGCCTTAGGGCAGATAGCCTAGTATAAACCTATGAACCTATGAACCTAAGAGTGTTTTGGAGGTGAAAAGAGTGTCGGATAGAGTGATGTTTATGAGGATGGAAATTGATGGTGTAATGATGAATGTTGTTAGTGCATATGCTCCACAAGTAAGTTACAGAATAGCTGGGTAACTACAGCAGAGCTAGTAAGAGAGATGGCTAGAAAGGTGCTTGGTGTGACATCTAGAAAGAGGAAGGAGGACAAGGAGACCTGGTGGTGGAATGAAGAAGTACAGGAGAGTAAACAGAGAAAGAGGTTGGCGTGGAAGAAGTGGGATTGTCAAAGAGATGAAGAAAGTAGACAAGAGTATAATGTGTGATGGATGAGAAAGAAAAATTTTGGAGTGAGTTGGTTGAAGTGGTGATGACTGTACCAAAGGGTGAGCGACTGGTGATTGGAGCAGATTTCAATGGGCATGTTGGTGAAGGGAACAGAGGGGATGAGGAAGTGATGGGTAGGTATGGTGTTAAGCAAAGGAATGCAGAAGGTCAGATGGTAGTGGATTTTGCAAAAAGGATGTACATGGCTGTGATGAATACGTATTTTAACAAGAGGGAGGAGCATAGGGTGACATACAAGAGTGGAGGAAGATGCACACAGGTGGATTATATCTTATGTAGAAGGCCAGTCTGAAGGAGATTGGAGACTGTAAAGTGGTGGCAGAGGAAAGTGTAGTTAGGCAGCATAGGATGGTGGTTTGTAAGATGACATTGGTGATCAAGAAGAGGAGGATGAGTGTGAGGGCAGCACCAAGGATCAAATGGTAGAAATTGAAAAAGGGTAATTGTGAGGTGATGTTCAGGGAAGAGTTAAGACAGGCACTGGGTAGCAGTGAGGAGTTACCGAATGGCTGGGTAACTACAGCAGAGCTAGTAAGAGAGATGGCTAGAAGGGTGCTTGGTGTGACATCTGGAAAGAGGAAGGAGGACAAGGAGACCTGGTGGTGGAATAAAGAAGTACAGGAGAGTATACAGAGAAAGAGGTTGGTAAAGAAGAAGTGGGATTGTCAAAGAGATGAAGAAAGTAGACAAGAGTATAAAGAGATGAGGGGAATGGCAAAGAGAGAGGTGACAAAGGCTAAGGATAAGGCGTATGAGCAGTTGTATAAAAGGTTGGACACTAAGGAGGGAGAAAAGGACCTGTACCGATTGGCTAGACAGAGGGATCGAGCTAGTAAAAGATGTGCAGCAGGTAAAGGTAATAAAGGATAATGAGAGAAACGTACTCACAAGCAAGGAGAGTGTATTGAGCAGATGGAAAGAGTACTTTGAGGGGTTGATGAATGAAGAGAATGAGAGGGAGAGAAGGTTGGATGATGTAGGGATAGTGAATCTTGAAGTGCAGTGGATTAGTAAGGAGAAAGTAAGGACAGCTATAAAGAGGATGAAGAATGGAAAGGTTGTTGGTCCAGATGACATACCCGTGGAAGCATGGAGGTGTTTAGGTGAAATGGCAGTGGAGTTTTTAACCAGATTGTTTAATGGAATCTTGGAAAGTGAGAGGATGCCTGAGGAATGGAGAAAAAGTATTTTGGTACCAATTTTTAAGAATAAGGGTGATGTGCAGAGCTGTAGTAACTACAGAGGGATTAAACTGATCAGTCACAGCATGAAGTTATAGGAAAGAATAGTGGAAGCTAGGTTAAGAAGGGAGGTGATGATTAGTGATCAGCAGTATGTTTTCATGCCAGGAAAGAGCACTACAGATGAGATGTTTGCTCTGAGAGTGTTGATGGAGAAGTACAGAGAAGGTCAGAAGGAGTTGCATTGTGTCTTTGTGGATTTAGAGAAAGCATATGACAGGGTGTCTAGAGGAGTAGTGGTATTGTATGAGGAAGTCGGGAGTGTCAGAGAAGTATGTAAGAGTGGTACAGGATATGTACGAGGGTAGTGTGACAGCGGTGAGGTCTGCGGTGGGAGTGACGGATGCGTTTAAGGTGGAGGTGGGATTACATCAAGGATCAGCTCTGATCCCTTTCTTATTTGCAATGGTGATGGACAGGTTGACAGACGAGATCAGACAGGAGTCCCCGTGGACTATGATGTTTGCAGATGACATTGTGATCTGTAGTAAGTGTAGGGAACAGGTGGAGGAGACACTGGAGAGATGGAGATATGATCTAGAGAGAAGAGGAATGAAGGTCAGCAGGACTAAGACAGAATATATGTGTGTGAATGAGAGGAAGGACAGAGGAATGGTGAGGATGCAGGGAGTAGAGGTGGGAAAGGTGGATGAGTTTAAGTACTTGGGATCAACAGTTCAGAGTAATGGTGAGTGTGGAAGAGAGGTGAAGAAGTGAGTACAGGCAGGATGGAGTGGGTGGAGAAGAGTGTCAGGAGTGATTTTTGACAGACGACTACCAGTAAGAGTGAAAGGGAAGGTCTACAAGAGGGTAGTGAGACCAGCTATGTTATATGGGTTTGAGACAGTGGCATTGACAAAAAGGCAGGAGTCAGAGATTGACGTGGCAGAGTTGAAGATGTTAAGATTTGCACTGGGTGTGATGAGGATGGACAGGATTAGGAATAAGTATATTAGAGGGTCAGCCCAGGTTGGAAGGTTTGGAGACAAAGCCAGAGATGCAAGATTACGTTGGTTTGGGCATGTGCTGAGGAGGGATGCAGAGTATGTTGGGAAAAAGATGCTAAGGATGAAGCTGCCAGGTAACAGGAAAAGAGCGTGGCCTAAGATAAGGTTTATGGATGTGGTGAGAGAGGACATGCAGGTGGTTGGTGTGTCAGAGCAAGATGCAGAGGACAGGAAGAAATGGAAACAGTTGATCTGCTGCGGCGACCGCTAACAGGAGCAGCCAAAAGAAGAAGAGTATTTCAATTACAGTTGGTTTGGATTTTTTTTAGTTGGTTTAGATTTTGGTTTATTTCTGTAGTATCGTAACATCATAGTAGAATACTAGGCTAACAAACCAAAACGGCATTTTTATGCCTAGTTATGCTATCTAGTAATATTAGAAAGGTATTGGTTCCATAGATTTTTTTGGGGCCGGGGTATATATGACTTAAGCATGAGTGGTCAAGCATTGACAAGCTTTCTCAATCTAATCGAGACATACAGTACAGGGGTGTATTTATGGTTCCCAATGCAGTCATCCAAGTTTTTCATGAATAAGTGCAGGAAACTTCTCTACATTATGTGAAGCCTGTACTAAAGACGGGGGAGCCACTGAGGTACTGAGATACATACCTGTCCTTCCAGCATGTCTTTTTTACATTGCAGATGAGGTTTAAATCTCTGGATCAGCTGTTTCTGTTGCTAACAGTATACATACATATATATGTGTGTGTGTATATATATATATATATATATATATATATATATATATATATATATATATATAAAATGTTGTTGTCTTTCGGCTTTTCCTGGTTAGGGGTTGCCACAGCGGAACTCCGGTCCGCTAATGATTGGCAGTAGATTTTCACGAACGCCGAGGTGCCAGCTTGACGTTCAATGAAGGCACGCCCATTTACGCATGTCTTTCGAACGCCCACCCAACCGCGGGGAGGACATGCAGACGCCACACAGAAGGCACTCCCCGCACTCCAGCTGAGAATCAAATGGGAGAACCTCTTGCTGTGAGGCAACAACGCTACCGCTGCACCACCCCGGATTTTATATATATATATATCTATATATATATATATATATATATATATATATATATATATATATATTTTTTTTTTTTTTTTTTTTGGCTGCCACTAGCATTAAACTTACCAAAGCCTTAGTGTTGTGCAGTTCAGATCCTGTCTCCCAGCACAAACAAATAAATATTCCTTAGTTGCACCAAATTCTCCTCCAACATTTTGGCTAAGTATTCTGTATGGAACTTTTTTGAAAGTCTGCCAACTCCCTACACTCCCAAAAAACAAGTTCCCATTTACCTGTCTCTTTCCATGACATCCCTAGCATTTATTATCTACTTGTGGAAAAATTGGACAGACACTCATTTTATATCGATAAAGAGAAAGTAAGTCAGGGAAGGAATTAAAGAAAACGGAAGGAAGGTAAGAAGGTTAGGGTAGGTAGATAGCAGAGGCACATAAACAAACACAGGTGACAGACATGACTGATAAAGGAGATGCTACACAGTGATGAAGGGGGAAGCACAATGGAGTAGGAAACATTAGATAAACAGAGGGAACTCAGGGAAGACAATGGTGATGGGGAGGACTGGACAACAAACAAGGGCAGGCATAGCCACAAAAGGGACTGTGGACACTGGGAGGGAGATACAGTGGGTAATTAAAGCAATATCACCCTATCTGCATGGGACCCAGTGGAAGATCAGACATCATCTTGGGCACCCTCACCACAGGGTCCTCACTCTTACATTGATGACACTGTGGGGCACTGATGCAACTCTGCAAGCTGCAAAAATATTTTTTTTCAGGTGACCAGTCCAGTCCATCACCTGCGCGAACACCTCAGCAAGTTCACATCAACAGACCACAGGGTTTGCACCCCTGGCAGTGTCACCAGCAGGAACCACAGCAGAACCACAACAGAGCCCCACTGGTGAAGGTCCACCAGGGACAGAGCTTGAAGGACTATCCATGTCCACCTCCTTAGCTGCAGTTTGAGAGGTGGCCATGGCAGCCTGCTGTTGGGATTGGGGAGGTGGTGCTAGTCTTGGGATGCTGGTGGGCTGCATCAGTGCCACATGTGGTGTTATGGAGCGACTGTATAAAAAAGAAAATAAATGAAAACAACAAAACAAAACCACAAAGAAGTGTAATAAACAGAAAGTATAGTGGAAAAGAGGGTGGGGAAAGAAATACAAACATACAGTTACATATACTCTATATATACATTAAAATATAAGACTTCATAATTAATTGCAGCACACCTGGGAAACACATCAGTAACTATAAAAGGTGTGTCCCACTTGTAGAAACTTAAGTAAATTGACTTTAAAAATATCTAACTGGTACTCCAATGGCGTAATATGTCTGGTGCATGTAGATGGGAGAAAGGCATCTGCTGTGTGATTTGAACTCAGAACCTATGGACTTTTAGACTTGAAAGGCAAGCATGCTACCTGTTGAGCCATTGTGTCAGTGCTATTACTATTGAGTGTATGCAGAGCCTAGTTACTGCACAATGTTTGTGTGTGTGTGTGTTTGTGTGTGTGTGTGTGTGTGTGTGTGTGTGTGTGTGTGTGTGTGTGTGTGTGTGTGTGTGTGTGTGTGTGTGTGTGTGTGTATGTGTTTTGAAAGGTTTGCTTCACACTTAACTTGCAATTTTAGCTTAAGTGCTTCCACATGTATAATAAAAGTTACTCTCCATGTGACATTGATTTAGCTCTATAAAAGTCAGTTGGGTTGGACCCCAAGATATCTCAGTCACATCACAGTAATTCCTGAGACTATGCCCCCCAAATGGCATAATCTGGTGTGTGTAATGCACATGGAAGGAGAGCAACTTCTGGAAGAATACAACACAGGACATTTCCTGTTCTCACGTACGTAAGGCAAGTGCTTAACTTGTTGAGCCATCTTGGTACCACTACTATGAATAATCATGAAGAAACGTAGAATGACAAACAGTACCAATACCTTTCAGTGGTGAACTGCTACAAGGAGCAAATATTTAGTATACAATCAGAGGCAAGTGGAATATGGTATAAACATAGTAGTCAGAAGAAATGTGTGTGGCATGCAATGGGATAGTACCCTTAGCAACAATTACATATACATAGCTAATTTCATAACTATATATTTATAGATTTATATATATGCATGTATATCTACATGTATATTTATGTATATATATATATATATATATATATATATATATATATATATATATATATATATATATATATATGCATATCATATATATATATATGCATATATATATATATATATATATATATATATATACACACACACACACACACACACACACACACACACACACACACACACACACACACACACACTCTCCTTGGATAGTGCTCCCAGTTCTCCACTCTGGCCTTAAGAGCTTTGAAAGAAGAGGTTAAAAGAAAAACAAAACTTTACTTATAGTACATTTCCAGAGTTCTGTCATCGACTTCTCGGGGACAAAGGTCTGTATGGCACCTCCTCAGGTCAATGTACTGGTGCTTGCATTAATTACCATTCCATGGGATGCCATAGGTCTCCACCACTTCCCTCACAAGAGAGTACCAGGCTTACACCTTATACTAGTGGGACCACATTAAGAATTGCCTAGCAAATGGTGTCCTACAAGTATCAGTGCCCTCAGAAGTAATAACCATTTGTCACGTCCCTGTAACTGACATCTCACAGTCATGCTATTTCCTGTTATGGGCTTTGTCATACAATGTTGAACAACTGAGTAGTCCACTTAGGGATAGGGTTGATAATGGATATTACCACTTTTGGACTGTTGTAGTACAGGACTGAAGGTGTGGCACACGGCAACCAAATTGAAGCTGCATAACATATGCTTTGGCAATGATACTGCTTGTGTTTCCGGAATGAATACAAGCTTCACAGGTTGAAGCTGGAGTTTGCATGGAAGCCCCATGCATGGTTTGAATGCCTGAGCATGGATACTGCACCTTGCAGGTGTACAGGCATGTGTATGGTGCTGTGTAGAACTTTCCATTAGTGTCTGCTCATTGGCATGACGTACAGACTGACATTCATGAGCTGAACCCTCAGTGGTATAAACATCATGCCTAGAGGCATAAAATCTGCATGCTATAAGCACAAGCAGCTACATCGAGCTTGACTGCAATACAAAAGAAGTTGTAGAGCTCCAGAAGGAAAACAAGCTACAGCTGTTTCTAAGAAGGAATACAGTGGAATGCTGAATTCCATATTGTTTATGGTATGTGCACTTTCTTTCATAGTAGTACTAGCAAGTAGAGGTAAATTTATGTTTATTGCTGAAAATACATGCTAGTTGGAATTAAATCAGTAGCTGTAAGATCTTTGCTTAGGGGAAAGAGTAGTAACAGAGACAAGGCGGGTACTGTGCATAAGGGATATCAAGGCTAATGGGTGACACCTAGCACCAATTGTACTGTGCAGATGTGAAAGGAGGCAAGACAGCCTAGAGATCGCACTGGATGGTAGATATCTTTACAAATGTATGGCATATGTGTAGACTACATATGAGTGAAATTAAGGGGGGGCAATGACACTGTTGTCACCTGCAAATAATAAGCTTGTCTGAGCTGCAAGTTTGAGGATTTTTCTCTGGTGATAGGAGGCTTGATAGTATTGGAATGGTATGAGTGGACTCCTGTGTGTAGGACTAGCACCCTCAATGATCTATATAGACAAAGTGGTATACAGTAAGGCAGTAAGTGGGCAAGGGCATTTGGTACTGCCACAGTGACACAGTATTTTTTTTCATACACACAGCTATTTGTCTGGCAAGAAGTGTAGGAAAAGCAGTCTCTCCAGTGAAGAAAAGTAGAAAGAGCAAGTTGTCTAATGTGAAGAATAAGGTGCTGCTGCATGCCGTAGGTCTCCATGTCCAATGGCTCTTCAGGCAGAATTCTGCTGACTCTATAATGAGATCATACTTAGCAGTATCTTGTGGTTGACATCAGTGCCTTCAGTGGCCAGGACTGCAGTCATGAGCAGGTCAGACATAGGGCTGCGAACATTACCCAAGGTATTGAAAATGGGATCGCTGTCTTGCACAGGAAGCTAGGGAATGTGACAGCACAGGTTCAGGCTCATTGACAGAGATGGACAGTTTTTTTTTTTCGGCTCTGTCAGAAGAGCAACAAACTCTCACATTCTCATTGTGTGGTATTGGACCCTGGAGCCAAGCTAAAACCTTCTGCCAGAATATCCATCAGAGATGCCTCAGGTCAGTATTGCCATACATCTTCTAATGCATGAGTACTTGCCATTTCTACACTGCTGACTGTTTATGTCACTAACATAGTATGTTTTGGATGTGATAGGAACATCAGTGGTACAGCCACTGTGTATGAAGTCTGCATTGAGGGGATGTTAGAGGTGGGGGGTTATACTTATACTAGCCTTAGTTGCATTTCAGTGTTCACAGGTAAATCTCTGTCTAACACTGCCACTATGAGACTTCCACTCCCTGATATTGCAGGATCATCTGACACTGATTGTGATGGCAATGATCAGCTGTTATGATCTTGGAGTGCATTGTATGGGCACCACTGGATCCTTCTAGACACACAAAAGACATGCCGTACAGGATGGACAGATTACTGTGGACTCCCATGGTCAGGGTGATATTAGACTTAATATAGACCAGGCTTCAATTTCTGCTACAAGCCCCTTATGTTGGTAGGAGTAAACACATGGAGGTTTGCATGCTGGTGCTCATCAGAGAAATGCCCTCCCCCCGAACTAGCTGTGTCAATGTCTGCAACCCATGATATGTACAGAGCCATCACATGGAGCCACATTCTAGTACCATCACAACCTTTTCCAAGCTGATACAGATAATGCAGCATGTGTGGGATGACCCCAAGAGTACATATCCTGTTTGTGTGATATTTTTAATAGACTCAATCACATACTGGCATGCACGGTATCCTCCCATGCTTGCATGCCATGTGGCAGTCATTGTCCATGCAGCTAAAACACTGCTGCTTCCAGTGATGATGGCCCTAATGAGCATGGACAGCCAAGGTCATGGCACACAGCACCAGCATTCACACAGCAACATCAGTTTTAGATGTGAGAACAACCAGGAGAGGACATCCCTGGTGTCATGCCAATCACTACACTGGTGTGTCTTGTAACAGATGATGTTCACACTCACCAGCACATCTCTTTCTACCAAGGGATGTGAGAGTACCTATGCAATTCTTCATAGAGGCAGCTATCATAAGCAAAAATGTGCACAGGATACCCACCCATTTACCATGCATGTCCTGTACCTGTCTAATAGATTGAACTGCATTGCTGCAACTGCTGCTGAGGTTATGTTCTGGTGCGCACACACACACACACACACACACACACACACACACACACACACACACACACGCACACTCTGCTAGTATCACTGTCCCAGCACATGACATTCCTCAATAACCCTACGCAGACCTATGCCTTACACATACACACGCACATATTGCAGACAGAACATTTCAGTTTGAACAGTGCTGAAACATTTCTCTGTGGAAGACATTGCACAGTTAGGCTCCATCCCCAACCAGTGCAAGTAATGATGCCTGTGCCCTGCCTTTGTAATGTGTTACTTAGTTTGCCTATGCCGCATGCACAGTTCGTAAGCCTATACATGTGTAAGCACAGTCTGGTGTTTAGTTTGCATATATCATTTTTATGGTAGTAGTGTATTTGCTGTGCTGTATAATAGTGATATGTGCAAGCTGATCCATATTTTCCAGTGCCACAGCATAGTGTGCCTTCCTCCATGTAGAATTTTCATTTCCTGCTGCTGGGGCCTCCACTGCCTAGTGTGGTGTGAGATGATCCTCCTGTAGTTGTCTACCTGCTATAACCACCACCTAAGTAAGATATTGTGTAGCACTGCACACACTGAAAAGATTTTGGTACATGTACCAGGGTCATACTGCAGGGTATTACCTGATGCATCCTACAACAGCTAAGACACATGCTCCATAATTGCCCTTATTTGTGATAGGGCACAGCTATATCCCTGTTTTAGATCATTCTATGAATTGCTGATCAGTGCCATTAGGTAGAGATCCAGGCTGAATCTGGCATCCCCAGTAAGATGCTCTGGTGGAAGTCATCCCTCGCAAACCATTGGTAAAGGTCACATGAGCTGTATGTGGGAATTGTGAAAACTGGCTGAACTGCAGGCACATTGTGGATGGTACGCTGTGCATTACAGACCAGCTTGCCATTAACAGAGTGATTCCATCTATGGTTCACATACCTTCATCCCATGTTTCCAGTAGAGGCCTTTATTTTAATGTAGGTGCAGACTATGGCCCCACTATCTTATGGAAATGGAGAGAATCATAGAAGACCTCCTGTACTACATAGAAATCAGATATGTCAGATGCCTGAGGTACTCCCCTTGTGTTTCCAGTTGGTCACTGAAAGATCGCTGTAGCTAGTATATGTAAATTCACAATTACATTGATATCCTCTGGGATAGGTAATCCATGACTCCCATGGACCTACAGATGAGGCCAGCATGTTTCTATCCTCCTGGTGCAGATCAACAATGTTGTTGTCATGGAGTCCAAGAAATGTTAAGCACTGTTGGATGTTATGGTGTCTCAGAGGGTGACAGTGTGCACCACCATGGCTCATTGTGGTAATAATAGCTTGTTGCATATACGCATTAACTAATGCTGTGGCAAACCCTAACATGGTTTCATGATTCACCAGCTTGAACATGGGGATTTATCTGTGGTAAACAATCCTAGTGTTACAGTATGATGTCATACTTTTTTTTAAATTTCTGAATCATTGTGTCATATTTTACCTCAGTTACATACCTAGAGTCCCTTATTTTAATATTGCTCCTCATAAGCATCTGCTTATACATTAGCATATAACATGAGCTTTCACTAGTTATGCAATGTGTATCTCTGAATCCTAAACACCCTCTGCATTGCTGTTTTGTCACACATACTTGCCTACTGCAATGCAGATAAGGTTTCTGAATCCAAGGGACAGTTAAAAAAAGGGGGAGGGGGGCACAAGTCACAAAAACTTCCTGTAAATTGTATAGTATTGTGAAATTGCAAAGTGTTGTTAAAACTATTGTATGTTATTATCTTTCGAACGTTAGTGTTTAATACTGTTGCTGGTACATTGAAGCCTTTCTTCCTGGGCTTCCACTTAAAATAGGTCCTGTGCCCACTCATACATTCCCAGTAAACAAAAGCACTAAATAAACAAAGTAAATTGGTCTCATGGCTGTGAATCAAGAAAAGCTCACTTATTCTTAAAATAATTAGTACAAGCAGAAATGAAAAGACAAGCACATTTGAACCTAGAGGGTTATATGTCAAATTATAAGCTAAACTGAACTCATTCAGCAAAGAAATGTACATAGCTAAAGCTAAATAACATTTAGGTATACTTAAATTAAATCACTTATGTGAAATGCAAGAAAATTAATTAAATTCAAGAGAAGACTGGAATATTTGACCAATGACACATATATAGGATAACACTTTAGCCATTACTACATGATCTGAAATAATTATGAACAGCTTATGCAATTTCAAGATGTTCACTGATTAATCATTTCAGAGCTGTTTTATAACATGCTATTATATTTTTACATCAGAGTTGCATAACTGCTCTAGCTATTAATTCCAGCAGGATTTTATAGTAATAGTGGATTATGGACTTTGTCTCCATTTGCGTCTTACAGAATCAGCATCAAGAACAAATTTACCTAAACAGCATCATCATGAAAATAAAACTGCAAAACAAAAAAAAAATGTTTGAGTAATTCTGGCTGCATTTTATTTATTTCAGAAGTACTTGGTGAATCCACATTCAAAAAAGCATCACATAATTGTTAAAAGCACTTCAAAGTAAATCTAATCATACAATACATGCCATTAGATAATGGTAATTTTTTGTCAGCATTGCAGTGAAATGAAATTGTAAAAGTTTATCAGTGGATACAGACTGCAAAAATAAAATTATACAGAGCTATGAACTACTTTGGTTTTAGTTTCTTTTTCTTTATTTTTTTGACATGCAAGCATTGCTGGCATAGCAAGGTAGATCAAAATGTGATTAAAACAAACTATATGTGTCCGACATTTCTGTCCATCATGCTCCTGATATACAAGGGGCTAACAAAGCAGAGCAGTTCTACACTGTTAAGTGTCTGGGGAACAAGTAGGGAGGTTATTATGCATTGTCATCTGGCCAGTTGTCAATGGCTTTTTTGTTATACCTTAGCTGCTGTCTTTGTTACGGCAAATGAGTCCTTAACTTGCACTTTCAGAACTCATTCAAATAGGGCTGCTGCTATGTCACTGGCAGATATCGGAAATGTTTTTGCTGAAGACAAAATTGCAGTTTCCAACCCCAGCGTATGTCTGGACATTGGCAAACAGGATATAAGGCTTGGTGTAATAGGGCATACCTCTAGGACATTCTTAGTCAGCACTGCAGAAAGATGATATTATAGTCCTGCACTAATCTTTAGAGAAATACATCTTTCCGGGATATTTATTTTAACATATTGAAAGAGAGAAACAGACTGTTGCATTAGTGTGTATACAGTCACGCCATCACTTTTATGATACTCCTTTTGAGGTCTGCTCTCAATTACTTGTGGGTAATTATGGATGTACTTATAGTGCGCTAGTTAATAGTTTACTACGCATTGTAATGACTACAATAAGTTCCTTTCTGAAAAAAATGAGGATGACAAAGTTAAGATTAGCTTTAAATACTGTTGTATGCCAGCATATTACAGAAGTACACCAGTGCGAGAAATGAAAGCTACTAGCAGATACTAGAGGGTAGGTTCAATGGATGGAAAAATAATTTGCCTAATAACTGATATTGGTGAGTAGAAGTCCATTTGTTATACTGCTAAAAGATTGACTTTTTTCCACACATCGCCTGTACTTTCTTCATCACCATAACATAGATGAAAAGAAACTGGGGGGTGGCTCAGGTAGGTCCTGTAGGTTTAATAAACATTTTATTGAATAAAACAAAAACCCGACCAATGCAGTGGTGATACTAATAAATGTTTATTCTACATATCACATCACATCCGGTACCTTGGCATTTCACTTTCAAAGGATGAAATCAACTGTGTAAACCCACTATTTTATACCTTGTGCGCTGAGTTAATTAGACACATTTGTTGCCATTTAAATGTTCAACATACAGCATACTTTAAATATGCTACATTTTCCATTCTATACATGGTGTGTCTGATGAAACTCTCATATTATGTGGGTTGGGTCAACCTTTTATGTGGAGGGGAGGTGGTTTTGTCCTAAAATTATTGTATCTAGAAAGCCGGATGATTGTGAATTTTAGGACACTGTATCCAAAAGGTTTGAATCTTGAAGTTAATTTGAGTAAAACATAGTTGGCATTCCACATAATTATAAAAAGAATGTACTTATTTATGTAATTTTAATAATGTATTTTGTTAATTTATTAAAATGTACTAAAGATAGTACGTTTAGAGAAAATGCAACCTATTTAAAGTATGTTGTATGTTGAACTGGGTATGACTGTACACCTGAATATGTTCCTCCTTCTGCTTTCAGAGACTAGCAGTAGTCAAGTTGTATATGCAGTTTCTCGATTACAGTGCGTTAATGTGCATTTTACAGAATGCACAAGGTTACTCTAAAAGCCAGCTCTCTCATCTTTGACTACTAGTCAAGTTTTGATTTCACCAGGAAATGGGTTGTTCTTATTTCTTAACTATGTTATATACTTGCCTGATGGTATTCAAGGTACAGCTATGCACTGTCCCTTAATTATCCAGCCTGTGAGTTAATATTTTGGACATTTAATACATTTCCTGCTTTAATTAATTTATGGTGCTCACAGCAAACAGTTGCATTGTGGTACTCATTTTTATCATGGGAATGAGTTCACTATCTCTGACTGAAAGCCAAGTGCTGTAAACACAGTTCCTTGTTTGCATTTGCAAGAAACTGCCACTTTATGTATACAAACCATCAAAACATTTTTTCAGAATTAATTTACTCTTTTTTTGCAACTGCGGTCATTAAACATTAAAACACGCATTTTTTAGTGGGCCAAGCTCCCTCAATGTGAGAGGCTTCACCCTCCCCTTACCCCTTATTATTTATATCCACACTTCAAACTCCCTGTAACTTTGAGAGTTATAAAATGTTTTGTTGTTTCTTTGAGTGATTATTTTTATATTTACACTTCAAAGTCACTGCAGTGTTGAGAGTTATCATTAAAAAAATGTTTTGCTGATTTTTCTGAGCTGATCTCCGGTAAATAAAAATCAGCACACTTCAGTCCTACATATATCACTCCTCTATGTTGAAAGAAAATGTGTTGTCTTTCGGCTTTTCCCGGTTAGGGGTTGCCTCAGTGGAACTCCGGTCCGCTAATGATTGGCAGTAGATTTTCACAAACGCCAAGGTGCCAGCTCGACGTTCAACCTTCAACGAAGGCACGCCCATTTAACACATGTCTTTCGAATGCCCACCCAACCACGGGGAGGACATGCAGACTCCATACAGAAGGCACTCCCCGCACTCCAGCCGAGAATCGAATGGGAGAACCTCTTGCTGTGAGGCAACAACGCTACCGCTGCACCACCGTGGATTCTATGTTGTAAGCAAATAAGAATGATAAAACAATATATTCAGCAGTCATATAAAATGTCAGCAAAGTGGTCTTAGACAGCTGAAGGGTACCCCATGTCAACACTGGGTCAGTCAGATACCAAACTGAAGTGCACAGCTTGCCTTGGCACAGTAACCAAAAAGGACAACAGCCCTTAGTAAAGATTGGTGGATATTGGGGCACCCAGAATCCTAGGGTACATTATATGAAGGAGTTTTCTTGGTATTGAGTCTATTTCATGTTTGCTCCACACAATTGTTCTTAGACGGAGAAGGTTGCCACAGTGCTTTCCTAAGCTTTTATGTATTTTGTGTACCATGTTTTTTTTTCATGATGCAAGATTTAATTAATCTGTAGGCAACACTAATAAGATTGGTCACAAAGTTATGATTTCCTACAGTACTGGACATGTTTTAGGTCAAGCATCATTTGCAGTTTTGATTTTTTTTTCTGATTGTGTTCCATTTGCAGATTTGTTTCTTTTGACCTTTATTTTTTTGTTTTCAATATTGTATATACTAATGTTATAAACTGTAGTTCATATAAAAAAAAATAGCACTGTTGTTGTACATGAGCGTTTGGAGAATAATGTCAAAATATTCAAACAATAAATTATTCCTGTAGCCTTTATTTATTTATTGTAAGCAAGGTAAACATTGAACCAGGTGGACATATTTCAGGCTTCGTCCAGGAAAAATAGCAATGTTTATAGTGTTATGCACTGTAGGAAGACAAGCTTTTTTGAGAAGTAAGATAATTACAACTGAATACATATGTAAAGGGACACAGATTCAAATGATATAATAATTAATCAACAGGACCAAAACACTGTAATCCATGCCAGACTTACAATGCAACAGCATACATGTCTAAAATAACACAGTTTACATCTAACAATTTTAAACAGCAGGGCTAAAACACTGTAATCAACAGTGGATGTATAATACACTGAGAAGGATAAAAGAAACAGGATGGGGAAGAGACAACATTACCAGTTATTCAATCCTTGTCAAATTGTGTGTATATTTTTGTGTGTACATAATGTGTATTCTTTGGCGAGGCATAAAACAGGCTTGCACTGATGTGACAATACAAAAGTTGAGTGCCAGTTAATAGTATGACCATGTCTCTGTAATGGGCCAAAAGACTTGTATCTCATCAGGATTAACTGAAAGCTATTACTGCATCTCAGTCTGTTGAAGCCCGGAATAACAATCATGACACTTCTTTACTCCTGTAGTGCATATTATATTTGGTATACTAGGAACAGACTGAATAACCACTAAGATCAAATAGAAACAATAACAAAAATGTAGTTCTTTTTATCTGCATTACACTAAATAGTCCTGTCTGTAACAATGCTGTACCTTTCATTTGTTAAGCATGTGATGAGCCATGCCATTTTGTCAGGTTTGCACATCTACTTTCTCACTAGACTATAATATTCAAGTGATACTGGATTCCATTCTAAACTCTGGTGTACTGTTTTCTGCTACCTGTTCTAACTGTATTTTTTGTATGCAGATTAAAAGCTAACATGGGATTGCTTTGGGGTTTGGTAGTTAGCATTACTTGTGAGTATGACTGCAGTCCTCTGAGTATAATACAGTCTGTTCAATGGAGGTCATTGCAGGCAAATCCACGTTTGCTAAGTATAATGACTTTCGAGTTGGTTATATTAGTAAAGTTGGGTTCGGTGGGAAGTGCTCCCCTTGCATATGGAGCATAAGGGATTCTGACCCAATAGAAATATAGCTTTTGAACTCCACAGGAAACTTAGTCTTTGCTCACATGCAAAATCTGAAAAGCTTACTTTACGATAATCCCTTGATCACAACCTTCTCCCCAGTTTAAGAATCTCACATACTTGTTACCCACAGGCAGTACAAAGGGGGGGTCACTGTGTCTGTATTAAATGTGAAAATCAAATGTAATTCCTCTCCCACACTGGACCTTTCCATTTTCTGCTTCAGAAAGCCGACTCCTTTATTCTTTTACTTCATTATTTCAGGTAGAGGGAAATGCATGATCAGCAAAGAATACCAGCACATTCCTATAAACTGTTGTTCTCTCATTTTGTAGGAAACAAACACTACATTCCAAATGAAATCAAAAGTGGTCTTTGTGGCATTTGACTTCCTTTTTTAAAGGTGGTGCTGCACACAGCATATTGTGAATCCTGTTAGATTATGCAGTTAAAAAAAAACTTCATCAAAGTACAAAAATGCTCCCTAATGATGCATTTCACACTAGAAAGAACAGAACCATGTTCACAGAGACATCTTTACTGGCTCTGATAATAGTAATATTTTTCCTGGGCCCATACAATGGTGATGGCAATGAATAATCTCCTTGTGTTGGTTCCCACTGTTAGACAGTTGATCAAGGCTTGTAGATTTGCATCGCTGATGAAATGTAGAGCTCTAATTTACTTTCTATGGATGAAAAGAAAGAAACAATAGTTGACGATTCTCAGACATTACACCTATGATATCAAATGACAAATCCACAGATTCCTTTGTTTGCATATGTCATGATGTTACCCACAGCAGCTGTTGCTTGATTTACATTCTTTTACTGATATGCAGACATGTTTTATTAGTCCATGTTACATGTTGAGTTGCAGAGAAAGAGAGAGAGACCACATAGGCTCGAGTAGGGTGTGAAATGATATTAGTACCAGTTTTATAGTGTAGCACATTTTGTGTAACTGTCATTTCTGCTCATATCACCTGTCCTTCATTTTCTGAACTCTGCTTCACACCCTCTTCCAGGATCTTCCTACACCAGGGATATACTTTTTATAACCCCCAACCACTACCTTTTTTGCAATGCCTCACCAGCATCTGTATAAATCATGCAGCTCATTTAAAAATTATGGAAATAGTGTATAAAATATGTTGCACCCCAATATTCAACATATAATAATGGATCTTTCTGTCAACATTACCTTGCATGAAATGTCAACAATTATATTCTCATATCACAACATATGAATGATATGTATGCTGCTGTATGTTTTGCCACTATGTGCATTAGTGAAATGTATTTTGCTGCCTGTATTAGGTCTCTATCCAAATTATTCCTGCTTTAGATCAGCCATATTTTAGACTGCTTTGATTCTGTGCAGCATATCTGTCTTCCTTCTTAACAGCCTACTTAAAATCTTATTACCTGTTGTTCTACAATTTACACATAACCCATTGATGCAAGTGCATCTACAAGTCACAGCTATTGTACTTCTGCTTGTATTCGTGCTTTTCTATATTTGTTAATCTCTCTGCTCATACTGTGATGTTTTATAGCATTCCTCTGGCCAGATTGTGGTGGAAAGCTAATTTAAAAACAAATCTTTCATGCATTTACCGCCATGTTACACACTTTGGAAAAAGTATCTTGTCTTTGTTTACTAATACAGTTAACAATATAGATATCTTATCTGTATATGTGTGTGTGTATATATATATATATATATATATATATATATATATATATATATATATATATACACACACATATATATACGCACGCATACACATAGGGTTCCATTGATTTGGTCTAACTGCACATGGTTAAATATTGTATGTTTAGTATTATATCAGTGCTTATTAGATTGACTAATATATTTGTTTGACCATGTGCATTTAGACTGCTAATGGTATGCTGTGGTTTGAGGGTTCTGTGTGAAACCTCAGAGTTGGTATACTAAAGTAGTGGGGGGGAGTAGTGGGTTGGTTCCTCCCTGCAAAAACACACATATATATATATATATATATATATATATATATATATATATATATATATATATATATACTGTGTTTTGTTTCAATGTGTTTTTGGTAGTTATTTGGGTTTTGATGCAATGGTTTACATATATTGAATTTATACGTAGTATGGATCATTACAGTAATTGCCAAATGATACCATTTTAAAAAACAAGAACTGGTTGTAAAAACAAAAGCATGCAGAAAAACAGACCTCTATCACTTAATCAGCTCCAAGTCTACTGCATCTCATATGGCTTAAAGAAAAAACCCAGAATTTTAGTAGTTTATTTATTTTGTATTGCAGTGCTTTCTGCTCAGTTGACTAATAACATGTCATTAGTATGGTTTGCCTTACTCATAAATAAATCATTGCTGCATCAGTGAAATCAATGTCTAGAAATGCTTCAAAGGTCTTATTAATTCTTACATCAGACTTTGCTTTTGAAACTATACTGAATGTAACAACTGATTGCTACATAAAATATCTCTCCTGCTTCTTTTCCACCAGACAGGTATTTAAAAAGGTAGATATCTTAAGTAGAAACATTTTTCTTGCTCTTTTTTTAGCATTCTGTCTTATAATGCTTGTTAATCTTTTCAGACATAAAAAGCCTTGTCTCATGGAGCCATACAGAATTGTTTTTCCTGTATAATTCCTTAGAATGTCAGATCCAGTACAGGAGACGTAGGTTATAATTCATTAACAATACTACAGCGGCAAAGCAGTACATGTTTCTTATACCATTAGGTATTAATGATCAAGTGCTCAAGGCTAAATTATAAATAAGCAACTGTACTATGACTGCAATAAGAAAGATAGCAAAATTAATGATAACAATAGAGGAGGTCAAGCTTTTACAAAGACAAAAGCAAATTAGTTTTGTAGGGAAAGGATTGGACACTCTAAATTAGCTGTAGGTGTGAGTGTGTATATATGTGTATAGTACTGAAAAACAATCACAGCAGGACTAGCCACCCAGCAGTGTGAACGCTGGCCCTATATTACCCATGTGCAAATATGGGAAAAAAGGGATTGTGAATAGATGGATGGAGCAAGCTTTCCGTATGCTCCACACATCTGGCATCTCTAAATTTGCTGACTTTGAAATTGTTCAGTCTTGGGGGTAAGAAAAAATCATCCTTACTTTCAAAATTCCAGAAGCTGAAATTAGAATGCCAATATATGAGAGTAAAATGTTTCAGCAATTTGCAGTCAGCTAGCTATTCCTGTTCCAAAGAAAGTCAGATCAATTAAATCCACGGACCTTGAGTAGCCACATATAAACTGACAGCATGCATAATATTTGTTAGTTTATAAGTTTAGGCAGAAGCCTGTAGTTTGTATTCTGCTTTAGAAGACCCTTATAAAGTACCAAACTTCTCTTTACTAACCTTTAAGCTCTAGAAAGATACTTTCACAATGCTTTCATCTGTGCCAGCATTGTTACCCATTGCAACCATGTCTGTGCTGAGAGTTTCCACTCTGAATAAGCAGATATTTTTATTGTCTGTGTTCTGTGTTTTTATTGTCTGTGTTCTGCAGGTACTGAGCCTTACATTCTTTAAATATCCCTTGCTCAGTTGAGGGCTTTTCAGTGTTGTGCATATATAGAGACAGACAGAAAGATATTAGACATAACAGAAGATCCCTTGAGATCATGTAGAATATATTCAAAGTTTAAGGTGTGCACTGATGGTGCAAGTTAATTAAAACTTTGTTAGTAAAATAATAGTGGTGCACTTGATCAATCAAGTCATATGAGTGAAACCTATATATATATATATATATATATATATATATACACACACACAATGTAATTATCTAGTGTCACATGTATTTGTAAAAAAGATAACAAATATTAAATTAAAAAATATAGAATTATAGACCGATCAGTTAAACATCTGTCCTAGGAAAATGTTATGGAAGATGTATTATTGAGCTTCTGGGAAAACAATTGAAAACATAGTAATGCAATATATGGATCAATGTGGATTTATTAAAGGTCGATCTACATTAACAGATCTTGTTAATTTTTATGATAAAATAACTATAGTCCTTGACATAGGATTAATTCCTGATGTTACTTATTTGGATTTGGCTAAGGCTTCAAGACTGTTCTCCATATTGTAATTTATAACTGCTGGATTAAAGCAAAGGCAAACAATTACCTAACTAGATTGATTATGTCCTAGCTGATTGGAAGGACTCGATGCATACCTATACAAGAAGAACCAGTGTACCACTAGGCTCTGTCCTTGCGCCTATGTTATTTAATATCGTCTTTTCAACAAGTCTTAAGGATAAGTACACAAGTTGAACAAATATGCTGATGACTGTAAAACTGGATGTATTGTCCAGAATGCATCTGATATTAACAACTTCAATACTTATGTAATATTAGTATGTGAATAGACTAATGAAATTGGCACACAGTTCAGCATATAATATATTCTGAAAATGGAATTAAAATAAATCAGTATGTTTTGCATCATTACCTCTGAAGGAGCTAAACATTACAAAGACTTGGGAATGAGAGTATCAGACAGTTTATTCTTCAGTTCCCATATTCAACAAGTAACTGCCAACGCAATGAAGCAGAATAGCTATGTGATAAAAAAAACATTCAGCAAGGGATAACACATGCCTAGTATTGCTATACAAAACTTATATTAGACCAGTTGTGAAATGTAATAATATATTTTGCATATACACTGTTGGTTAATTGAATATTCTTGAAAAAATTCAAAGGAAATTTACAAAAAAGATTGTAACAACCAAATATGCAAACATCTTAATACACAAAATTGCATTACATGACATGGAAATCTAAAGAAATAATAAAACACAAGAATACAACAAAGGCTCAACAATATAATATGCCATACTAAACTATCCAAAGCAGTAACATCATTCTTATATAAATCAAAGAATGGCAATATTAAGGAATAAAATACCAGGCTATGTGAGAAGATCAGGAATTGTAGGAATTAAAAAAAAAATAAACTAGATATTTAGATGGAATAAAAGGAATATGACCCAGATACATAGGAATTAGTGTTCCTTGATGGCTACTATGCTAGAATACTGTCTCAGAATTAGGAACTTTTGAACATTTGTGGGTTTTTTCCAAATGGTCTAGCTGAAGCTTGATTTATCAAATTACTAATGTATAAGTGTGATAATACGACTTATTGGCAGTCATGCCAAGAGAAATAGGGCAGTGGATTTGTGACATATGCAAGCACAGTTGGCAGGAATTTTGTAAAGAAGTATGTGTCATTTGTGTATCAGACTGATTTATACAGATGTTTGTGTTTAAAACTGTGTTTGTACAGTTGCTTGTGTTGAAATGTGTCAACAGTAACTGAATCAGGTGTTTATGTTTCAACAGAGGATACTGGAAGAGCAGAGGTTAATCACAATCCAGCTGCTGCAAACTTTGGGATATATATAACATTAGTTTGCTTTACGGGTTGAGCCATGGAGATGTTATCCCACAGATTTGAATGGAGCCAGAGACGCAATGTCTGTGGTAGAGAATAGGTTGCAGTTCCTTTAGGAATTAGTGGAACTGTTTTATAGTTTTATGACTTCCCAAAGATCTGAGCAGGGCTCTGTCTGTGTATATGGTAACACATAGGTGCTGAGATCCTGTCAGCTTCTAATGTTGGTGATAGCATGGGCTGCAGAGTCAGATGGCCACGTATGTGTGATGTAATTCTGTAAGCCAAAAATAATATTTAGATATTAGTAGGAGTTTGCCCTTAGCATTCTGTATTCTGTCATGGATCTGACAACAAGGACCAATTACCCACAGCATCTTGCCTTGCGGCAGTAAGTAACTTAACTAGGGAACAGTAATTATTTTTAGATTAGTCAGGAAAATATAGTGAGATTAGAAGTACTGTTTTCTGTAGATGTGTAACTCTTTTCAGCTGTGTTATTTTCAATATTCCTGTGGCTGAAACTCTGTTGTTTACTGTAAATGGATATTTAGTATTTTCTTGTTCTTTTATTATTTATTATTAAATATATTTCATTTTTTCATTGTGTCTGGTCCTTTTTAGAAAATATTTAAGCTTCAAGAGTATTTGCATATATTTATTTGGTGATAACTCTGACCACACCTGAAAGCCTTGCTGTTTGGTCAACATTACCATTTGTATTAATATTAATTTCACACAGCATAATTGGGTGTCCTTACAAGAGCCTTAAGTAGCTGGCTTTGTAGTGCTTGGTGGCAGTGATAACTACCTTATAGTCTGGGCAGAATGGGGCATAGATAGTAAACCTGTGCCAGCCTTCCCCCGGTACGTGTGTGTGTGTCAGCTACTTGGAGCAGGTACATGAAGCACTGCTTTCACTAAGAGAGTGAAGGAGGACATGGCTTGGGCACTCTGCTGAGGACTTAACTCTGAAGCTGTGCAACAATGTTAGTTAGTCTTGGGGACCTGAGGGAGACAGGTAGAGCAATCCACATGCTGGGCTGACTGTGATCCCTGTGTACTCTTAAGGGAAATTGTGCTTGATGCAGTGAGGTCTGGATCTGGACATACTGAGGGTATCCATTTGTATTCCAAGTGAATGTCCCTTTCCAGTGTTAGTGGTGAGTATTCAGGCTCCTTGATTACTGGCCCAGTGTGGGGACGTCACAATGAGCACAAGTAGTCAAACTCCCAAAAGCAGGGTAACAGACTTTTTCTCCTTCTGCACCCAAAACTGAGTATGGGACATGCCTACCAGCAGGACCCATGGTAAGACCTATCTTGTAGATTCAATAGACTGAGGTTCAGTCATTTGGTTTCAGTCAGCTGTATTGCATATATATACTTATATGTATTTATTTATATACATACATAGATATATGACTGCATGGCTTATGATCAATAAAATGTCAGCACACATTCCATTTATTACAAAGCAATAAACCTCAAGTCATCAAAGTTTTACAAAATGCAAACAAAACAGTGTTATTGCAAGGGGATAACTTTCCTGTACCTTACACATCTTTGCATCCCTAAATATATCTATCCCTAGATCACACAGCTATGTGATTAAGGAGAAATCTCTTCAGGTGGGCCTACTTCATAACATTGACATTTCATAATGTTGAATTTCATAACATTGAGACCAAAACATCTAAATCCCAAAACACTGAAAACCCAAAACATTGAAAACTCAGAACATTGAAAGTGGGTTCCCTATTACGTGATCGAAACCTTAGGTTATCAAACACCTAAAGGTTGATCACTAAATGTCGAAGTCTGAAAATTGTGAACCGCCATTTCCACACAGTGAAATTAATCATTTGGCCATTATGTGAATTTTGTTCTTTCTCTGCTGTAGAGCAGTCTTGGAATTGATATACTTAGTTGGGGGGGGGGGGATTTGCCCCCCACTTCATTTCTGTTTAAAACTTTTTTTTTATTTGGCCAATGCCATTGTTTCCCTATGTAGAAATGGCCATTTTCGATTTTAAGGGTTCGATATTTCATAATTGACCTTTAGGTCTTTGATAATTTAAAGTTTTGATCACGTAATGTAGACCCTTGAAAGTGTGCTTCATAACATTGAAAACTACAATGCATATGTAACTAACATCCTCTCCACCTACAACAACACCTAACTAATACACTTTCTACTGCATTTCTGCAGTGGAAGAAGCCATGTAGAGGCAAAAAGTTAATTTCCTAACCTCACTGTATCACTATCACCATACACTGAGCTTAGGAAATTAACTTTTTTCCACTGTAGTGCGATCTTGGAATCAGTATATTTAATTTGCGGTAGGTGTGGGGGGCAGAGACCCCCACATGGGTGGGTGCCCCCTGCAGAAACGTAGTAGAAAGTGTGTTTGTTAGTTAGGTGTTGTTGTAGGTGGAGTGGATCTTATTTACTTGTGGACTGTAGTTTTCAATATTATGAAGCACACTTTCAATGTTCTGAATTTTCAATGTTTTGGGTTTTCAGTGTTTTGAATTTTCAATGTTATGGTCTCAGTGTTATGAAATTCAGCATTATGAAATTTCAGTGTTGTGAAGTAAACCCCTTCAGGCCCCACTATTATGAGATTTTGCTGTTTTTTTATAGGAAGGCTTGACAAATCAAGAAACCAATGGAAAACGGCCAGTGATTACCTTATCAACAGAACAATGATCAGTCAATTGAAGGGATCCCATGCATGTGTGTGTGTGTGTGTGTGTGTGTGTGTGTGTGTGTGTGTGTGTGCGCGCACGCATGTGTGTGCGTGTGCATGTGTGCGTGTGTGCGTGTGTGTGTGTGTGTGTGTGTGTGTGTGTGTGTGTGTGTGTGTGTGTGTGTGTGTGTGTGTGTGTGTGTGTTTGTGTGTGTGTGTGTGTGTGCATGTGTGCATGAAAAGTCCCAGATGTGCAGTCAGTAAAAAACTTATTTACCACCAAATGTTGACATATGATAGGTTGAGTGCTTTCATCCACATTAACCCTTCTATGTCGACATCATCAGAACCTAATTTGATCTCACATTACACATTCATATATCCTCACATGTTCACAAGCATGGCGTCCTTAAAGCTACCTTACATTATTTATAAAGTTGATGTAACAATAATGTAAAATAAAATTTCTTACAATGTATGAAAAACTCTACATATGAGATAAAAAAATATATATATTCCTTTACTATTCATGTACCACATTCAATGCTTTTAAATGAGTAAATACATAACAAAATGTTTAAGCAAACATATAAGAAACCATTAAAAAAATATTGTAGCCCATCTACTATACCACTCAGTAAATATCCCATATATAACTACTGATTTCTAAATTTGTAAATAATCAATATTCAAGATATTCAAATAAATGTAGAACAATAACAAAACTTATTCCTCATCTAAAAAGAATTAGTTTTTATATACTGTACTTTTTTAAAAATAAACACACAGTGTGTAGCTAGATAGATGAATAGGTAGATATACACTTGTGTGCACTGTAACACTATGAACTTTTTGCTTATTTATTTATTTATTTATCTTTATTTCATGGTAAACCAAAAGGAGCAAAACTAAGAAAATACAAAGCGAACTGGATGACCAGGAAAGTAAAAGTAAACTTTTATTGAGTGTTTTCGTCAATTTTTAACTATGACTTCTAAAGAATAAAATCAAATTACACACTGAGTCTTATATAACCAGTGCAATAAATCTTTTAAAAAGACTATAAAAAGTATATCCACTTTTAAAGGTACAGGCTCCCTTAATGCATTTTACCAGCAAGTAATGCAAATTTTGACCATAGGTATTATATCTCTTTGTAACTATATTTTCATAACCAAGAACAAATAAAATCAATAACATTCTTGTCATGGTTGTAAAAAACATAGCATATTTAAATGCAGAAGTCTGCTTTTAATTTTAAAAAGCTGCTAAGTGAAACCATGTCATTGAGCCCAGGGCTAGTGGTCGCATTAACCCTCAGTTGCCATAATAGTTCTTTATACTCCAGTAAATGGTCAATAGGGCTGCCCCTTTTCTCTATGATTATCTGTTCAAGAACTATAAACTTGAAATAGTGACCTGGGTGAAGGTTGATATGTTTGGCTAATGCATTTGTAATATTACATTTATCTATATCATAAATACGTTGATAAATGCGGGTAATAAAAGCATTTTTGTTTTTCCGATATAGAAGCACATACAGGTCTGACAAATGCTGGCATAAATTACTTTTTTGCTGCCACAAAACCGGTGGTACTACTACATGGATTTCTTTCAAGGATATTCTTGATGCTGGTGTCCTTTCTGTAAACCACTACAGGGGCTTCACCAACCTTCTGACCTATGCTTTCATCACTGTTGAGGATGAACCAGTTTTTAAAAACAATGTCCCAAATCAGTGGGAACTATGGGGTATATGTGAGGATGAGCCCATTGTGAAAACGATCAGTATGGTTGTTACTGTTCTCCAACGGTGCACACAATCTGGTAATATCCATTTCTAGTAAGGGATAGAAATGTCCCTCTAATCTCTTTTTAGTAACTTCTTCCAACAAAGGTGTAACAAATTCTTTCAGATATCCTCTTCTTAAAGCATACTCATTAAAACAGATCATCATTTTCTCAGAATGTTGTGCCCATCCATAGGGAAGCTACTGTTGCCATTTATAACACTGTTTACCCCATTTTGTCTGTTAGAAAACTAACCATGTATCTACTCCTCCTCAAATCTCCTTAGACAGGAGAAGTTCATTGGGTGTGGATCAGGGTTTTTAGTCAGACTTTTAATCCTTCTTTATTGCTTTCTGGTAAAAGAAAGAAGTATACCTCTTTGACTGGAGAGATTCAAGATTCTGATTGTGGAGAGGAAGATGACTGGACAGATATAGGTTTTCTCCTCAGTTTTCTGATTCACACTCAGAGGATAGCTCCATTTCCAATTCTCCCTTTGGGGTTACTCTCTCTTTGAGACTGTTTCCAGAATATGGTTTTTCAGTCCCACAGAAAAAAAATTTTTTTCAAACACCTTTATTGAATTATCACTTGTGACATAGAACAAATTTACATTGATATAAAAGTAATCATACTATATTACATAAAAACATACTTCACATATATTGCAATAGATCATATAACCTAGGCAATATTACATAAATTATTCAATTCTTGCTTTTTTTTATAACAAGAAACATCTTCATTAAAGCATCACTTACTACACTGGCAATCATGCACTTATATAAATTATTTATTTTTTATTTATTTATTTATTTTATTTGTTGACCGGGGAAGTTCGACTAGTTCCACAGATCCTGTTTTCAGTGGAGGCCCAGAGAGAAATGCTCCAGAAGCATGTCTTTGGAATGTGGGAGGAAACCGGAGTACCCGGAGGAAACCCATGCGAATGCAGGGAGAACATGCAAACTCCATAGAGAAGGTACCCCAGCCGAGAATCAAACCAGAGAACCTCTTGCTGTGAGGCGACAGTGTTAATCACTGCGCCGACTTTATGTTCGTAAGTTAAATTTACACTTACTATTTCTAAATGAAGTTTATGTTAATAATCCATTAAGAGTTGCTAGTACATATAACCTGCCCCTACACCCTACTTTAATTCTTTTTCAAATTAAAGTAAACCACACCAACACAATCCAAGTCACAAGAATTTCACATCACAAACGTTACTGACACACTCACAGCTGCAAACATTATACATCATTTATATTCTACCCCATCTTTCTCACTCAAACATTACATAAGTCACTTAAGTCCTGCTGCCTTTTAGACCTCATTCCTCCCTTGTATGCATTGTTCCCACAACTCCCATTTTAAATATGTAGTTTGTTCCTACCCTTTTCTAAACATCTCAATTAAAGTTGTTTTATCTCTGTTACTATATTCACTACTTCCAGTATAGTTGGTTTAGATTTTGATTTCCATTTTCTAGTAACTGCTTTTTGGGCAGCCACCATTATTAGACACAACAAGGCATTACCATGTCTAGGCAGTTCTGATTCTGTGTCATAGCTCATAAAAATCATCTCCCTCATCAGACCAATCTGCCCACCCAGCATCTCCGACAGTGCATCCCACCGGGAATCCTTAAAGTCTGCCAATTCACTGAACTCCGAGGAAATATCTTCCCAATTACATCTTTCTTCCCTTTCACATCTCCAACATTTACTGTCTATCTGAGGAAAAATTCTCTGGAGTCTACTTGGGGTATAAAAATATCTATGTAAACATTTCCAGGCAAAAATCCCAAACCATTTAGATTTTGTTGCATGTTTGGGAGACATACATATATCTTCCCATTGTTTCTTTGTGAATTGCTTATCCAGTCTATGTTCCCAATCCTTTCTAACCTCCTCTGATTGATTCTTACAGTTATCGTGCAATATTTTACATGCTGTACTGATTATTTCTTTTTTAATGGCAGCTTCTGTTCTAGATTCTATTAAAAACTCTACCAGTGCTGGTCTTTCACTTAGGACCCCCCCCCCCTATTTATTTTTCTTTGCCTATACTCTGATATCAGTCCCTGATAGGGAAGGCAATCTCTAACCTGCAGCCCAGATAAATTCTTGGCTTCTTCCCATTCTGTCATCTTTCCCTTTCTAGTTATTTGCTCCTAATACCTTGGCTCCTTTGCTAGTTTTCTCTAATAAGTTCCAGCCCCCCTCTTTCCTATTGTCTGCATCCCTAATTGCAGTCATTCCTATTGGCAGAATCTCCTTTCACCATTCCCACATTGGTTTAGTTCTTAGAATACTTTCTGTTACTTTATGGCTGTAATATTCTGCATGATTATTGTTGTTCTCCTTAAAGGCATGTATCCAAAATCCCAGTCTCTCCTTGTTTCTTGAGCCTCCCCCATGTTTCATCATCATCCCTTTCTACTTCAAATTATAGTTTTCTGCTTGTGCTATGTGTAGGAGTCTTAACTGTGTAGCTCTGAAATATCCCTTCAGATCAGGTAATCCCAATCTGCCCTGTTCTAGTGGAAGAATCAGCGTATCCCACTTGGCTCTTGTCATCTTCCCCTCCCAGATAAAGTCCTCTAATTCTGTATTAATTGCCACCCACAACTTCTCCTCTGGTTGATAAAAATATGCCTGATTTGCATATAAGACTAAAGGGACTAAAAACATTTTAACTCTTTGTATCTTACTATCCATAGCCATATAACAAAGCTTCCATTTTCTCAGTTTTTGTATTATCTTTTGTTTAGTCTCTTCCCACATATCCTTAGCTGTTACAATAGAATCATTTTTAATCCATGCTCCTAAGCATTTAAATTTATCATGTCCCCATATATATGGGTATTCCTAAACCAGTTCATATGTGGGTACATAATTTACCGCTATTGCCTTTGTTTTAGCTTCATTAATTTTGTATTCCAAAAAGATCTGAAACTGTTTCAAAATGCTCCACAACACTATAATGTCATTTTCTAATTTTGTCAGGTACAAAATAATATCATCTGCAAATAAAGCCAGCTTTTCTTGACTACCATACCAATTATATCCTTGAATATCTGAGTCCCTTATTTTCTTTGCTAATGGTTATAAATATAATGCAAATAATAAAAGGGAAGAAAGAAGTCACACCTGCCTGGTTCCTCTGCTCAAGCAGAAGTTATCAGAGAGGACCCTACCCACTTTAATTTTCACGTCCAATACCTCATATATTCTTCTAATCAACCTTATAATTTTTTTCAGGAAATACAAATGCTTCCATTGCCCTGCTCATAAAGTCCCAGCTTACTCTGTCAAATGCTTTCTCTGCATCAAGACCCACCAACAACGATGGCATTTGCTTACATTCTGCTTCCCTCTGGATCATCAGTGTTCTGTTAATGTTGTCAAATGTTTGCCTCCCCTCCACAAAACCACATTGATCCATAACTATCAGTTTTTGCATTACTTTTGCCATTCTTTTAGCTATTATAGACATGAATACTTTATAATCATATTTATAATCATGGTTTAGTATTGAAATTGTTCTTAGCCCATGTTATTGAGTTGTAATATGAACCTTATTGGTTATAATGCAAAGATGTGTTCTATTATGTGTTTCTATTGGTCCAATGTCTTTTTAAATGGTTTTGGTTTTAAAAAATGTTTTATTTGAAGAAGTTCCATTTTTTTAGCAGGACGAAATCCTCTGTTGTGCAAATAAAAGGATTATTCATTTTTTATCAGCAGTTGCTCTTGATTTAAGCCATTCAATTGGATTATAACAGGAATTTTGTTGAGAAGGACTGCTAAGTGCTCGCACTTTGTTTGCTTGTGTTTTACTGGTTTATCAGTTTATTTGGTTCTTGTTGTGCCAGCATGGAATCTCCTTCTAAAGTTATGCAGACACCTTTGGAAACGTCCTTGGGTGAATTGACTATTTTAATCCAGCAATTAAACCAAAGGATGGATAAGCTGGAACAACTGCCACTCTTTCAACAAGTTTCACAACCTTCGCATTTATCTCAACTTTCCACATACAGTTTCCAAAGTTCATCATTGCAAACAGGAAATAATGCAGTAACTGAGTCAGGTAATCAACTTTCTCAAATTTTATCTTCAGGTACTGATATGAGTACTAGGGTAGGAACGAATGTTCACCCTGGTCAGATTAATCAGTCTATCAACTTTCAACCTGCTAATTTTAAAGAGATTTTAAAGTGCTCTGCTATGTTTAACCAGGATTAAACCACTGTTAGTCAAAGCTTATGTGAAAAACTATCAGAGTTCAACCAATGCCTTTTTAAAATTAAAAAGTTACAAATGGACTCTGAGTATTTCAGAGAGTGTATTAAAAGACATATTGTGCTGAAAGGGCTGCGCCTATGGCGCTTTCCTGCAGGATTGGTTGAAAATTCACCATTTCATAAAGAGCTTATTCAACTTTTTGGTAAACATGGATTTGAATATATGGACTTAGTAATTAAATTTAATAAGAATACTATTGAAACGCTAACTAAGGATATTCTGAGGCTTAATAGTTCTATTACTCAAGATTTAGCTTTCACTGATAACCAGTTCGAATATGCTCACATTCTACTGTCTCTAGAAGAACAAATGAGTGTGATAAAATCTAGGAAAATGAAGAAATTGAGGGATGTGGAAGCATATAATAACAACACTGTTGGGTTCATATTACGTTATCGAAAGATAACGTAATCGAACGGCCGAAACATTGAAACAGCTGCATTTCGAAACTTTTATTGTGGGGGGCTGCACCACCCACACCCCCTGCTAAATATATATTCCAACTCCGAGATCGCACTACAGTGAGGAAAGAGCAAATATCCCAATCTACACTGTACTGTGATCCTACAATTCAAACTTCGAAATGCGTCCATTTCGATGTTTTGGCCGTTCGATTACGTTATCTTTCGATAACATTTTAGGAACCCATACTGTCTACCCAGCTCCTCCTAGTTCACAAGTATGGTCTAATAGACCAGGGGATGAGGCCAATGACCCTGGTAAACATGAAGTAAATAATGACTAGTATGATGAAAATCTTGATGAAATTGCCATTGAGAATGGTGATGATTTTTTAGGGAATCCACAAGCTACCCCCCCAAGGCGGTCCGAGCACCTGAAGAATCGGAACCCTCAAAGCAATATGCAGCCAATGTATCCATCAAGGGGTGCGCAGTCCATCAGAGGATCCTGGAGAAGCCATTGAGGCCATGGCACTCAGAACTGGAGGGGAAGAATCGGGTCAAATAAGTCCTGAGCCACAAATTCCAGATGGGATTCTTCCAGGATTACATATTTCTACTTATACAAAAGGTGACTTTAAAGTTTATAAATATTCATCTTTGGATATTTCTACTGAAATGTGACTTTTTTTCCAAAGGATGGACTTTTGCCCCTCTAAATGGATGAACTATGTTCAAACATTGATGGACTTGAGACTTTATGTTAGTAAGTTAAATTTACACTTACTGTTTCTAAATGAAGTTTATGTTAATAATCCATTAAGAGTTGCTAGTACATATAACCTGCCCCCACACCCTACTTTAATTCTTTTTCAAAATATGTGTGAGCTTGATATTAGAGAAGTACTTAATAATAAGAAAAAACTTACTCAAGACAACCTTAATGTTAATGAACGAGTTGTCTTTGATTTTTTGAAAAATAACTCACATGTGCATTTTATCAAGCCAGATAAAGGTGGAGGCCTTGTGGTTTTAAATCAATGTGATTATGTTAAGAAAATGAAAATCCTTCTTAATTCAGATACTTATAAAAAGAGGTCTATCAATGAAATGAACATATTGTATGGCATAATTTGTAGCTATATTTATGATTTCTTTTTTGAAGGATCAATTGATATCCATCAATACAATTTTTTAAATGTTGATTTTCCTATAACACCTACCATATTCAGTTTTCCCAAATTGCATAAGGATGTTCATCAACCCCATATGCATCCTATTGTAGAAGCTAGGGGTTCTATTACACAACCTATAGCGAAATTCTTAGATTCAGAATTAAAGAATATTGTGTATGCTGAACCCAGTGTCTGTATAAACTCCTGGGACTTCCTTAAGTGTTTGAATGGTCTCCCTTACAACAAAAATTGGGTGTTTATTACAATCAATATCAAAGATTTGTACACCACAATTCCACATTCTGTGGGGAAGAATGAGTTAGGGAGTTTCTTTTTCAGAAGGGTCTTTCACAAGACCGTATTAATACTTATGAACTTTTGTTAGATTTAGTATTAAAATCTAATTTTATTTTGTTTGAGAAAGAAATGTACTTACAACAAGATGGTATCACTATGGGTTCTGCATGCGGTGGCTATACACTAATATTGTAATGATAATGTGGGATTTATTTTGTGGTCTGGTAACGTTAATGGTATTGATTCCTTTGTTTCCTACATTAATAACACTACTAATTTTCTTAAATTTACCCATGTGGTCGATTTTGCAGATTGCTTATTTAGATGTGCTATTAATGAAAGATGTTATAAATCACAGACTAATGGCCAAAATATATTGTAAGCCCACCTATTCTAATTCTTTCCTTCATTTTCATAGTAATCATCCATTATTTCAAAAATGAGCCATTGTTAAAGGGCAGCTTGTTAGAGCTGCCCTTATGGTTTCAGATTGGTCCCATTTCGTTGAAGAATGCGAGCTTTTAAAAGCTATGTTCATAAACCGAGGATATCCCGAGTCATGTATTACTGGACTTATATTAGAAGTAAAAATAAAAAAGATCTAAGGGTCATTTTCAACCTCTTTTAAACAATGTTCCTCTTGGTAATGGTATGGTGAATTTGGCTTGTACAGGTTTGAATACATGAAGTGAATTAAATATTTCATTGGTTGATACGGGTAGTAACAGCGAGCCTATTGGTAGACAAGGCATTAATATGTATACCAGTGCTTTTACTACATCATTTAGTGATGATAGTTATGCTATCAGAAATATTTTTATGAAAAATTTGAATGTATTAATGAATGATACTGATATTAGAGTGCGAGTAAGGGATAAACCTACAATAGTTTTTAAAAGAGGTTTTAATTTGAAGAATATTTTTGAACATTCTAAATCCCTTCCTAACAAAGGACATATGATACAATGTGGGGCTTGTGTTTTTTACAAACACGTTTTAACAGTAAGTCAAGCTATTGTCAGTCATCAAACTATTCAAATTCTTGGAAAACCAAGTTGTAGTACTAAAAGGGTTGTATATTGTGCTATCTGCTCGGCCTGCCCATGTTCCTATGTGGGCAAGACCGAGCAGAAACTAAAAAAATCGAATTAGTGAGCATTTATCTGATATTTGTAATAAAAAATAACAAATGCTCTGTAGATCATTCCTTTAAATTTGTAGTGTTGCAAACACTTTCTGAATTGGATAGAGGTGGTGCGTGGCCATTGCTCCTCGAAAAAGTCGAATTATCCTGGCAACTTCTGGTGGCCGCCCATTATTGGCCAGGTTTAAATGAAGCAGCATCAGTCTTATGTCTGCTTAAATTAAAAGCTGTTTATAGGTGACCTAGTAGTTGTCTAGATAAAAGTTATAATAAACCTTTAATGCTTTGATATGCAGGCAATTTTATTGCTATATAAAATATTATGAATAGTGTAAAGTAATGAGTTTAAGTCACGGACGTGTATAGGAGGGGGCGTGTTTGTCATTAGCCACTGCTATTGAGTTATAACATGAAGTTCATTGGTTACAATATGAAGGTGTGTTTTAGTATGCAACCTTATTGGTTCAATGCTAATCACTCATGGATGTGTCTAAGAGGTTATTGAGTTATAATATGAACCTTATTGGTTATAATGTGAAGGTGTATTTTATTATGTGTTTCTGTTGGTCCAATGTCTTTTTAAATGGTTTTGGTTTTAAGAAATGTTTTATCTGAAGAAGTTCCATTTTTTTTTAGCAGGACAAAATCCTCTGTTGTGCAAATAAAATGATTATTCATTTTTTCTCAGCAGTTGCTCTTGATTTAAGCTGTTTAATTGTTTGCTTGTGTTTTACTGGTTTATCAGTTTATTTAGTATTGAAATGGGCCTGTATGAAGCTGAATCTGATGGATACCCTGTTTAGGTATTACAGCTACCACTGCTTTCTTCCAGGGTGGTGGTACCTCTCCTCCTCTTAAGATATTGTTAAACAAAACCATCCAGATCTTAGTTTTATTCCTCCCAGCTTCCAAACTTCCACAGGAATACCATATATTCCTGGGGACTTTCCTCTAGATTGGTTATACATCACAATTTTTATCTCATCTCCTCTTATTATAACTGTTAGTAATTGAGCCTCATCTACCTCAAACCTTAGCATATTTAATTCTTCCATAAGCATTTCCATTTGTATCTTTTCTTGATTTTCATATTTCTGTGTTTTATAGAGACTCTCATAGAATTTCCGAAATATTGGTCAGCCCTTCTAAGTAATTCTTGTTACTTCTTAACCATAAATCCCTTTAATTTATTTCCACCCTACTTTTAAAATGAAACTTAATTTTATCCCACTGTCTAGCTATATTTTCAGAAGAAATTTCTATCCTCTCTGTCAGTTCCTGAATAATCTCCACTACCCATTCCTTAAGTCCCTTGGAAAATGTTATGAGCTGTTAAAGGGATTCTCCTGAACCTGCAGCATTTCCTCCATTTCTGTAAGCTTTGCAGGATGTTTCTGTCCCTACCTGTGTCTTCCTGGTAGCCACATGCTGCTCTAAAAAGGCTGCTAGAATGTACAAAAGTTTGTATACACTCTTCCCAAACCTGACCAAGCAACTATAGCTTTAGTTGATCCTGTTCCACTCTTTATGATAAGGTTGGGATAATTATTCATGGGTAGGGGAAATAGTGTATGCTTCTTCAACTTTGATTTTCAGAATTTTGAATTGTCAGGCTCACATGTCAATATTTATTCTGACTACTTGTTAAAGTCTAAGGAATGCTTGGTTCTTCTTATGAGAAAAACATCTGCTTTAAATTATTTTATTTCTTCTATGGTACTAGTCACTGCTCTCTGTTTACAGTGTGTGCATGACTCGGTTGATACTTATTCCTGGCTTATAGCTTCTTTTAGTATTTTGCGAAGGTTTGCCTGGCTGCGCTCTCAGAACCTCCCAGGAAAATGAGAATAATGAGATTTTGTTTTCTGTTTTGGATAAAAGTTCACTTTTGGTTCCTTTGCTACAGAGGTGATCAAAAAATGTGATGAAAGGGTAAGTTAAATCAGGAAATCTACGATTTTCTGTCCTTTTTCTATTTTTCTAAGGGATTATCTAACCCATTGTCCAACTTTGCACAATGGCAAGGGTGGTCCAAAAAGCCCAGCTCGTCCATTTGAATATTTAAAGGACTTTCTTCCTCTCTCCCTCCTTGACAGTCCTTTTTCCCATTTTCCTTCCAGAAAGACTGAATCTTAATTTTTTTTTCCCTGGCAACAGATAGTTTCATAAAAATGGAGCTCTGAAGATCATTGATCAAAGTTAAAGATGGCAGTGTGAGGACACTCCTCTTGCCAGGAATTTATTCCACATCTGCAAGACCAGACTCTCTTTATTTTCACTGTATCTTCATTAAATGTTGTACCAGGAAGGGATGTTTTTAGTGCCAAAGAAAGAAGATGCTGGGAGACCAATTCTTGATCTTTCTTCTTAGACGTGTTTGTGATAGTGCCCAACTTCAGAATAATGCCACTTCAAAATCTGTTACCTATTCTTCCTCATTTAAGTTCCCTGGTAATTGTAGATTTAAATTATGTGTATCCTCTCATTCCTTTTTATCCAGACTTCAGGCATTTCTTAACGTTTATATGTCTGGATCACTTTATCAGTTCTATGCTTTACTCTTTGGACTATACCCCGTAGGAAAATGTGTTCACTAAGCAGCTGGCTCCAGTTGCTGGTTACAGGGTATCCATTTTCTTTTTGCATATTTAGATGACTTGCTTATTTTTTCAGAGTCTTTTTTCAAAGTGTTAGGTATCCCTCACTTGGGTGAGAGATCTCCTATTAAGCTGGGATTTGAAAAGAACATTCAAAAATCTTTTTAGACTCCTTCACACAGGATTGTGTTCCTGGGGTGTCAGCTGGATACCTCAGTTTAAAGAGCTTTTCTTCATTAAGGAAAATATATCTATGTCTAGTTATAGTTCTAAGGCTTTCCACACAGACTTGATTCATTGTAAGGCAGTACCTCAGGATTTTGGGTCGCATAGCATCTATGATTCTCATGATAATGCCAGCAAGACTGCACATGAGAAGAATAAAATGGTATCTGAAGTCTCTTTGGATCCCAGCGTCAACATTCATTATATTTTCAAATCCTAGTGCTGGGGTATGTGAATAGAAAAAAAATTACTTGATGGAGACAGCAAATAGTCCTAAATTCTGGTCTCCCCTTTTCGGTTTCAAAGCAGCCCATCATCACATATGTCTTGGACATTGCTTGAGGAGCAGTTTCAGGGATGATAATAGTGCAAGGTGTGTGAGATAGCCAGGACATATGCAATCACATAAGTGTGAAGGCGATGCTTGCTCTGATCAATGCACTCAACTCTCTGAATCATCTTTTATCCCCAGGACCTCTTCTTCAAGTTGTTTCAGATAATGGCACAGTCATGTGGTACATTGTCAAGCAGGGGGGAATCAGGTTATATCCTCTTTGCAGACTAGCCATGTTGGCTTGGGCTATAACTTTAAAGCACAGTTTCTGTGTACAGGCATCCTTCATTCCATCTGAACAATACTGCGTGGCAGAGTCTGAATGGGACAGGGCAGGACAGAACTCCACATATGCAAACTAGATCAGGGGGTCTTCCAAGTGTTGATCCACCTTTGAGGACTTCTGGTAGTAGACCCATTTACCTTCTGCCTAAATAATCAGCTGGCAAGATTCTGCTCCAGGACTCTATGTTAAAAGGCCTAGAAGACAAATGCCTTTTTCTTTTTCTTTGGCAGCAATGTTCCTGTATGCATTTTCACCATTTCCACTGATATTCAGGGGGACTGCTGAAAATTCAGAAGGACTCCCCCAAGACCTTTGTGATGACTCTTTTGCTGGTCCATGCAACAGTGGTTCTCCATTCTTGTGGAAATGGCCAGGGGCAATTGCCACAAACTTCTCGAAGAATAGAGCTACTAACACAAGAACAAGGGTGTTTGATACACCACGACCCCAACTCAGTTCAACTGACTGCCTGGATGATAGGGTCTTATTTTCATTTAGGTATGTGTTTACTGAGTGCGTGCAGTAAGTACTACTGGGGACAAGAATGCCTGCTGCTAGAAAATCATATATTAGCAAATGGAAAATGTTTTCGAGTTGTTCTCTGGTTTTACAATATTTTTGTGAATTACATTCCTATGGCCTTTCTTAATCGTCCATCAAGGTTCAGTTACTGGCCATTTCAGCTTATCTGTCCATGGATCCTTTTCTTTCAAGGCTTTCTCTTGTCAAAATATTTTTGAAAAGGATTTTATTTAGAATGATTCCAAAAAGTACAATGCCCCCCTCCTTGTGATCTTAATTTTCTGTTAGAGAAGCTAGCAATTACTCCATTTGAACCAGTTAATCTGTCTGACTTGAGGTTCTTAACATAGAAAACAGCTTTACTTATTTCTCTGACCTCTGCAAGAAAAATATCTGAATTGCAAACTGTTATGATGAGTGAACCCTATCACATTTCTCACAGAGGTAGGGTTTCTTTCAGAACTAATTTGTGCTTTATGTCTAAAGTAGTTGTGAAGACTGGGGGAAGATGGGCAAACGCTGCCAGCCTAGTCAAATAGAATTTGATGCATAATTCTATCATTTGTATAAATAAATGTAAAATACAGGTTGTGTTCTTAAATGAAAGTAAACACTGTAAAATGTGAACTTCATGTAGACATGGAGACAGGCATGTAAGTCTGGTAGCCTGGGGGAGACCCAGACAGACTACATACTTGCAGCCAGGACTGGTGAGGTGGTTACTTCAGGGAGTGAGCTACTCTTTAGCAGTGAGACTGAAGGTGAGCCACAGCTGCTTGAGGGTACTGATGTTCCCTTGGACAGGGTAGCTGCAAAGGTAGAGGTGAGTAATAGTACCCAGGCTGACAGTGAGGCACCACTGTCAGAGAAGGCCAGACTTCCAGTGGAAGGGGAGCTGGGAAGGGTTATAAGTAGAGAGTTGAGATAGGCTCAGCTCTCAGACCCTACATTGCAAGGCCTGAGGCAGGTGGCTAGAGAGGCACCTGATTCTCAAGAGAAGGGGGAATCTGTATACTGGGACAAAGGGTTACTATACAGAGAGTGGACCCTGAGGGAGGTCTAGAAGGTGAGAGAGTATAGCAGTTGGTAGTGCCTAGAGCCTACCATCTGGCGCTTCAGCCATAGCCCATGATATTCCCTTTGCAGGTTATATGGGCATAAAACATACAAAGAGGCGTATCATGCAGAACTTCTAATGGCCTGGAATTTACAGAGATGTAACAGGGTATTGTAGGACCTGTGAGCAGTGCCAAAAGGTAGGCAAGGCAGGCGACGAGGTGAGAGCTTCTTTGATGCTTTTACCTGTGATTGAGGAGCCATTTCAGAGGGTAGCTATGGATATTGTGGATCCTCTGAGTACCCCAAGTTTTACAGGGAAAAAGTATATCCTAGTGGTAGTGGATTATGCTATACAATACCCTGAGGTGGTAGCTCTGTCCTCTATTGAGGCAGAGAAGGTGGCAAATGCTTTGTTAGAGATTTTCAGCAGGATGGGTTTTCCAAAAGAAATACTGACTGACCGAGGTGCCAATTTAATATCAGACCTGCTGGCTTGTCTGTGAAAGTCCTGTGGGGTGAAGCACATGAAGACCACCCCTTACCATCCCCAGACTAATGGTCTTGTTGAGAGGTTAAACTGTACAATCAAGTCCATGCTACAGACATTTGCAGATCAGTTTAAGAGGGAGTGGGACAAATATTTGTCCCATCTGGTGTTTGCTTACAGAGAGGTTCCCCAGGAATCCACAGGTTTTTCACCCTTTGAGTTGCTGTATGAGCATAGGGTGAGGGGACCTCTAGATTTAATTCAAGATGAGTGGGAAGGTGAGTGAGTCTCACAAGGAGTCTGTTGTGACATATGTCCTAAACCTCAAAACAAGGCTCAGGGAACTCATGGGCTTGGCCCAGGAGAATCTGGTAGAAGCCCAACAGCAGAAAAAGGTGTGGTATGACAGGAATTCTCGAGCTACAGAATATGCTGTGGGGCAGCAGGTAATGGTTCTCATTATTGTCAGACACAACAAGCAGCAAGCAGTTTGAGAGGGACCCTGCAAGGTGGTAAGAAAGGTAAGTGATGTTAATTACATGGTGGAAGTGCTAGGCAGACAGCAGGGGCACAAATTGTACCATGTTAACATGATGAAACCTTACCATGATAGGGAGGCCCTTGTGCTGAGTATTTGCAGTGGATTGCAGGAGGAGTCTGAGGGAGATCTGGTGACTGATCTCCTCAGGAGGCTCGGGCTGACACCTCGGTGGAAGGGGTAGCAATGTCCCAGCAGCTATCTCCTACCTGGCGCAGCACCAAATGGACACAGGACCCCAAAGGCCTATTAGACAGGCCCCTTATAGGGGTGCCTGAGAGAGTCAAACAGACTCTGAGGGAGGAGGTACAGGAGATGTTGGAACTAGGGGTGATTCAGGAGTCCAACAGTCCCTGGGCTTCCCCAGTGGTGTTGGTGCCAAAGAAGGATGGCAGAAGCAGGTTCTGTGTGGATTACAGGAAATTAAATAGTCACACAGAGTCAGATACTTACCCCATGCCTAGGACAGATGAGGCCCTAGAGCAGCTGAGTGGGGTTAAGTATATTACAACCATTGATCTTACCAAGGGTTACTGGCAGGTGCCCTTGACTCCCAGTGTTAGAGAGAAGTCAGCCTTTGTGACTCCTTTTGGCTTGTATGAGTTCACAAAGATGCCCTTTGGAATGAAGAATGCCCTAGCGACTTTCCAGAGGCTGGTGAATAATATCCTAGCAGAAGCAGGAGGGTTTGCCCTTGCTTGCCTAGATAATATTGCCATCTACAGCCATTCCTTGCCAGAGCACCTTCAGCATGTCAGGGAGGTGCTGGGCAGACTACAGAGGGCAGAGCTGACCATTAAGCCGAGCAAATGTCGGGTGGGTATGGCAGAGGTCTTCTACCTAGGACATAGCATGGGGAGTGGTAAGATAAGGCCAGAACCTGCCAAAGTAGAAGCTATTCAGACAAGGCCTGCACCTGTTACCAAAAAGCAGGTGAGGGCATTCTTAGGGACAGCAGGGGTACTACAGAAAGTTCATCCCAGGTTATAGTACCATAGCTGCTCCCCTCACAGACCTGACAAGGAAGAACAGGCCAGATAAGATAGTATGGACCCCAACATGTGAGCAGGCATTTCAGAAGCTTAAAGAAGCTTTGGGAGGACCCCTTGTGTTAGCCAGTCCAGATTACAGCAAAGAATTTGTTGTGCAGGTGGATGCTTCAAACCATGGGGTAGGGGCTGTACTTAGCCAGATTTCTTCAGAGGGGGAAGAGCACCCAATAGTTAATCTCAGTCGTAGGCTCCAACCCATGGAGGAATGTTATGCAGCTGTAGAAAAGGAAAGTCTAGCCATAGTGTGGGCATTGCAAAAACTTCAGCCTTATCTGTATTGAAGGGCATTTATTCTAATGACAGATTACAACCCTCTAATATGGTTAAACAGAGCCAGTCAGCAAAATTCCAAGTTGCTAAGATAGAGTCTGGGGTTGCAAGCATATGATATGTCAGTGCAGCACCACAGTGGGAGTAGCAATGCCAATGCGGATGGGCTCTCAAGACAGGGAATGGGTTGAGGTACCCTCAGATAGACCTAACCCTCTCAAGCGGCGTTTCTCAAGGGTCACTTGAAAAAACTAGCTTGAGTTCTCCAGGGAGGAAGAGATGTGAAGATTGGGGAAAGATGGGCGAAGGCTGCCAGCCTAGTCAAATAGAATTTGATACATAATTCTATCAATTGTATAAATAAATGTAAAATACAGGCTTGTGATCTTAAATGAAAGAAAACACTGTAAAATGTGAACTTCAAGATTGTAGCAACATTGCCATCTGCTGTAGGGAAAACTAAGCCAAGCATTTCAAATGTTCTTTGAAGTAAAATTATCTAAATAATGGTGCCAAAGCGGCTGGCTGAACACATTCTTTCTATTGTCTTAACTTAAGCAATATTTGCTAGAGTGTACGTGTGAAATGTTCTTTATTGTTGTAGTTTCCTGAGCAGGTGTTAGATTGCTAAATAATGCAGTTTGTTGGCCTGGAAACTCCAGACTGAGTGTCAAAATGATGTAATGTGTATACTGGGGAAACCTAAGTGTCAAAATGATGCAATTTGGGAGGGCCTAGCAAAGATGTTTGTTGAGTTTAAAACTATTGTTCAGAGAGAGACTGTGGAGCATTTTGATCTTGATATCAAACTTATCAGCAGTCTTCCTTTTGTCTTATGTAAGTAGTGTCTTAGAAATATGTTTTCTTGTAGTAATAGCTAGGAACTTAGAAGAAAGTTAGACAAGTGTTTTTCTGTTATATCTGAACTTTCCTACTGTATTGTTTTAAGTCTCTGTGTGATCTCTGAACTCTTTGATATCACTGTGGTGTAGTATTATTGTCTTATGTTTTAATTATTTATTATTAAATACTTTAAAAAACTTTACCTGTTGCTGGTTTGTGTAGAGATAAGTAAGCTCTAGAGTACATTGCATAGTTATAGAGTTTATTGTAATAAGCCACTCTAATAAGCCTTAGACTGAATAGTCACATTACCAATTGGATAATAATATTGCACAGTAATAATTGGACACCCTTTTAAGGGCCTTTGGGTAACTGATAAGTATTAGCTGGTGGTGGCAGAAACTACTACCGTATAGTCTGGGTAAAGGGGCACAGCTGGAGAATCTGTGTCATCTTTTCCCAGGAGTGTCTGTGAAGTTGTATAAATACTTATCTCAAAGTGCGTGTGGTGTGTCAGCTACCTGGGTAGGTACATGAAGCACTGGTGGGACAGAGAGGGTACTGGAGGTTAGCTTGCCAGCTAGGCTGAGATCTGGACCCTATAGCTGTTCCTGTGTGGAGTCTTATTGGGGACCTGGAGAGCAAGGGAGCAACCAGCCCAGACTGACTGTGATCTCTGTGTGCACTTTAGGGAAATTGTACTTTACTGTGTGTATTTATCCTTTCCCCTTATATGAGACGCCCTCCCTGGTGTTAGTGGTGAGAATCGAGGCTCCTTGATTGCTAGGCCAAGGCACAGTCATCACAGTAGTATCCAAGTTTACTTTAAGCCAAGCCATCCATTCCCCATTTTCTTTACTGATCTCAAAAACAAGAAAGAAAGGATATTTCATACCTTGGATGTCCACTGACAACTCAGGTACTATTGTGACAGAAATACATGTTTCAGGTCTTCAGATATACTATTCTTTTATTGTGAATGCAAAAAAGGGACAACTGTGTCAATACAGACTGTTTCCTAATGGTTATCTAATCAGATATACCTGTTACTCAAGCTGTGCTGAGAGACTGACTTACTGCCTGCTGTGATATTCAGAAAAGATAAGTGCTTATTCTCATTTTTCATCTACACTTTTGATTTAATAGCTCTGTAATCTGTACAACTATTTTTTACTGTCCTTTTGTTGTGAGACAGAGCTAATATCTGTTAGAACTGGTTTCGTCTGGGCAGGGCATTCCTGCAACTGTTCTGTCTAGATAATATGTCTGTTTCTGCTTTCTTTGCCTTAAATCAGATATACCTGTTACTCAAGCTGTGCTGAGAGACTGATTTACTGCCTGCTGTGATATTCAGAAAAGATAAGTGTTTATTCCCATTTTTCATTTGCACTTTTGATTTAATATCTCTGTGATCTGTACAACTGCTTTTTACTGTCCTTTTGATGTGGGACAGAGCTAATATCTGTTAGAACTGGTTTCATCTGGGCAGGACATTCCTGCAACTGTATTGTCTGGATAATAGGTCTGTTTCTGCTTTCTTTGCCTTAAATCAGATATACCTGTTACTCAAGCTGTGCTGAAAGACCGACTTATTGCCTGCAGTGATATTCAGAAAAGATAAGTGTTTATTCTCATTTTTCATCTGCCCTTTAGATTTATTATCTCTGTAATCTGTACAACTGCTTTTTACTGTCCTTTTGTTGTGAGACAGTGCTAATATCTGTTAGAACTGGTTTCGTCTGGGCAGGGCATTCCTGCAACTGTATTGTCTGGATAATAGGTCTGTTTCTGCTTTTTGTGCCTTAAATCAGATATACCTGTTATTCAAGCTGTGCTGAGAGACTAATTTACTGCCTGCTGTGATATTCAAAAAAGAAAAGTGTTTATTCTCATTTTTCATCTGCACTTTTGATTTAATATCTATGTAATGTCTACAACTGGTTTTCCCACCCACCCTGTTCTTGTGGTGGTCTTATGTCTTGGTGGGTTTGAGTTGCCCACCTCTGGTATAAAGTTAATACTGGAACCCCCCCCCCCCAGTGACATTACATCAGCTCATTCTACTGTTAATAGTGAGAACTTAACAAGGGCCCATCCCTTTGGCTTCGGCATATTGAATTATCTCATTATCTTTTGCCTCTTAACTTAACTGTTTACTGCGTCTCCTTTAACTAGTGTAGCCCAGATAAAGATTTGCTGTATCCAGGATTTTTTGTAAGCTTCATTTTTTTTCCCCTTAGATCTGTTTGTTCTCTGCTCTCCTGCACTTTTATAAGCTTATTAGTCTACCACTTTAAACTATTCCCAGTGCTAGAAAGTCTGCTCTTCAAAATTTCCCTTAGAACTAGCTGGTTTCTCAGTAGTAGCACTAAAATCTGAATCCCTGTGACTAGCACTTGCTCTAAAACCTGATGGAAAGCACTAGGAAGCCTTAAACTGATACAAGCACTCAATTCTCCTTATTAATAAGGAAAACCTAATTGTAGGCACTAAACAGCCTATAATTGCAAAGCACCTTGCCAAGGTAAGGGAAAACAGCTCTTGTACTTTACAAAAGAAACACCAAACCAGGCATGTCCAAGGCTCAGCTTCTGGTGATTTTTCCTGTCCACCTGGTGAATCTGGGCATACTGGGGCAATGCAGCAATTGCCTTATGTTCACAAAAAAAATCTCCTCCTACCACCCAACACTACAACCTGTGAGAGATGCACCTAAATAGCCAAACTGGAAGCAAAGCTCTCTATAGTCTGGCACACTGACATCCCACTCACCAGGCTGAACAAGGAGAAAATTACTGTCAGCTGCTTGTCGGGTTCCAGGATCTGCCACATAACGCATGCACTCAAGTCACTCCACAACAAGTACAAATACAACTCATTGTCCATGTTGGAGTGAATTACTTGAGATGTACCTCCCTGGACTGCATGAAAAGAGACATGGAAGAGCACTCAGATCATGTGGCTCATTCAGGTATGAACCTAGCCCTGAGCAGTATACTGCCTTCACCCAGAATGATACCACGGTATAAGGACAAAATGATTGCCTTCAATAATTGGCTAAGTTTCTGGTGTCATTCAAAGGGGATCCAATATCTGTCTGCCTGGGACGGCATGTTCAACAAACCATGATGCTTTGCCAGAGATGGTCTGCAGCTGTTGCACCTGGGATTCAGGTTACTGGCTAAGGCTCTTGCTACCCCATAGTGCCTTTTTTAGGCAAGGCTGAAAGGACAAAACCACCACCGTAACAGATCTAAGCATGCAAAATCTGAAGGTAATGCTACTCAGTGCACTCTCTTGAGGCACTCCTAAAAATGGAGAACATCGATATCTGTGCAGTAACTGAGACCTGGTTCAAGGCTCCAGAGAGCACCCCTGCAATACCAGGCTACAACTCTTACCACACTTTTCGGCCACCAAACCAGGACTGAAACACTAAAGGCGGAGGAGTGTCCATATTCACCAAGGATATTCACATCTCCATGCTAGTTGCCCAGAACAATGCATCTGAAATTCTACAGGTGCAACTAACACTACGTAAGACTGCAATCCAAATTGTAGCTTGCTACAGATCCCACACCATGCCCCAAAATTCTCACTACATACTAGATAATATTAAGATACAACCAAACACCCTAATACTGGGTGATTTCAACTACCCTGCCATTACTTGGGAAAACTACTTGGGTACCAACACCTTTCCCCAATGATTCTTGGAATTCATAAAGTCCAACGCCCTGGACCAACTAATCCATAGTCCCACCAGGGACTCAAATATCCTAGACCTGGTCATTACCAACATGGGAGATTGATGCTCCACACCAGTGGTCACCCCCTCATTGGTCAGGTCTGACCATAAGCTAATCACTCTTGACGTCCACATCCCACCCCCACCCCCCAGTAGGGAAACCTCCATAAAAAACTTCAGCAAAGCCAACTTCATTCTACTCAAGTCAGAAGTGACCAACTTAATGACACCTATGCAGATGTGAACTGAAAGTTTGACCGCTGAATCCTACACTAAGGCACTGTACGAGCACATCCACTCGTGCATGAATCATGCCATTCCAAACAGAATCAAGATGGTCTCCTCCAAAAAAAGGAACCCAATCTGGTGGTCTACTGCCATAAACAAACTATACAACAGAAGGAAGAAACTGTTGCAGAAAAGAGGAAAATCCCAGGATGCAAAAAACATCCTTACCAGCCTCAGTAAAAAGCTGAGATCCCTCATAAAATCCTCCAAAGCTAGTTACGAAAATAAAATTGACAAAGATTCCAAAGACAACCACAAGGCATTATGTAGTTATGTCAAGAATCTAAATGGCAATGCTCCAATCTGCTCTGAGCTACAACAGAATGGCATTAAATATATTGATCCCAAGAATATTGCCAATATCCTGGCAGATCGATTCAGTGCCAGCTTCACCCCCCCCTTTCACCCCCTAAAGGGCCATTCTCAATACCAAAAGATTGTCAAATTATGGTACTCATGGCCACACAGGTAAAAAATGCACTCTCCAAAGCTAAGAATACAGCATCCATGGGACCAGACGACATCCCGGGCTGTGTACTTCATGAACTACAAAATGAACTGGCACCTCACCTAGGTGTCATGTTTAATCATAGCCTCACTTCAGGCTTCGTGCCCAATGAGTAGCGCACAGCTACAGTTATCCCACTCCACAAGGGGGAATCTGTCATCCCATCAGTCTGACGAGCCTGATCTGCAAAGCCATGGAATGCATTATCATGGAATTTATATACAAAGACATTGGCAACCTTCAAACACTGGACCCCACCCAGTTTTGTTTCGTAAAGGGTCGATCTCGTCTCCTCAACCTGATTGACTTCTTAGAATCAGTTTCCAGAGCCTTGGACGAGGGTAAGGTGGTCCACACAGCCTATCTGGACCTTGCCAAGGCCTTCGACACCATCCCCCACTCTGGAATCATAGATAAACTTACTAAGCTGGGCATTAATCCCTACATCACTCGATGGGTTGCCAACTGGCTTACTGACAGAATCCACACTGTAAAAGTAACTGACTCAAAATCCAGCTCCAGACAAGTGACAAGCGGGGTACCTCAGGGTTCAGTCCTGGGACCGCTCTTGTTTGGCATCTACTTCTCTGAAGTACAGGCCAGCACTAAGGGACTCTGGCTAACAAAGTTCACAGATGACTGCAAACTGGGAGCCATTATGTCAATCTTAGCTCCTCTTTCGCCCTCTTCAAAAGGAACTGTGACGATTGGATGGGAGATAGGAAATTCACCCCGGGGATCACATATGTCGCCCTGCTAGAGAGGGGACCAGGGAAGTAAATATTCTGGGAAGAAATAGCCAGGGAATTGTTATGGCTAGGCTTGTATAGGCCCTAGGGCCAGTAGCCTAGTACCAACCTGTGAACCTATGAAGGCTATTACCTTTTTTATATACTCACTACAACAACATTTTTTGCTTTTTTGGCAAGGTCAAGGTCCACTCTACAAGGGGCACGGAGTCATCTGTTTTTTTAAAGGACTGGATTCTAGAAGTATTCTAGAATGTGCAACATGGTCCTCTGTGCATACTTTTACAAAGCACTATAAGCTTGATTCCTTCTCTATGTCTAGAGAGAGATTTGAATGAACCATTCTCCAGGGTCTCCTGTACTCTTCTCCTTCCACCTCACAGATGTAGTAAGTTAGGGTCATCTACCCATATATAAAGCTACTGCAGCAGTAATCAGTGATTATTGTGGTAGGACAGTAGCTGCCAGATGGTCTTGTAACAAGTAAATGCAGAAAAGCTGCCTCATTTCCACTTGTAGGCTTTGCTGTTTATTGAATCAGCAGGTGGTGTGAAAGAGTTGTACTCGAGGATTGCTATTTCCATCAGGCAGTCTCCTATCTTTTCCTACATTGCAGGATACTTATTCATTAGTAAACACAAAGTGAGAGATGGTACATACAAGTATGCTGCTAAAAAGTGAAGCAGCTGTAATTGCAATCCCTCATACTTCAGAACTAAACCTAAAAATGAAGTGTCTCCATGTATTACCCTTTCTCTATGTTATAGCTGCCTTGACGTTTGTGTGTGTGTGTGTGTGTGTGAGTGTGTGTGTGTGTGTGTGTGTGTGTGTGTGCACGTGTATGTGAGGCATAGCCTTCTACATTTGTGGTGCAGCAGAGGGAAAGCCTCCTGTGGAATCACTTAAACAACTAAATTTTGGATTTTTTAAAATCATTGATTTATGTTTAAAATGTTTGAATTTGCACTAGCAGGTATCACACTTCCAATAAGTAGGACTTGTATAATGTGTATCGTATACGGTTTATTCTACATTTCTAATTCATTTTTCTAATTGTATTTGTCATGGCTTGAGAGCCATGTACTTCAGAGGACTAACTATAACATATTTCTTCTTTTCCTGATAACTCTGGTGCCAAAGACTAGCTATTTTTGGGAAATGTAAGACCTCACTTTTTAGGCATCACTTCAGCTCTTCATAGCACTTATCATGATCTGAAGTCTTCTTATGCCTCTGCAAGTTGACAGCTTCAAAGCTGAAAAGGACTTTCTGAAATGGAAGTTGAAATTCTAATATGTAAGGTTTTCCTTAGTGTCTGACCTCTAAAGCAGTAAGCCTGTTTCTACAGAACAGGTAGAGTACCTGTCAAGGAAACTCAGTTTCTAAATCTACTGGAGTTTGTCTATTTGATTGATATGGCTTAGTAGGCAAAAATCACTGAAGCTCTGCAAACAGTACATACTGGTACTAAATCATTTTTGGCATATGCCTTCTAGCACTGAGTTTTGCAAATAAACTTTTCTTCTGGAAATTCTCATTTTCAGTAATGGTTTTGTGCATTCCGACAAAAAATTCTGATAGTTTTTCAGCTGTTTCTTATGCTGATGCTGGAACAGATGACTTTTGTCACAATACAGATGAGGAAAATTTACCTCATCAATATTAAGAGTAAGGACAAGGTATTCTAAAGGCATTTATCCAGCTAATGCTGATACTGAAGTAACAGTGCATGTATATTGTAAGATTCACTGCTGCAGGAAATCATACGTATGATTTAGAAGAGTAGCCAGAGGAGGAAGTCAGTCTATCGCCTCTTCATTTTAGCAGTCGAATGACCCCTTATGATACATGGTCAAAGTATTGAGCTGTAGTCATTAATGAGCATCCTGGCTATAAAAGAGAGTAACATGCATAATTTCCTTTCCTCTGATCAGTTTTGGCCACCACTCAAATTAAACTGTTGCTCAAATTAGGTTTCTGCTGTTATGTATTAGTTCATTCTCCCAGAACCTACTCAGTCTATTTTGAGGTTAAGAGGGAGCTGAAATATGTCCAAGCACTCAGTGGTCATAAGGCAATACAACTAATTCTGAATGGGGCGTTAAGTCTTTATAGAAGTCTAGACACAAAAACATACAATCACTCACTCAGACATGGCACTCATTATCTGCCAACAATTTCAGAGTGCCAGCTCACATTCAGCACACCATTGGAGTGTGGGAGGAAACCAGACCACCTAGAAAAAACACATGTAGACACAGGTAGAATATGCTGATGCCACATAGAAGGCACCCCATGTAAGAAATGAAATTAAAAAACTAGTGCCCTGAGACAACAATGCTGCAGCATTCAGTGTCATCACTCAAACACACACACACACACACACACACACACACACACACACACACACACACACACACACGCATATATATATATATATATATATATATATATATATATATATATATATATGTGTGTGTGTGTGTGTGTGTGTGTGCATACACACACACACACACACACACACACACACACACACATATATATATGTTCAGACATATTCTTCTGTTATTTAAATAACAGATAACTGACAACCATCAGTGTCTGTCAGTGACAGTATTATTGCAGCATTACCACTACAGCTCAGTGTCATTGTTTTGGTATTTTTAATTGAGCTTCATGTTGAGGATTGACATTTACATTACGTAATATGTTGGGTAGATTTTCAGGGTTGTTTTATCAAGGAGTAGCCTCAGTGACCACTAGGGCTTCACAGATAGCTCTGTGTAAATCATTTAGTATAACATAGCTCCACAAAAGCCAACGTAATGTGGGGACATTTAATTAGAAATAGGGACATATTTGCCATAGATGTTGCATAGACGTGGTAAAATGAAACTCAAAATACCCGTTGTCCTCTTTGAGCAACATATATGGACAAAGGCATACATAATGGGGGGAAAAGGCCCAAAATAGGGACATATTTTTTTAATATATCACTTCCAAACTTAGATATTTGATAGAATAAATATGTTGTCTGTTAGCATGAACTTTCTGAAGAACATGACATTTGAAACTCAAATGACAGTCATCAGTTTCTGACTTCACTCCGCAATGACATGGTAATGATTTGGCAGAAAACAAAAATGCTGTGAGGAAAAGAGCAAAATATATGACAGAAACTGGACATTCTGCACAAATCAGGACAGTTGAGAGGTATGCACTCCAATGTATGCAATACTGAATCACATCATTCTTGAGATCATCCCAGTGATATGGCAGAAAGCCACAAATATAAGGAAAACATCTGGACATCCTGGGAATATCTGGACAGTTGAGAGGTATGAATGTGAAGTATATGGTCCAGACACAGTACAGGATAGTGTACCTAGAGTGTAGAGTATTGTGATATACCCATTCCTGGCATTCTGTACGGAATGATCTGTAACAGGACATGGACTGCCATGCAAAATAATCACTCAGAGGAAGTGTGTATATATTGAATAAGGACACACAGATTAATTGTAGGAATGAACACAGGGAAAGAGGACAGGTGAAACTCCTTCATGTACAGCAAAGGAGGTATGTCAATGGAAGATGGTTGTAACAACAAGAAACACATATCTATATGGTACAGTATGTACTGTACAGTTAAAACATGTTGTGAGCGACTGTCACACAAGGTGACATAACAATGGGGAGGATGTCTATGTGAGAAAAGCAGCCTTACATGAATAATGCAAAGGACATCTAGCACGGGTCTGACATACAGTAGGTGTAGGGTTCACATTATGAAGCTGTGCAAACTGATATGCCTAAATATGAGTGTACTCACAGCAGAGCAGCACCAGCATGGTGGCCACGGGTAAAGGATCATGGAAAATATTACAAGAACCAACCTCAATCACAGACAATATCAGAATAATACCACCACTAATCCCATGCCTCTGACATAACATGTGTGATGTGGAGTGATAAGAGATGAGCCTGCACACATGCACACACACACACACACTTGAACAACTATTGTGATACATCCATGTCTATGATGGTGACCATGCAGACTGTCCTGGCACTGTAATATCTGCAGGTGTTAGGAGAGACATTGTTATACCTGTATGTGACAGTATGGGAAATACAGGCTAGATGTCTGGTGTGCATGGCATATATACATGGCATACTCTACACTGTCATGAATGATATAGATGGCATTAATGTTGTCAAACACCTATGTAGTAGTGTGTGCATAAGCAGAACAGATAGCACACATGCATCTGGTGTTCCACACCATCTAATAGTCATGTATATTCCACGGAAGGAATACCTAGGTATGACCAATAATATAAACTGTGTGAGAGTGCACTCTGACAAAGGTGGTACATTTCAGTTACACATCACTGGACGATGTGTAGGGAGGTATATGAAGAAGGGTGCATTGTACACAGTTATTGGTATGATGAAGGCTGAAAACCATAAAGGTATTATGGCCTCTGATGTATATGTCCTTCACATACCCAGTACTTGTGTTGCATTCAAGGGAGTAGTCAGCACTGTGACCACATGCAGATGTACCACTTACCATCTACTCTAGGACATGGGCCACATACCTATTGGTCTGATTATAGGGTGTGATGTCTACATTATACTTGTGTGGTGTGTTTGTTTCCTGATTCATCAAATCCCACCATGTTTCTTGTCAGTGCAGGTGTTGTTATGGCTGTGGCAGCAGTTTTCAGTATGTATTGATACTGTCTGTATTATACTAATATCACAGTTGGAGTCACTGATGGACACAGTCTGAAGTCTTTCAGGCAACTGTTTGGACAAAGGATTTGTATGTCATCTCTGATGTCCGTCACTTAACTTATGGGCAGGAAAGGGCCTAGCAGACACCCCTGATGTACTAACCTGAACACTGGACTTGAGATATATGTCACATCACACGTTTCAACATAGTGAGATGCCACATGTATCATACACTGGTCTACCCATTCAGTTATGTAGCTGTTTATGGCCACATATGACAGTGTTGATTGAATACTTTAGTGTGGAATTGTGTCAAATGCCTGGACCTGTTCAAGATCCACAAGATGATACTGTTGTTATCATGCATGCCCTCGAAAACCTCTTTGAGAATATTAGATGTAATAGACTTGATGTAGCATTAACAACTCACACAGGTCTGTTGCACACACCTGGAATATTACTAGTGTACATGTAGAAGAGGTCCATGATGATGCTGGTCTACCTCACTGTTGAGGAGAGTCCGGATTTCTCTATACATACATGCATGCATCAGGTGCTGTCCCCCAACTCTGGTGGATGCATGTTGATGTACTCCCATGTATGGCAACGTAGGCTGTGTGGAGGGTGTGTTGAACTGTGTACTCAACTGTATCAGGAGGTGTATGTGCTGAGTCATGCCACAGATGATATGTGATGTTGCCACAGCCCATTGATTCCATGTGATAGGCCTTCATGAAGGTAAGACAATCCATGCTGCCTATCGTGATCCGGTGTAGGATTTTGACACAATCCCCCATGCAGGTATCAGTGAGAAAACCTCCAAGCTGGGGAGTAAGCTGCATGACAATTGATGGGAAACAAATTGGCTCACTGACAGAACACATCATATGAAAGTTGGTGAACCAACCTGCACCACTAGAGCTGTCACCATTGGCAAACCCCAGTGATCTGTGCTTGGCCCTTCACTGTTTGAACTCTATTTCTCTACATTGCAGGCTAAAGTATATAGCCTTTGGCTTACCAGGTTTGTTGATTCTTGCAATCTCTGAGTCCACCAATGGTGATAACATAGTACAGAAGAAACTAACAGACACACCTGAATGGTGACAAAGGCACACAATCTACAAATAAATGCAAAAAATGTGAGTTTATAATGTTGTCCGTCTGAAAAGTGGAACTCCATGTTAATCACCGCATTGACAGCAGTCCTGCTATGCAGATACCAAGTGATGCAAACATTGGTAATACATGTAGATATCAATCTGAACTTTGACCATCAAGTGTCCGCACTGGTATGGAAAGCATATGTTATGCACATCATAACTCATGCTATCATATTGAGCTCTTTGGATTGTATGACAGCACTGTAGTCAAACCTCATACAACACTAATAGAATATAATTGTCTCTTTTTCACGTACCTCACCAGGCATATGTAGCAGCTGGAGAGACCACAGGGCTTTCTCAGCAAGATAACATAGGGCCTACAAACCATGCTATGGTGACTGTGGATAGAATAAAAGCCATGTCACTGCAATCTTTATTGTATAGGATAAGGTGACATCTTCCTGGCCTCCAGGTCAGTCTCTGACCCTGCCCTAGTGGAAGTACTACATATATAGCTGATGACATCAGTCAGCAGTGTCTGTTGAGGAGAATATAACAGTTTCCTACATGGTGGTGTAAAAGGCTGTCTGTAATATCAAGCACCAGCTCACAACACACACAGATGACTGCAGTGAGAACAGAACCCCTACCTATCTAAGTACACAGACTACAGAACCCAGTACTTTATGCCAATGCCACAGCTCAAATCCAGCTTGGAGTGTCTCAGACAGCACTTTATTCTGCAAAGAGAATATAACAGTGTCCCACATGCTGGTGTAACACACACACACACACACACACACACACACACACACACACACACACACACACACACTTGACTGCAGTGAGAATAAAATCCCTATCTATTTAAGTACACAGACTACAGAACACAGTAATTTATGCAAGTGCCACGGCACAAGTCTGACTTTTACATGCCTGCAGGTTAACCTGTAGTAGATGACATTAGCAGTGCATGTTGTAGAGAAGAATTTGGGAGGCCTGCCTGAAATGGATCTGTAGGCATGTGCAAGTCAAGTATCAAAATACTGTCAATTCATGGATCTGGGGCGGTAATGACAGGATACACACTTGCTTTTCTACCTAGACACATACACAGTTGACTGAATTAAGAACAGAACCCCTACCTATCTAACTACATAGACTACAGAACTCAGTACTTTACGCAAGCACCATGGCACAAATCTGACTTTTAGAAGAGTGCAGGTCAAATAACACAATGAGGCTCACATAGTAACACTTGAGTCGCTTAAATAGTTGTGACAGTCTCGAACGCACTTGTAGAACATTCTTTAGTAGCTAGGCTAGCTTAGCAGTGCTAACCGGTGACTTAAAAAATGTGCAGACTAGTAAGGATGTTGCAGGTTTACCAACCCTTGTCTTAGTTCAAAAATCACTTATATTAAAAAAAAAAAAACATAAATACAGTTTAGCACTTTCATCCCAAACCTTGGGACTTTTTCAGGACCATGTGTATGGCAGTCCTACACTTACACCTGGTGCCACAAGAAGGTTGAGAAAACAGTTGTCTCTGTTGCAGTTCATTGCTATAAGCTGCAATGTCACAACAGTAAAACAAAGTTTGCACACCCTGTACTAGAACCAAGGACCATCTCTACTCCAGCCTTACACTTACTCATACTGCCACAGGACTAGTTACATGACATCCCCATTTTGCTAATCATTCTTAAGATCTCACTGTTAACTGCAGAGCAACATTGCTTAGCAGATTTGCACGAAGCCCAATAGTATTAACTGAATGCATCTGGTTTCTGTTTTCTGCTGTCTGCTGTCTGAGTCCTGTCTGCTTCCTGTATGGGCCTGTTGTTCAGTTTGTGCACTGCTTTGCTTTATGCAAACCAGATAAGCACAGCCAAACCTGACATTCATTTTTCTCTGTATCCTGTGTGATTTGTGTGCTGTTTACTTGCATTTCTAACCTTACATCTAAAACTTTGTTGATCTAACCTGGCACACCTAGGGGAAGTAAGGCAGCCTGCAGTGCTGCTGTGTTTTCCTTCTCCCAACCACTAATCAATCACACTTACAATCCATTAAAAACAAACACTGAGGGAGTGACTGCACTATGTTTACATCTCCTCCACAGATCCAACTTTTTGGCATTTAGCATTAATAATGAGTTCACACCTTATTTGTATATTTACTGTGTTAATAGCCCTGAATCTGCACCATAGAAAGACAACTGTGTAGCTAGACAAACTGATGGTGGGGACACTTGTTTATATTGGAAAGACTGCACATAACACTATTTCTTCACAATATAGCTGTACAAAGAAGTACTGTACTTCAGAAGGTATGCTTCCATTTGGTCAGATGCATACTGCATATGCTGGAATTTATTTAAGAATTATCTAAATCTTTTACACTTTTATCTGTATGCATTAGTTAGACGTGTACTGATACCATGCATGGGCATGTTTGCCAAGCCATTTCAGAGGAGTACACGACTGTCAATACATGAACATGGAATGCTGTGTGATAAATATGTACAAATGTTTCAGGGACAGTTCCTTTGATAGACCTTTTAGCATTTCAGAGAGGCTTTGTTATTAAATTGTGAAAATTTTCTGCTCTTTTTTTGGGGGTGTTAGCATAGGTGTGTCAATGTTATGGCACAATCAAGGATAGACTGTTATTTTGTTGGGGGGCAAAGGTGATTTACTGTTATGGCACAAACAAGGATATGTTGCTCTGTTAGTGTGATACAAGGATATGCCACTCATTCCTGTTATCACACAATACACTCCAGGTCCAAGACTTACCTTGAAAATATAGCAGTTGACTTTGCAAATGCTGCAGTTGACATGGTTCTGTCTGTGTAGACTCCTTTCCATGGCTGCATTCAAAAAGTTTTGGAATGTGCAGAACAAATCAGCACAGAGTCTAAACGGATGCATTATAGCTTATTGATAGCTCCACCGTGTTGGATTGGTTGACTAGCATGCAGTTCAGCTCCTTATGCTGTAATAAGAATACCTTGGAGTTTACCTTGTTTGCCCAGAGGTGCATGCTTCTACATGGTGCTTACTGAATCTAAAACTTTCTGCGGCCATGTGCACATTGCTCCACAAAGCGCACACTGTGAAAAATGACTGTGTAGGGTTTATTGAATCCACCAGAGAGTCTTTGTCAGGAAATTCAAATTTGTTGAGTACTTGTCTGATATTTTGAATCATACTGTGAGCTAACATATTTCTTAAATATATTTCCTGATATGTTTTCTGTTTCACAAGAATTTCTTTTTGCATTTAAATTATTTTGTTAGAACAGTCTATTGCTTTTTTTTATTATTTTTTAACTGACAAGTTAGACTTTTTAAAATAATTATGTTTATTATGTGTCTTAGAAGAAGTACAGAAAATAAAGCCTAAGCCTCTTTTTCATAAAAATGAAGCAGTGCATCTCTCCATCAGTTAAACTTTGTTGTTTCTGGTAAAATTACAGTAACCTACTTTCCGACTGAATCCTTCAACATCAAGCAGCATGTTTTCACCCAGACAGCATTAAACAGCCATGTTGGTGACTGTTAGAGAATAGACTGACAAACAGAGAACATTGATGTACAAATAGGACAACAATGCTGCAGCACACTCCAGAAGTGACAGGAGATCCCAACACATGGCATGAAACCTCCTCAGTAATGTACTAAAAGACCAATCACATACACAATCTAAAGACATACATTAATACAAACCACATACTCTAACAAAATAAAAAATAATTTAACACTAACTCTAAATAAATAAATAAGTTGCAATCATAATATCATACTGTAAGAGGAAGTGGAAGGGACTACAACTGAAGCAAAGAAAAACTGCTTTCTGCAGGACTGAACCTGCCATACTGTCCATACAAGGTAATGTTCACCACCATTACACTGGCAAGCAGTTAGGCAGCCATTGTTTTATTCCTGTAGTTCAGCTGTAATGCTTTTGAAGTTTAGTGGTAGAGCCTTATGTTTTCTTTTTCTGACATCAGTGTTCTGTATTAGTTATGTCAGACAGTCTGAACGATAACATGCTCATCAAAGATAGGTGATTCAATCTGAAGTTAGGAAGTCTAAGATTACATGTCTGTTTGTCTTCTGTCGAAATAATACTGTAGATAGGAATGATAACTGGATTAAGGAAAATTATAATGTACATAATGCAAGATACACTGTAGAAGTATTATACATTCTTCTTCTTATTTTATTTCATTTTATTTTATTTTTATTTTACATTTGTTTCTTCCTATCTTCATTTCCTCAGTATGATTTTTGGACTTCCATGCTTATCTAATGTAGCAATTTCAACAAACATACCAGTTGCCAAGACAATTTTGCAAATATACTTTAATGTGCAGCATAGTTTTATATTTGCTTACAGTCGCATTTATTATATTATTTAATGTTTACTGTTTCTTGAAGCCGCGGTGGTGCAGCGGTAGCATTGTTGCCTCACAGCAAGAGGTTCTCCCATTCGATTCTCGGCTAGTGCGCCTTCTTCGTGGAGTCTGCATGTCCTCCCTGCGGTCGAGTGGCATTCGAAAGACATGTGTAGAATGAGCGTGCCTTCATTGAAGGTTGGGCATTGAGCTGGCACCTCGGCACCGTAAAAAATCTACTGCCAATTATTAGCGGGCCAGAATTCCGATGTAGCGACCCCTAACCGGGAAAAGCCGAAAGAAGAACAACTGTTTACTGTTTCTTCAAAACTTCTGCTAGCATGATTAGTAACTTTGAAAGAGAAGCTATGAACATTTACTTTTGTCAGATTTACACCTCTTCCATATTGGCAACCATAATTGAATTGCAGGTGTAATTTGAATATTTTGCGAAGTGCATTAGAATGTTGCAGATGAAATTTCTGAACAGGGTTTAATTTGAAGTAGTAGTTGTCTTTTCAATGTGGATGTTTGCCACTGGAGTTATATTTAAGTATGGGAGTATGAGGAAGTATATCTTTCTCTTTCTGGTGTAGTATTGGTTGCTGTTGAGCTGCTTGTGTTTCAGGCATAATGGTTCTGTCCACAGTGTTTTGACATGAATCCAAGCCAATTTATCTGTTTTTCCTATCTGTACATTGTAATCTATTTGCATGTTGTACATTTCTGAGCATGTCACTTAATCAGGCTAAAGTTTCTAGATTGCACTCTAAAAACAGGCATGTATGAGGAATCAGCTTTAACCAGTTAAAGAAGGTTGCCGTAAAAATAGCAATACATAGGATTATGATCAGGTCTTCAACTGTAATCCCATCATTATGTGTTTGAGATGTGGATGCCAAGAAATTTCCTCTCATGGTGTAACTTGGCATCGCTGTTGAGAGCACATAATTAAAGCTTTTGATACGAAACCCAATCATAATTCTTTGTAGTACATGGAGCTTTATATAAAAAAGAAGAAAAAATATGAAAAGTGTTTTTCTAGCTTTGAAAGTTGTTAAAGCCATTAGTGAGCATAGTTGCAGAACACCAGCCGTCTTATTTGTTTAATATTTGTGAGTGGACAAAGGATTAAATTTAGGCAAAGTTTTTAAACATTGCTCTAATTCACTTAAAATGTTTGTTTGTTTTTTAAACATCTTTATTAACATCACATATTATATAGCGACATGAGTATACATTCAATTAATTATAAAAGAGAATACAACTGATTACAAAGTTTGCTGTCATGCATTATACAAGTATGATTTCTGTCTTAACAATTCAATTTAACATTGCATTGATTGCTCAAATCTTACCTCCCCTGAAATATCACTCCTTCTACTGAAGATTATTCAGTATGTATTGTTCCATAGATTTCATTTATTTTTATGTAGTTTGCTCCTTCCCTTTTCTAAAGATCCTACCTCAATTTATTTTACCTCCTTCACACAATCATTTTGTTACAGTTGGTTTTGTTTTTGATTTCCATTTCCGAGTACTTGATTTTTTAGCATTCTAGTGCATTAAACATAGTAAGGCATTACTGTGTGCAGGCAATTCAGTTTCAGTATCCCAGCTCAAAAGAATCATTTCTGTAGTTAAAAAACAATTTGTTTCATGAACATTTTTGACAAAAGTACCTTGTAGAGAGTTTCTAAAATGTATCAACTTACTGCATTCCAAAATGTTCCCAGGTATCCCTCTCTTTCCTCCAGCAACTGCTGTCTACCTGTGAAAAAATTATCTGGTGTCTACTTTGAGTATAAAAATACCTATGCATACACTTCCATGCAAAAGTACTAAAATGTCTGGACTTTGTTACATATGTGGAAACCATACAAATATCCTCCTATTGTTTCTTTGTTTACTGCATTTCCATTATCATTTCTAGTCTTTTCTGATTGCTTCTTACAGTTATCGTGTATTGTTTTAAGTGCACAAATAATTACCCCATTTTTAACTGCAGCTGCTGTTCTAGACTCAGCTGTAAACTCAACCAGAGATGGTCTTTCATTTGATACCCCATCCCTTTTTCTATGTCTATACTCTGTTGTCAATCCCTGGTAGGGAAGGCAGTCTCCAGTCCATAGTCCAAATGTCTGACTGGCCTCGTTCCACTCTCTGGCTTTTTACTCCCTAGTCATTTTGTTCCCAACACCTTGTTGCTTTGGTAATTTTATCCAATAAATTGCAGCTCAATCTTTTCTATTTTCTATGCCTCTACTCAAAGTCATCCTTTTTGGTAAAATCTCTTTCCTTCATTCTCGTGTTGAATTGGTTCTCAGAATATTATCTGCTACTTTGTAAATATAATTGTATTGCTGCTACTGTCATCCAAAATATAGAATCCCATGATTTTGTGAACTGCTCCCCCCCCACAACATTATTTCTTCCTTATTTGAATTGTAGTCTTCTGCTTGCATTATGTATATCAGCCTTAACCGTGCAAGTCTTAAGTATCCTTTCAAATCTAGTAGCCTTAAACCACCTTGTTCTGAGGGGAAAAACAACTTATTCTGCTAACTTCTTTCACTCTTTCTCTCCCAAATAAATTCCTTAAGTTCTTTATTAACTACAATCCACAGCTTTTCCACTGCTTGATAAAAGTATGCCTGACATTTATACAATATTAAAGGGACTAAAAACATTTTCACTGTTTGTCCCTTACTATCCATACCCATAGTCAAGAACTTCTGTTTTCTCAATTTTTGTATTAACATTTGTTAATTCACTTAAAATGTTAATAAGAGAACAGATTTTACATCAATATGGGTTTCTGAACCATAAGAGATATAGAATTCTGTTTCTGGGGCTTTTGGCTGACTGTAGTTCTTAGCGATTTACCAGATGATGGAACAAGTTTACAAGTGACAGTGTAAGTTGAAGGACATAGAGATCAAGGCAGAAACAAAGGAGTTTTTACCTCTGCCACTGTCGTTTAGAGGCTGGCACACTGTGAGTACTTCATGCCTAGCACGACACCTGATATTAACAGCATAAGCACCTTTCTAAGCTCTGTTAATATCGGATCTCGATCTACACTGACAATTAACTAGCTTGTCTTTTTCCTGATATTGGAGTGTAAGTACGGTGCTCCATGCACTACAAATCTGTAACCTGCAGATTCCATATTAGTATCAGCAGACAGAAGAATCAGTAGAATGCAATTATTAAAAATCTGCAGACATAGTTGTAACTGGAAGTATCTGTGGCTAGACATTTCAGACATTACAATTTCCATATGGGAGTAGGATCATCATGTTTAGAGGACATCATGGATTAATGCTTTGGGGTCCAGGAGATCTATTTTAGTGTCTGTACAATTAAGTAGGAGTGTGCAGGATATGGCTGGCTGCATAGCATTTCACTGGACAGCAAGTATATGATAATTATGTACAAGGTAGTCATTGCACAAAACAAAACTATGAGCCCCTGACCATTTGACAATGTTACTGAATGCTGCCCAATTTATCAATGTAGTTGCCCATGCTTAAGTAAGATGACTGCTACTAATGTATGTCATAGTGTATGTAATGATGCTGTTTCTATACTATTGCAGTAGACCATCAAAGGGAATGGTTCATTCATATTTTACTACTGCAGAAATATTTTTGGTCATGGTAACGTAGCCTAAGTGAGCCAATTAGCTTGACTCCCACCTTGGTTCAAAGCAGGAATTATGCACATTACAGTCATGGTATATTGTCACATAGTGTCATTGTTTAAAAAAAAGAAATGCCTTGCTTTTTTAAAATAAATGCACTGCATAATAAGGTCTTTATTTCCCTTCTGTCTGTCTGCCTTTGTGCAATTCATTGAGGATGTGCTAGCGATATACTGCTTGTTCACACTCCCACTGTGTATATGTCCATGTTGTCACAGGGCATTTGTTATAATATAGGTGCTGCCACTAAGCGCATGGCATCAGTAAGACAAAATTAGGAACATTATTTAATGTACGGGATCCCCATTATACCTGAATCTAAAAAAAGTATGTCCCTGACAGTATATCAGAAGATAGCACAATCTAACCATTGAGTGATATGAAATTCCATTGTTATAAAAATTGTGTTCCATTACCTTCAGTGCTGAGTTGCAAGAAAAACTTGTAGCTTTAATATTTTAAGTATTCTATAGTGTATATATAATAGATATCTGTTTTAGTGTGATTACCAAACTCAGTATGGGATACTTGTCTTTGAGTCTCAAAAGGTGCATTGTACTAGTGGTAGGTAAAACTATCCAAATAAAATGAAGAGAAGTTTATTACAGCTTTTTACTTTTACTTTCACAAATTGCAACTTGACTTATTAACCATAAAGGTTCACAGTCCTTTGTTTGCTGTATGCTAGACTTGTAAAGGGAATACAAATATTTATCAGCAGTAAAGTGATGTAGTGTTACTATTGCTATAGTAGCACAGGAGAGATTTTTACCAATCTCTTTCTAAGGAATTCCCTGACTATGAATTTCCATGCTTCCCTGTACTAAAAGCCAAGGTGAACTTCAGTAGATTTTCTTTAAATTAGGCCACCACGAAACAGAGCTATTTTGAATGGGTCATTTACTGCTAGGACCACCAATAGCAAACCAAGTCTCGTTAAGTAAAGGAAAGCCATTGCTTAAAAAAGACCTGTTATCTGCTACTCAACAGTTGCTGCAGTATGTCTGCTGCTCTTGAATCATAGTATGTATCTAGACTATTTATGAGAAATAAAGTAGTAGTTTGTCTGCCTCTGTCCACACACACACCCTTCAAGGTATTTGCAGCTGGACATCTGGTCTTACTGCTGCCATGCATTTTTTCCTCTTGCATTCCTAGATGTTAAATGATATGCTTAGAGTTACCACATGTACCTTTTTATGCAAGATAGTCCATATTTTGGCAGTTACATCCTGCAAAAAAGCATGAAAAATGTCAAATGTCCTCTAAGATTTTAAGAGAAAAATATTTCCTAGGTTTCCTCTAATTGTTGCATAAACCAGGTGTTTTGTGACTGAAACAGCTTCATGTGATATGAAACAAGACAAATGTCTCAAATGCTATAACTGTGAGCATTTATTTTGGCAGCAAAGTAAACTGTGATCCTTTGCTCTGCAGTCATGTTTTATTATGCAGAATTCCTAACTTCTGTGAAATATGCCCATTTGGACATCTGAACAAGTGACAACCTATGGTGATCTGATCTCTTTAAATCCTTCTGGCACCTTACTTGTTTCTTGGCAAACCTGTAATTATTTTGCTGCAGTCTTGTTTACTGTTCTCACTTTTCTGCTAGCAGAACATGCTCCTGCCCCATCCCTTCAGCTAAAGGTATAATAATGCCTACCAAAAATATTTTGAAAATATGCTTGGTACAAATAAGCTTTGTTATATTATATTAGTTATTTATTTTTTGTCTTGCTATATTATTTTCTGAAAAGGATAGTTGCATTTATATGCGATATCTGTTTCCTCAAGGTCACTTCCAGTTGGTTTATTGCTATAGTGCCATCTTCTAGAAGTCACAATTCCAGGAGTAGTAGTCATAGTATTGTAGTAAATTGTCAGTGGTCTAAATAAGAATGGTATGCTTGTGGGCATTTTTTAAATGAGCTTTTGTTCTTTTCCAATGTGGAGCCTTTCAGCAACAGGCTAGGACTCAAGCAGTAGCAGGGTCTGTTGCTGTTCTCAGTAAGGGTCTCCTGAATAAATTATCAGCTGTATAATGTATAATGCCTTGATAAATCATCCCTTGATCTCAGCCATAAACAGAAGTCTGTGCACTGTCTTGGCCTTTTGCTTATGTACTAACACTGTCATGTTAATAATCCGACCTAACAATGTTGATTTATGATGAAGATTCTAATTATTATGGTGAAAGCTGCAAGTGCTGCGCATAAAGTGCTCTAGTACAGTGTGAAAACATTCTGCTGAGGTCAAAGCTCAATATATGTTTACCTGAATTCTAACTGAAGAATTATTTTGTTTTGATTACTAAGTAGGCCAGATGAAGTGGAGGCTCCTTTATTTATGGTGGCACCAAACTCAAAGTCAAAACAGTAAAAGTAAATTAGATCTGTGCAGAGATGACAGTACACTATACCATAAATGAAATCTAGTGTTTTACACCATGATGATTTATTTTGTATTAGTATTTGTTAACTGTTGTTTTCCAAGCTTGAGGACGATTTTTAAAAGAAGTGAGTGGTGAAAGAATTTTATCCATGGGTTTACCTGCCAAGGCTGTGACTGCTTGATTCCTGCACTGTTTAGGGAGTCAGGTACCACTGATTGCATTTGTTTTTCCATGCCTTCGTGCCTCTGTCTAATCACCGGTGCCACTGATTTTGGAACACATCCAACTCCCCTGGTTGAGTGGATTCCACCTCCTCAAGCAAATATAGCTTTCCTCTGCTAATTATGACATTGGTGTTCCATTAAGGTGTTGTGAAGTATGTGAGCTGGTGAGTGTGCTGCCTTATTACACCAGGTGTGCTGGCATATTACGAGTCACAGCATGCCATACAGCATGGTAACTGAGTATGACTCTGCAGTCCCATCACTGATGTACACCACTCAGAATAATCCACATCCCTAGCCTGCCACTCTCCTATTTCCTGCTCATATTCCCTCTAAGTAACAGGCAATGGCCAGCAGTCCCTAGCAAGTTGTTCCTCATCAACCCCCAAGAGGGATGAGCAGGCTGCCTTGCCACTGGTTTAGGTGTTTCAAACCCAGGTTGCTAAGTGAGCTAGAATCATCTGTGTCATAATCATGGCTTCATTATTCTACATCACAGAGTCAGAAAAGCTCCAACACACCTAGGGAACAGTAGTCAGATATGCAGTGAACAACACAACATCAAGGTATAATAAAATTAACACTAATACAAATCTGTTCATTATTCAAGAACAGCATGCATACATACTCCCAAACTCTTAGTGCAAGACATCTGGACAAAACCTAAAATAATGGGGGAGGGGGTACAAAAGACCCAAAATAGGGACCGATTTTATATATTTCTCTTGCAACCTTAAAAAAGTTGCTAGACAGAATCTTTACTAGCATGCATTTTTTGAACGACATGAAGTCTGAAACAAAAATGTATGTCATTACTTAGTGAGCTCAGTCCTCAGCAATTCGCCAGAAACAAAAAAATTTATGAGAAGCAGACAAAAGTACAATACAATGCAAAAATCAAGACATTCTGCAAAAATCTGGATAGTTGAAAGGTATGCATGCATGCTTTAAGTATATTAAGGTAGTCCGATTATTTTCTATAAAAGCAGGAAAAGATTAAGCAGACTGGGGCGGAAAATGGGAAAAACAGTAAAAAACTAAGTGAGACTGCTTGTAGAATTTACGATATTTTACTGAATTTATGCAAATAGGTGGAAGGATGGCATCAGGAATTGGTGTGGTCATTAAATGAGTGAAATGTCATATCTGATATGCACAGGGCAAGAAGCTTAACCTGACAAATAGGAGATGAGAAGTGTGTTAAAGCAGTATGTTATAGCTTAGTGGGAAGTTCATGTTATGAATATATATAACATGAAGAAAAAGTGTTCTGTAAGGTGCTTAGCCATAAAAATGGGTATTGACTTTATTTCCGTACTCGCCTTTTTTGATTTGCCTTACCAGCACTAACCTGCTTATTTAATGTGACCTTTCAGGCAACACCTGCCTGATAATGTAAAGTTATTCTGCCTCCTGTTACTCTGTTTTTTTTATCTTTTTGTCTTTGTGCCAGCCAACCATCAAGCCTGTCCAGATCAGCTGTAGGCCCGTTCTTTCCCCCGTACTGCATATCCCCAACTTAGAGTTGACAGTCATCATGAAGGGCCATCTTCCAGGTAGCCATGGTGGGGAGAGCTTTCTGGCCATGCCTGCAGGCACCAACATTTTGTGGCCCAAGTCAGTCTGTTTTTTCAACCAAATTTAGGGCTATGGAGAACTTAATTGTCCATTCCAACATCATGAACTACATTCCACCTGCCTTTGAGCAGCTTTGCATCAAGGATATAAGCTGTGAGGGCATTTCTAATATGGTCCTAACCCAAAATGTATTTGTTGACATGGGCACTTGCGTTGCAATGGGCTGTCCTATGTTCTGGTGTGACTGCACTCCACATGAATGCCCAGTGAGAGCTACAAGTTCCTGTTCACAGTTGTCAAGCCCACATCCTCCAGTCTTCTGTTAGTTGATGTGCAAGCCCACACTTACAGAGCAATGTGCAGCTGACCTGGACTAGGAACTGTCTCCCCCCAGCAAGGGTGAAGCAGCATATCCTTTGAGATTGTTATTTACATCTGTTCTTTTGTATAGAGTCCAGTGAAATAACCTGTCAGCTTTCCTGGAACGATATATACAGTGCGTATAAAAAGTGTACACACCCCTGTTCATACCTCTCAAGTGTACCTCATTACGAGGAACGTACCTCATTTGGGGTCTTAAAAAGTTCATGTTCCTCGAAGTTCCTCAAAGTTCCACATTTAAAGAGTCTGTCACAAATTCAGTGTTAGGAATTTTTTTAAGTGAAATCTATGGTAAATAGAAATTAATCATATTAATTCATTAAAGGATGATCTTTATGAGTAAAACCAGCATATTTTAACCATTGTATGACCTTCCTAGTTGAAGTTGTTAGTAAGCCATTAGTATGTGTTCCACATTTTGCCTATTTGTTCCACATTATGAAGGCGAGTGTTCCTCATTTTGGAGATGGAAGGTTGAGAGCTATGCCCCTGTTAAAATGCCAGGTTTTTGTGATATAAAAAAATGACACCACAATAAATAATTTCAAAACTTTTCCCACCTTTAATGTGACCTACAAACCTGTACGATTCAATTGAAAAACAAATCTGTTAGGGGAAAAATATAAAAAATATAAAACATACGATAAGCTGGTTGCATAAGTGTGCACACTCTTAAACTAATACTTTGTTGAAGCACCGTTATGTTTTTATTGGAGTTTTAAAAGTAACTGTATAGGACAAATTAGCAAATATTTATTTTTTGTTTTCTGCTACTCTTACTGCAAAAGAATTAAGTAAATGTCTAGGTGATCTGTTGGAATTGAGAAGTAGCCTTTATTATATAAGGTAAGCAGAACAGGAAAAGGTTTTAATTATTTGGAGATGCCACAAACCTGTGACTGCTGCTGTTACAAGACTCCTTTGGAATTCATCATTTAAGGTTGACAGTTTTGCATCATCATCATCATCATCATCATTATTATTATTATTATTATTTGCAGTTAGTTTTGCTTTTTATGCTTTACATTTGCTTCATTTCTTTGCATTTTTCTTGGAGTTTTCCACCCTCTCACCATTTCTTTGTTGTGCTGTTAAACTTAGTGACTCTTGATTGGCCTGCCCCTTCTGTACATCTGGCTTTGGAAGCTCTTCACAGTCCCACTTGTGTGCTCATAAAAGTGAGCACTAAAAGTTCAAGCTAGGAGGGCCCTCATATGTAGCTAGTCTGATTGCACTAGATGTTCTAAGGCAGTGTAGCAGCTACCTTATGCTTATCAACTGTCCACTGCTTGTACTAATTGATAGAATAGCTTGTGAGAGGTGTATGTATTTGAGAAACCTGAAAACAAACATCCTGCATCAGCCAACTATCGATAAATATCATGCATCTGCAACACCACATCAGACCACTAAACCCATATACTATGCTAAGACTGCAATAAAAAAATGCCAAAGCCTCGTAGAACATCTCAGTTTTCAGAAAATCAGACAAGACCTACTTTGTTTTCCACTATGACATAGTGCAACTTTACAGGAATCACCCAAGACTCATCAAGAAAGCAGATGTAAGCCCATGGGTCCCACTATGTCTATAGCCACAGAAGGAAATGCCTTGGTCATAAGTTTCTCTAAAATTCAGCATACAGACTCCACTCCCATTAGACTGGACAAGAAGGGGGTGAATGTAAGCTGTTTGTCTGGTGCCAGGATTCATGATGTCATAAGACCCCTAAGTCTTTTAAACCAGACAAGTATGACTACGACTTAATGGTGGCACATGTGGGAGTTAATAACCTGAAATGCTGTGGGAGTTAATAACCTGAAATGCTCCACCCAAAGTGATATGTAGAGAGGTATGATGAAACTTAACATGCATGTGTTAGAAGCAGGAAAGACACTAGTCTTGAGTAGCGTTTTTCTTTCACGAGCAATGATGCCTAAATACCAAGACAAGTCAGTTGTCTTTATCAGTTGACTAAGCTGGTGCCATTATTAGGGGATCCAGTATGTGTCAGCCTGGAATGAGATGGTAGATGAGCCTTTCTGTTTCACTAGTGATGGTTTACTCCTCTCATACCGGGGCTTCTGCATACTGGCTAAAGTCTTTGCTACCCCTATAATACCTTTTTTAGACAGAGCCTCCCTAGTGGACATTCCTGTGTAGCAAGCTCAAACCCAAATTTAGAACACATAAGAAAGATGTCAGAACTTATACCATCCTTCTACTCGAACATATTCATATTTGCATAATTACTGTCAGATGGTTTCAGTGCAGTGACAGCCTGTCCTCTGTACTGGGGTTTTACATCTAACATTCCTCTCATCCTTTGGGTAACTGCATGGAAAAATCCTGATTTGAAAGGAAAAACCATCAGTCCATGTCAAAATACTCATAGCCCTAACTTGGGACTCCTGGAGATCCAAATCACCCTTAATATTCCAACTATTACTTTATTGCTAGCTACAGTTCCCCATAAGTATCTCCCAAAGATCATGAAAATTACTTTAATACATTGAGTGCTTAAATATTCATCCAAATTCCTTCTTGCTAGGGGATTTGAATTGCTCAAGCATTGACTAGCATTATTCCACATCTAAAATGGATATGTTTAGCATTCCCCATATTTTGTTAATACTAATGCACTGGAGCAAATTGAAAATCTACCTGCTAAAGTTTTAATATCTTTGATCTGGTCCTTAACAACCTAGCCCCAGTCTATACCCCACTACATTTCTCCTAATCCCTGGTTAAATCTGACCACCAATCAGTTCCTTTCTCTGTCAGGCTTAATAGTACCACCCCACCACCCCAAATGAAGCCATTGTTATAGACTTCTCCAAGGCAAACATCCTTTGACTGGTAGAAGACCTGATCAAAATTCCCAGCAATTCCAGGCAAGTAGAGCCAACTGAGAGGGCTGCCATATTCACCTCCATTTTTTTTACTAATATCTAAACAGCTGCATGGAAAAGTCTATACCTGTCTGCCCTAAATACAGTTGTAAATTCAGAAATAAATATCCCTGGTGGAATACCTGTACTACTAAACTGTATATCAAAGAAGGAAAATATTGAAAAGTTGTAAGAAATCTCCATTCCCCTACCTGAAGACCACACTGAAACATGCTAGCAAGAAATGAAAGAGCACTATCAGAAAATGAAAAGCTGAGTAGAAGCTTATGGTTGCTATAGATACCAAAGGAAAGTACAGATCTTCTTCAGTTATGTCTAAAAATGAAGGATTAACGTCAGCAGTGCACTGAGCTCATCCATGTCACTATTAAACATTCGAGTCCTGAGCATTTAGTCACTGTATTACCAAATGTAATACAACTTTATCCCATCTACTCACATTGCAATGCCCACTAACCCAGACTATAATTATCTTGTAACAAGTCTTAGAATCTCTATCAAAGGATACAATTATGTTTCTATGAGACCAGAAAACATACTGGGCAGCATTCTTATCAGTGTCAAGTGTGCACTACCCAAGCCTTTGCCTAAACTGTTAAACCTCAACCTATCCTCAGGGTTTGAGCCACCACTGTGATTCCTCTACACATGGGTGTCCCTTCTGTAAATCCAAATAATTATAGGGCCACCAGCTCTACCAGACATATATGAAAAGCCATGGAACTTATCATAGCAGAACTTATTTATGCAGAAGTAGTCACTTTAACTGATCTAGACACCACTCAACATGCTTTTATGAATGGCAGGTCCTTTCTCCTGAACCTAGTTAACTTCTTTAAAAGGGTTACAGAGACTGTAGACAGTAATCACCATGTGCACTCTGCTTATCTTGATCTGGCTGAGGCTTTTGACCGTATCCCTCATGCCATTATTTTTGAAAACTTCAACAAACTTAAAGTAAACCCTTATCTTGTCCACTTGATTGCAAACTGGCAATCCAATAAATCTCAAGTAGTGAAAATCGCTGGTCCCTGTCGGAGCATAAGGGTGTAATCAGTGAAGGCACTGCAGGGATCAGTGATGAGCACTCCACTGCTTTTCATTTGTTTTGCAGACATCCAAGTTAATATCCCTGAAGTATAGTTGAGCAAGTTTGTTGATGACTGTTATCTGCTCATGCAGAGATACTAACCTGCATCAGAAAGGGCTGGAAAATGTACATACCTGGTGTACTGAAAAATGTCTCAAGCTAAATGCAGTTGTGTTCCTTTTAAAGTGTTATGGTCATAACACCCTGGTACTTAAGCAGAGATATGCCAATTGTTATGTCTCCACTATTGTTAAGAAATTATTCTATCTGGCCCAGTTAAATTCCAAGGGAATATCTTCAAGATCCCAAGGAATCATCTTACCCCTGTACTATTTCCTTATCAGACCCATCATTGAATACAATGCCTGTTTAGTTTATACAAACCCAAGCATCATACCTCTTAACCTGTCAGTTCAAGAACTTTGGAAAAAGCTAGAAATAATGTGGGAAAAAAAGGCCCAAAAATAGGGACAGATTTAAAAATTGTTCCTATAAACTTAGAAAGTTGTTAGACTAACAGGTTTTGAATTACTATGTATTTTCTAAACAATATGAAGTCTGAAACTCAAATGTCTGTCATTATTTAGCAATATTTAGTGAATTCAAACAGCAGTAATTTGCCAGAAAGCCACAAGTTTTATGAGGAACAGACAAAAAATATGAGGCAAAAATCTGGACATTCTGTGAAAATCTGGACAGTTGATAGGTATGCCAAGCATATTGCTTAAAAGGAAAAGCTGCAACAATTTTTTTATCAACCAAATCATTTATTTGTGGCTATCGTGATAGATTAAAATAACAGTCCATATACTCAGTAGTCTACTGTTTACTGTTTGGTGACTTGTGACTCGCCTTTCAAGCCACAAAAGACCCAGTCCTGTTAGGCTTTTTATTTCTTTGCAAAACTAGTGGATCTACAAGTACTTGTACTAGAAATCTAAATTTAAAGCAAAAAATAAACCAGATTTAGTCAGGAATATGTTTATAACTCATCAGATTCCCAGCCTGTGAAATAAGTTACCACTACATGTCAAGAAAAATATTATTTTGTCTGCCTTTAAGGCGAGTTTTGATGACTGGTTGAGTACACATAAATTTATCCTAGGTTTTTTATATATGTTTCTGATTGATTTGGTACTTGGGCACTATAAGGTACTTGTAAAGTGGTGGTAAAAACTTTTAAATGTGTTCATTTAAAGGCTAATATGGCTAGGACTCTTATGGTCTCTCTAATTGTTACATAGTATTGTTTCTGTGTTCATGTGGTGATACAGGGTGTTGGTTGTTTATTAACTGCATATCTAGGTACATAGTTAGTCTTAAGGCCAAAGGCAGAATGTCCTTCTGCATCTGGACGTGCAACTGTCACAACCATCCAACATTTTTAAGTGCTTTAATACACTTATAAACTGGACATGCTATGTGTTAAAGATTTAAAAATGTTTTATACGGTATTTTATTAATATTTGAGTAAAATGGTATTCACATTCAGTTACACTTAAGTAAAGCAGAACTGCTGTTCCTTTCAAATACGTGCAGTATAGTTTGTAGATTTCTTTTACTTATATATGGTAGCTTGCATAGTAAGTGAATTGGATAATTAAATAAATTAAACAGAAACAGAAAAAGATTTTGTATTTGGCAGATAAAGCCAAGTGTAAATACATAAAAAAGTAGGGAGAGACTATGAAATTCTTCAGCCACGTGAAGTGGCCAGATTAGTAAAGCATAACATTTCCATTTTGTTGTATACGTAGGTAACTGAATGAAACAGTGAAATGTTTTGGTTCACCGTATCTTCATGCAGAGGATACTGTTTGTTGAAACAGTTCCTAGAAACACTGTATGGTGTGTTCCCCAGTAAGGTTTAACTGTTATGTGAATCTATTGTCCTTGAGCAGACAATGGAAATAGGTACAAAGGCTCTTGAAAAGTAAAAAGCATTCTAAGATTCTAAGAACTAAGCCAATATGAGAATGAAGAAAGTACAGCTGTGTAAGTTGAACTTACCATAACAGTAGATGTTCGAATGATCACTGCTGCAGTATAACAGCCAGACAGCTCCAAAGCTGAAGGGCATCTTCCATGCACCCAAACTACTGAGCAGCTCAAGCTGAGCTGACTGAAAGACAAGTTTGGGCGCAAAGCCCACCAGAGCTTTCCTGTCAGCAGGGAGAGGGAGGCTGAGCCCTGAAAGGACAAGATTAGGAATAACAAAAAATAAATATCCACACCATGGCATAAAAATCACACCAAAACACCACCGGGATGGAGGAAGGAAGCAGCTACTGCAGAAGTGATCATTAAGATATCTACTGTTATGGTAATTTCAGTTTACAACTATGTTCTTCATATTGATCACTGCTGCAGTAGCTTTAGCTTTATGGGTAGATTATTATAGCTAACTATATTTTGGAGGTGGAAGGAGAAGGGTCCAGGAGCCCCTGGAGAATGATCCTAGCAAAGCATGATCTAGACCTAAAGAAGGAATCCATCATGTAGTGCTTTGCAAAAGTATGTACAGAGGACCAAGTAGCAGCTTCTAGAATACTTCTAGAATCCAACCCTTTCCAAAAAGCAATAGAAGAAGCCAAGGTCCTTGTAGAGTGGGCCTTGTCCCTGCTTGGAATAGATTTGTCATGGTGAGTATAGCAAAATGTAGGCAACCATTTGGAAATATTATTTATTTATTTATTTATTATTTTGTTTTACATTTGTTGAGCGGGAGAGTCCGACTGGATACATGTCCATTTGCAGCGGATGCCTGGGGAGGAAAGCTCCACAGATTAAGAACAAACAAGTATGAGATTTCTACATAGCAAGTATTCATGGGAAAACACATGAGTTAACGAGATTCCATAGTTTTAAAGTTACAAAGTCACAAGTTCTAAGAAAATTCCATAGTTTAAAGTTAGAGTAATGTAGTACTTAGAATGTACTTGTTTCCAGTAATAACATTGATTGAGACAAATGTAAGTAAAAGGGGGTTGGGAGAGGATGTTAGGGTTAGTTTTGTGAGATGTTGTTGGGTTTGAAGTTGGAATGTGTATAATTGCGGACTGTTGGTGTGGGTGTTCGCAGGTGGGGCACTATAAGGAGGAGTCACGATTCTTCTTCAAGGGATAGAAGTGAAAGGGAGCATGAGAGTGGGTCAGAGGGGGTGTATGATATGGGTCAACCTGCTGGGTAGCAAGGGCATAGCCATGCGAGTTTTAGGTGTTCTTTTAGTAGCTTTTTGAATGTAATCATTGAGTTGGCTGAGGTAATGGCAGAAGGTAATGAGTTCCAAATTGTACTGATGTAGTTAGGGAAGAGGGAGTCACCTGCTGTGTTATTGGTTTTGGTCACCTTGATCACTCTTTTATCACTAGAGTGAAGTTGTCTGGTATTAGTTTGTAGTTTAAGTAGATGAGATAGTGCTGTTTTTTTTTCAGGAAGTAGTAGAAGTTTCTGAGTGAAAGAAAGCTGACGGAATGAGAGGAGATTTGGGAATTCAAGCCAGTTAAGTTGATTTAGTGAATGACAGTGGTGGGCACGGTAGGGGACACCAGTAGCAAATTTGGCAATTTGATTGTAGCAGATGTTAAGCTTGGCCGTTACAGTTTTGGGTAGGTTGGTGAAGATGGGAGCAGCGTAGAATAGTGTGGAGAGGAGGTGGGTTTGAGCTATGGTTATTCTAGCAGGTTGGGTTAAAAATGGTTTGTTTTTATAAAGACTGCCCAGTTTTTTGTGAATTTTTTTAATAGTATGATTTATATGTAGATCAAACTTGAGGTTGCTGTCAGTGGTCACTCTTAGAAGTTTAGAATGAGTGTCTGGAGAGATGATAGTCCCATCTCTGGAAACAATTTTGAATGTGTTGGTCATTGAGATGTATTTGTTTGGTTTAAATAGCAACAGTTTGGTCTTTCTGGGATTAAATAATAGGTTTTTGTTAAGAAAACAGGTTTCTGTAATTTGGAAAGCTTTTGGGTAATGGAGAATACGCTTGGTGCATTGGATAGTCCAAAGAGTAAGGTAGAAAACTGATAATGTGATCCAGACACACAAAACCTTAAGAAACACCTGAAGTCTGGATGAATAGAAATGTGATAAGCATCTTTTAAGTCTGGTGTTACCAGAAATTTGAAAGAGAAAAAAGAAGGTACGTGTTGTGAAGTGACATCATTTTTGAGTTTAGGTACTATCACAAACAAGTTTAAGAAAGAAAGATCCAGAACAGGTTTCCAAGTGTTTTCTTTCTTTCTTTAGGACTAGGAACATCCTGGAATAAAACAACTTCACCACATGGGAAAGAAGAACTGGATTTATCACTCCTTGGGACAGCATGTGATGAAGATCAGGTGGAAACAAAATAGTCTGATCTGCAGAATGAGGAATGACCCCTTGGAATGGAGGAATTTCCTCCCACTGCCATCTATAACCCTAATGAATGTTTTTCAGAACTCATTTGTCTGAAACAATCTGATTCCAAAGAGAAAAATGGAGAATCAGACTTAGTGGAGGAGAAGCAAGGCCAGGATGGGGGGGGGGGGTCACAATTTCTCTTGAATAGTCAGACTTGTTGGAGTGTCCTTGATTCTGAGAGGTTTGAGACTTCTTTTGGAACCTCCTTGCCACTTTTTTTTCACCCAAAATTGGATGAAGAGGAAAACAAAATCCCTTGGACAATTTGGAAAAGGATTGCTGAAAAATCTTAGAAATTCCCTGGATCATCTTGCCCCTTTCATTACACTTTTTGGTCACCTCTGCAGCAGGAGGAGGAAATTCTAAATCTCTATCCAAGGGAGAATTTAAAATCTCATTTTTAACAACATCTGGAAGGTTGTGAGAATGCAGCCAAGCAAACCTCCTTAAAAGCAAACTAGTGAGCATAGCCCTGGAAGAGTATCAAGACCATCACATAAGCATTGTAAACAGTGAGCAGTGACTTGTGCAATAGAAGAAACTGACTTATTTAAACAGATTTTTCTTCAGAAGAAGAAACTATAGATAAAACATTCCTCATAGTTTCACAATATATCAGAATAACCTTTAACATATGAGCCTGATAATTTGAAGTTCTGAAATTCAAAGTTGCAGCAGTATACACTTTTCCAAATACCTATCAATAGTTTTCCCATCCTTACTAGAAACAGTGAGATGGGAATTAACAAAGTGCTTCGCAGCAGAGGGATCAACTAAGGCTAAAGTTGATTGGTCAGATTTGGGAATAGTGTATAAACATTTAAAAGACTGAGGAACTTTATACATCCTATCTGCCTATTTAGGGAGAAACTGCCTGACTGTCAAGAAAATTGCAGGCAATAAGGTACACATCCTTTCAAGCAGACAGAGCAGGAGGAGTGGGTGTAGGTTCTGGAAAATCATTCTGTAAGAGTTCATAGTATTTTTTGAGGGATTGAAAAATCTTAGTGGTCTCCCACTGAAAATACTAGGGCATTCTAGCATTAGTCTCAGAGAAAGAAAAAACCCACAGGGAGAATCAGAAGGAGAGCTCTCCTCTGAGTCTGAGTTACAAAAACCTGAATCCCTCCCTGCATCTATCTTTTTGGATTCAGAATCTTGAATCTCTTCAGGAAATAAGGCATCTCTCTTTCTTTTGCCGGAAACTGTACAAGGCGAGACAATAGCCTGAATCAAATCCTTAGCCAGTCCCAGTAAACTACTTCTAGCCAAAGAAATTTGAGGAGAAGTAGATACATTCCTATTTTTTTTTTGTTTGTTTGTTTTTTTTTTTATGGGAAAAATGTGGCCAACTGTGTTGCTAATGGCAGCAGCTGCTTCCCCAGAGATGGGCACAGCATTCTGACACAACAGGGAAAACTTCCCTGTTCTCTCTCGCAGGACTAACAAGAGTGGTTCTCCCTTGCCCACAGCGGGGACCCCAATAGTCACAGAGGACATAGCTAACCCCCACTCCATAGTGGCTACATCAGAGGGCTCCCGTGTAAAAGATGAGTGGTCTGAGGTATAACAAATGGCCACAGCAGAGTCACACATCAGCGGTGAGGCAATCTGTTAGCCTGCTGTGGTGGCAATGGCTATTTGCTCAACTTTTTCTTTTTGTCAGTGGAAGAAGAATTGATGGAGGGAGTGACAATCTGTTCCATGGTCAAGCCGAAAATGGTGCCTCTGTCCTGGGGAAAACAAGAAACAATGCCAGTAAAACTACCAAACTATAAAAGTTACTCATTTTTTTGATTGAAAGTGCATACTTTCAAACACTATGGCAGCCCTGCAACCTTAAGATTATCATAATTTACTCACAAAAAATAGTTGTGTTTTCTATGTGGAGTCTGCATCTCCTCCCTGTGTTCACGTGGTTTCCTTTGGGTGCTCTGGTTTCCTCCCACATTCCAAAGAAATAAAGTAGGTGGATTGGACTCTCTAAATTGGTCTTAGGTGTGAATTTTCTTGCGAGTGTGTGGTATGGAAGAACTACCATGGCAGGACTAGTCAACTGGCTGTGTAATCCCTGGCTCTAGATGACTGTCACTGTTGAAATAACACTCCAACCGCATTTTCAAAAATAGGAAAAGGGGCTGTTGATGGATGGATGGATGGATGGCATTAGATAACACTTTTAAACTGAGAGAAACAATGAGTGCTTCATTTAAAAGTTTGCTAATGTCTTGAGACAATCTGCTGAAACACAACACTGCTAGCTTTAAAATAACTTTCCTGAAAAGGAAAGTAATAAAGAATTAGTAAGAAATAAGAGAATTGAGGTTATCTGCCCAGCTAAGGAAAGCACGAGCAGACAGTCGAACCTCAAAAACGTCAGAGGAGAGTACTGTTCCACAGCAGTAAAGCTCTCAAAGGATTCATGCCCAAACTTGTATTTTAGTCAGCTCAGCCTGAGCTGCTTGACAGTCTGGGCATGTGGAAGGTGCCCTGAAGCTTTGGAAGCTGCCCAGCTGTTATATCCCTGGCAGGATATAACCCATATAGCCAAAGCTACTGCAGCAAAGAGCAGTATATGAAGAAGTAGAAGATTTTGTCAATAGGGATGACACCAAATAGGGGTACAGGAAATAGGCAAGAAGGGGGTGGAGTTTACTGGAGAAAACTACAAAATGAACCAAGATACTGGGAGCAAATAACTAGAGCGGGAAAAAAACAAGAAGATGTTTGGACTGCAGACTTGACACTGCCTTCACTACCAGGAATTGATAAAAGAGTACAGGCAAGGAGACAGGGACAGGGTAATCTTAAGTGAAAGACCTGTTCTTGTAGAGTTTTTAGTTGAATCTAGAACAGGAACTTCTGTTAAAAAATGGATAATTACTAGAGCATATAAAATATTGCATGATAACTATAATAATGAATCAGAGGAGGTTAGAAAAGATTGAGAAGGGAGACTAGTAAAGAAATTTACAATTAACTGGAACTCGAGCAACTGGCACTCGCAAGCAACCAGCAAAAAAAAATCGAAGAAATACAGTACAATTTTCATATGTTGCACTTTCTGTTTTCCCCACGCAGAAACATACCTTACGTTTTTAGAGTTTTAGAGTTTTAAAAAGGAAGATAGTAATGAATTCCCTTTCTCCCCAACCTGAGAACAATTCAAACCAAACAAATAGTATAGGGTACAGTATTAGTCAGGCCTATTTTTAACAGTAACTCTCAAGCAACCAGAAAGTAGACTTACCCAGCATCTACCAATCCCCATGGATGCCGGTCAACCGGAGAGTTTACTGTACAAAAGAACAATGGGGGACATATGTATGGCTTCCAAGTATGCAACTATGTTCAGGAGGTTTAGAATCTTTTTTGGACGTGTCTGCACAGGTATTTTTCTACCCCAGCCAGACATCAAAGGATTTTTCCTCGGGTATATTACAAATGTTGGGAAGTGTGATGGGGAAGAAAGAGGTAACTGAAAACATATGTTTTGGGAATGTAATGAATTGGCAGCCTTTAAAAATTCCTTACAGAGCAGCTTGGGCACAGGATCTGAATTGCTAGACACAGTAAGGCCGTATTAAGTTAAATTCTGTTGGCTGCCAAAAAAAGCAGTTACTAGAAAATGGAAATCAAAGTGTAAACCAACTGTATTTGAAGTACTGAATATTGTAAAAGAGATAAAAGAACAGGAAGGGGAATCATTAGAAAAGAAAAGAGCAAACTATATAGAAATAAATGGAAACTGTGGGAACAATACATGTAAAATACTGTTCAGGAGGAGGAAGAGGCGTGAGGTTTAAAGAAAGGCAGGAATTCAGCAATTTATGCGATGTTGGACTAATGATGGTTTCAAAGAAAATATGTATGTAAATGTAAAAAAGTTTAACATGATTTGTTTTCTTTTCTCTTAATGTATATTTGCCTGTGTCCTAAGTGATAATTTAATAAAGATGTTGTTAAAAATGGCTTTCAAAAAGTACATACATATAGCCAAAAATCTGGACAGCTAATTAACATAAAAGTTGAAAACTGAATAGCATATAAGTCATCCTTCTTGTAATAGGATTGTGGCATGCAACTCAAACACAAAATGTAAAAAAAATGAGGGACAAAAATGACACAGCTTTATAAGCATATTATCAAAGACGTAGTGTAAAATCTGTAGATTGTAATGAATGATATTGCAAAAATCTGCCTCTCAAGAGCATTTTTTTACTTATAAAAATTTGATAAAGCACGGGCCCTCTTTTTTTAAGTTATTGGTCCCAACAGTATATTGGTCATGTAGATTGATTTCCTGTATAAGGAACAGTTTTACGTGTGAAGGGGGAAATTCAGAAAAATTATATGATGGGCTAAATTAAACCTGAAAATGGGAACAAACCTCCAAAAATAAATATATGAGGTGACGAGGTAAAATAAGCCTGAAAAATCAACATATACTTCCAAAATGGGCAGCTGAGAGGTCTATCTTTGAATCAGTTTTAGGCTGCAGTACCATAATCTTCTTTTGTAGTTATTGCACCACCTAGTCCTAAAACCATAGCCATATATAGTTGTTTATCCATTGCTTCTTTTTTATTCCATTATTCACAGAACAATATTTTCACTGTGAGGAGGTACACTTTCAAAGGTTTTTGACTGTGGTCTCTAAAACTGAAGTTAATAATATGCTAAAAACAGTTATTAAGCAGCCTGAACAATGGAACAGAGAATTTATACATAGGTTAGGTAGTATAGTAATATATGCCACTGGAGTTTATAAAGTGTGATGGAAGGCTGGGTCCAGTATGAATAACTGTGTCTTATTTAATTTGCACTTAATTATTTAAACCAAAAACATTGAAAGCCTTGTCCTGCTGTTACTCAAAACAGTTACATCCCCAAGGTTGCAAAAAGTGCATTTTTTTACAGGGGTCAAACCCCTCCATGCACCCCTGACATGGGTAAAAGCCCCCAGAAAACTATGTACATACTAAATCTAAGATCTTACAAACTCATAGAGGTTGGCCAACATTAGGAAAATGCAACACTCATATTCTCACTTTTCTCAGAGTCTGGCTGGCATGACAGGACTGTCATTTTTTAAGTGTGAAGATGATAGCATCAGTCAGCTATCCAACAGCAAACAGCAGGGCTCCCTAGAATCCCATGACCAAAAGGAAAAAGAATATCAACATATAAGAAGTGTGAGGCCTGTCAGGGTCTTGCAGCTTTGAAAAGTAAACTCTGATTGCACAAGACAAACAGTAATATATCTAGATATAAAATACTGTAGTACCACTAAACCATTGCTACAGAGGTAACTTTGCCCTCATGAACTCCCATGATATAGCTGTTGCACTCCCCTAACATTCCTGCTATGTGTATATACTGAAATTGTTGCCTCACCATTTAAAGGAGAACCACACCCACAGACTCAAAAAACATCATTATTTCATTAAGGTTTGGTGTTTCCTACATTCTAACACCACTCTGGGACTATTTACAGGTTTTTAAATATTTGTATACATAATTTCTGAGTCTGACCACATAGGATCTGGCATCTTGAAGTAATTCTGATTGTTTAGTCTGCCTGTAAGTATCCCACAATGCAGTGCTTGTCTGCAAAAGATGACATCACTCAGGCCCCTTCTTCCTAAAAACTCCTGTTACTACATTGATTTTACATGTATATGCTGCTGTCTTTCAGTCAGTTTTAAGTAACATTTCATGTTATTCAATAACTAATTTCAGCTGTTACCTGCTGTGATTGACAGCTCACAGCAGGAGACTTGAGTAATGTACTGTTTCCTTGTTCTAGCCTTTACTTTCTCTATGGGTAGTTGAATGACTAGGGAGCTGTGACAACACAGCATGGGTGGGTTTTTAAGATGGTCATGGTGGTGTCAGTTTGGGGAGGGAAATGGCCAGAAAACTTTGGATACTGCAGCAAGATTTTCCAGGGCGGTTTAAAAGTTTTTTTGAAAGTTAAGCCACCACAGTACAGTAAGGCACAGTTCTAGTGGAAAGAAACAGTCAATTTAAAATATTTTAAATGTTTTGTTGTTGTTTATTTATAGCAGGGACAATAAATAGGGAGAAAAATAGAGACCTTGAACATTTAATAATAGAATCCTGTTGTTAAGGAATGCTTCTCCAGTGTAATGTTTTCACCTCTAGGGGTTGACTGACTTCGTCCTAGGACAGCATAAACCATTTAACTTCCCACAAGACTGACATTACTTTTTTGGCCTCAGGAAACCATCTCTGCATCAAAAAGAATGCACTGGTATACACACTATATTAGCATGCACAATGTCAATGTTTAGGAACCTGATGATTGTATTGCTAGGTATGAATTTTACATAGTACAATAAACAAGATTTAACTTTTCTATTCAAGCCACTGATTTGCCATACGTGCACCTTTAAAACATTATCTCATGTCATATATTTCATTCTGCTGCACACTGCGCATTTCTTGTAGATTAGCTTTATTTTTGTGACCTGAGTATTGCTCCCCACCTGAAAACAAGCAAAACAATCTTACTAGCAAAAGTTCCATATATTAAAATAAAAGAGATTTCATCAAGTCTTAGAATAATGCTTTTCCTCATTTTGAGAAGCTAGTGCAAAGAGTGAGTCAGTATAGGGTGTAGTGTTGTATCAAATTCCCTTAGTATAATTTTTCTGTTCTGTACTAATTACCCCCTTTTCCCCTGTGATCTTGTAGCAACCTGCAATGTGCTTTCAGGGATTAGTTCAGTGCTGCCTTGTCCTAAATTCAAGTCAGACTATTCCAAAGGCAGGCACTCTGTACTTTCAAATTTTAGGTTTGCTTTTTTACTGTATTTCACTTTCCTATCAGCTTCCCACTCAAATTCATTGAAATGCAGTTACCTTATTCATTCTATACAGCTCCCCCACCCCCGCCTCCTGGCAGAGTGCACATCGACTATTGAGTTTTGTTTTCAAATACAGAAAAACCTCAAGGTGCCAATATGTCAGACTCAAGACCAGAGTTTCTTCTGCTCTATCTGATTTCTAAATAATTTGATCATTTGTTTAATTACTGTTGTCTTTAACAGATCTTTAAGCCAGCCTTTTTTTGTGATGCTGTGTGATTTAAACATTGTGGTCTGTCTGCATTTTGCAATTAGGAGCCAACAGTATTTATATTAGTATAGCTGAATATGACATTTACTTGTGATTTTGACAAAACAGCTGGTTGTATATCGAAGCAGAAGGTGTAAAATGTAGAGTTCAGACCACTGCCTAGATTCGAACCGTGACAGTCTTAGTGAAGCTCAGAAATCACAGTAACATTCTCTACCGTGACTAAAATAAGTTAAGTTCATACTGCTTTCCATAGAGGTACTTGACATAGTAGGAACAGCTTTGCAATGTTCTTCTTGTGCTTGGTTGGACCCCTTAAAACAAAAATAATTTTATATGTTCTTACTTTTGTTTATTAATCTTTTGGTAATTGGATCATTCTGATTAACAAGAAGGCAATTTGATCTGGCAAATTGTTGCAAAAACAGAGTATAATTGAAAATGTTAACTGTATACAGAAATATGACTGTGCATTGTGGGTAGTCAACATATGGTTAACAACTGAGGCACTCATGTACACCAAAAGATAAAAGAACAGATTGAAGGGAAGAATTAATTGTTGAGCTGCAGGTGAGAGAGAAGTGACTTATGTAAGACACATATGTATAAAGCAAAGAAATATGAGAGGCATGACAGGCTGCATTAATACATGAACTAAAGGTACTGCTGCTCACTGCAACCTGCCTTTCTGGTACAGGGGTTACAGTTTAGAGTAGAAAAGATTCTGGGGACAGTGAGGCCTTCCCAATGTCCACCTCAATAGCAGCAAATGTATCCTTGATAGATAGTTGAGGTGCATCTAACAGATTCACAGACTATGAACACATTTACACAAGACTTTGCATTGACATAGTCATTATGGAAGGTACTGATTTACTCTGTCTCACTGGAAAATAATGCTGTAGCCTCAGCAATAAAGTTGAACATAAGGTGTAATTTATGTTTTTTTACAAGGGCACAGTAACTCCCTGCATCACCCACACCCCTGAACTTTAATTTGGCACATATTCTTGAAAAGGGCGTTTCAATTACTAGAACTGTGCAACATAAAATGAGTACTATGGAATGGAGAGCCCCAATTTTGGGAGCATAAGGGGCACATGCCCACAATAAAAACATATTTTAAAGTATTTTCTGTTAATTTTCTAGCTGAATTTAATCAAAATACTTTCATAAAACAGAAATTTTGGAGAAATAGAATAATAAAATTCTAATATATGGAAGCCAACTAGCTTGCACCAATATGTACCCATAGCAAAATGTATGGATAAAATATCATGCACTTAAAAGTCATAAGTTTTAATGCAAAAAAAATCACTATAGACTTCAAACTATGTTTTCTTGTGTACAAGGCACCTTCACATCCCCTCAACAGTGGGGATGGGCTTTGCCTCCTCCATGTTTATACATAGTATAAACTTGTCTTAGGCCATTTCACCTTGGGTAAATCAGAACTTCCCTTACAGCAATCACAATCAAAGAGAGTGCTTTTTGCATGCAGTAATGATTACAAAAGCAGCCATATACAACCAACAATGGACATGTGAACGGATGACTCATAAGGTTACTGGGAATAAGCCTTATATCATATACATCCAAGACTTACCTTTTATTAAGGCATTATGGGAAATGAGCATATTTCCTCTGAAAAAGAAAACAAGCATTTTAGAATATTTTGAATGCACAATGACACACAGGTAACTGCACCTTCCCCTGGTCTTAGGCTGTCCTTTATTGAGACTTATTTCTTTCCTGTCTAGCTTTTAGCTGTAAATTGGATATAAGAGATCTCCTCGTGATAGCTGTTGAAAAATATTTTGAGCAAGAAAACTTCACCTTAACATTCCTAGCTTCGCCTATTGCCAGTGTGAGTCAAGTTTGCTGTTAAATACAGTTACTGATAGGATTTCACAAAGAGCTAAACAGCAATTCAGTTCTTGCCATTCTGTGTCACACATGTACTATATGTAATGACGTGGTGAGGAGGAGTTAAGAGATGTAGATAAACAGGAGTTTCCTGAGGCTGGAGTGCTGAGTAGAGAGACACCAATTTGTATTCGTTGCAGCAGAGTGAGGGGTGATTCAGTTCAGACCAGCAGCGTTGGGAGAAGTAAAAAACAAAGAGGGAAGAGTATGTCTGGTGCTTGCAGAACTCTAGAATAATTTAGGGATAGCTGTTATATATAAAATGAAGTACCAAGGGCGGTGGCCAACAGCATGACCCCAAGGTACATTCAACTCACAGAAGTCAGGTCGGTAGAAGATCATTTTGTCACACTGTATGACACTACAGAGACCTCAGCTAGAGTTCTCTGCACAGCTATGGAGGACCTACAAGAAGTAGGAAAATGGATTGATGGAAAAGGTAAGAGGTGGGCAACAACAACAGCAGCAACACTTAAGGAAATTAATAGGATGCATCACTGGGAATAAATGAAAACTCTGGATGGACACACTAGAGAAAAGGGGGGGTTCATACACTTGAATTGGATTAGTGGGAAGTAGGACATTGAGGGATCACTTATGAGGAAGGACTATGGGGAAGATTTTGTTTCCCCAGTAGATTGTCCTCAGTTTGTAGTCATGAGATACTTTGCCACAGGTTGGTTCCATTTAATCCTGTCCTTCCTGCAATAATAAAAGCACTAACATTGCATGTTTACCTGGGTCTTTAACCCATCTCTTCTGCGTTAGAATCAGTGGCTCCCACCTAGGAGATGACAGGCCTTTCCCTGCAGATACCTAAATGTGAAGATCCATCAGTGCTGCTACCAGATGCAGTCTTTGAGCAAGTATGGCTCTAACCCCTTTTACATGCTGGTGACACTTTGGTATACTCAGTTACTAGTGAGATGTGACCTTGTGATAGTCTTCACTTCAGGCCATTGGTTATAAACGTCTTTCAGATCTACCTTACTCACCTAACCCAGCAACGTTTTCTGAGACTAGATCACCACTGGAAATAGAGACAAATGGCCTGCCGCCACCTACAAATCATCTTCATCCCTCCATCAGAGATAAGAAGGGAGACTCTCCTGCAGACCAGGCCTCATCATTCCTTACCCTCCCTCGCTGGCACCATCAGTTTTTTGAGTTGCTATTCAAGCACACATTTCCTGGGCTGTAGCCAGGGCTTTATTTCTCTGGGTCTGTGGTCTGCCCTCTGTGGTAGAAGGGGTAAGGGTGGCAGATTGAGGGACTTACCCAAGGAATTTCAATTTCATAGATAGGGAATACACCAGCAGAACAGTCTATTACTAGAACTTTAAGAGAAGAGAATGACAGAGGGCTTTACAATTGCTTAAAAGATTCATTCATTTTTTCCCAATACCTGCCTTATCCTAGTCATGATCTCAAGTGCAATGAAGCGCACTTGAGATAATGCAGTTAAACATTTTTGGACAGGGCACCAGTTCATCAGAGGAAGTAGACACACACACACACACACACACACACACACACACACACACACACACACACACACACAAACACACAAATACAAAATGGATGCATACCTGCGGGCACCTTAGGGTTTTGCCTGTGAGAGGAAATGAGAGATCTCAGTGTAAACATATGCAGATTGCACCTAGAAGGTACCCAGATGAGAACCAAACCAGAGAACTAAACACCATAGGCAATACACTGCGCTGTCCAGAAACCGGAACACTATGAATGACAATAGTTAAGAAGACAGGACTGATGGGTTGATCAGCTGGGCAAAACACACATGCTTAGGTTTCCTTTGGATGGTGTGTTCACTTTTTTTTCCCCTTAGGCTTCTCATTGAGTGTTATACTCAGACCATGATATAGTGAGCACAGTGCAAGTACTATGTAGGTGAGTTAGCAGATATGGGAAGCATTACAGTTTCACACACCTGTATGTGTGAAACACACTAGTCAAATTAATGCCTTCCATAGCTGCCAACAGTCAAAGGATAGTTCTCATCTTCCAAAGCTGCCAGGTTTGAAAAGAAGGCAACATCAAACACCTTTGAAAGTTACAATAAGTAGGAGTTCTTTTGACTTGCAGAAATCCCTTAAAATAGGAAATCATTTTTGAATATGACAAGGCAGAGGGAATTCTGTATTGTTGGGGTTTATGTTCTCCTGCTATCCTCATTAAAATCAGAACGTATTTCACAAGCAGCTTGCATGCTCAGTCTCTCCCTCTGTGTGAGAAGGACCAATTCCGTGTTGCAAAAGAAAAGATGCTGTTGGCTCAGCAGCTGAAACAGTGACAAACTGGCTGATTCTCCATTCTTAGAAGGTGAAAGCCCTGACCTTCAGCCCCTGTGGCGAAGACAATGATTAGCACAACTGATCCATAGCAATTCAGGATTGATCTACTGTCAAAGTCAACATCACTAAAGCAAGACGGAATCAATTGACAAGGAGTGCAGTGGAAATACATGGACAACAGTCAAAGTAGTGCCATAAAAGTGTGCTTGACAGTTGGTCTCTACTGTCCTGGGGGTGACAGAGAATTCTGCATTCTGATATGGTCAAGGGGTGCAAGAAAGTCAGCTGTTCTGTTGCTTAGCAGGTTAAAGAACTGTACTGGTACGACAGGACTTAAATGGAAGGATTTGTTGTAAGAAAACTGGAGTTGTCTATTCCACTACATTTAGACTATTTTAATTGTTATTCCAGCCATTTGGTCATTCATTATCAATATTCCATCTACTTAATGGGTAAAAATGATCATCCATCCCATTTCAAATGCCCTCCTTTAAAAGTACATCCCTGTTTTGCTTCCTTTTTATTTATCATAATATATACTTAAATAAATGCTTAATAATTTGCATTGAAATAAGCATTATTCTGGACTTGCTTCTTACTCTTTAGGAGGCAATTTATGCCTGACCAGAGAACAAAGATCCTGGCTACCACAGAGTGCCCTTTTCTGCTAGCAGACAGTTGAATGAAAGCACTTGCATGGCTGTTCTATCTGTGAAACAAATTTATTCTATTTATTATTAGCTGTGACATTGTTATCCATTCCCATGATAGTAAATGAGTCATAGTTTTTAATTAGCTGTTATCAGGTCCAAAATGATCCTTTTGTTAAGCGTGTAACTCCAGTATCTGGATATGTAGTAATGTGGCAGTTATGGATTGTTCTGTACTTCCCATGCAGTACAAAATATTCCTGGGATGTGCAGTAATATGACCATAACAAATATGTCTGTTGTGTCTAATTATTAATCTAGTTTTCTCTCTCACTCTTGAAATTTTCATAATTGTTTGAAATACCAGAATCTCAAAAAAAAAAAAAAAAAAAAAGTTTAAAAAGCATGGATTTCAATGCTTAGTTTTATTTTAATAATGTACTGCCTGGCATTGTTCAAAGGATTTTAAACTCTTGCAGATGGAGTGTTTTGCTGTGTCAATGGGAACAAAGGCTGAGCAGAAAAAGTTTCCTCTGAATATTTTTAGACTTGGTGAAATCTTTCAGCCTAGCCTGGGTGATTCATACACTCAAGAAAACCTTGGACTCTGAGCAAGTCACTTAACCAGACAACGCTCTGTGACATTTGGGGAGTTATCAAGGAACCACAATGGTCTCTTGGAACTCATGTGTAATAACTACATTTGAACCTATAAAACTGGCAGGTCTGGCTTGGCATAGCTAGTCAGGGCCCTGAATGATGCCAGATAATACAAAGAGCAATGCATGCTCCCAACAAGTATATCTGAAATAAAGATATAAATGCCACCAAAAATAAAAGGGAGGCAAAGTGAAGAACGTAGTTTAGCAAAAAGATGAAATGATTCCTACAAATCTCTTTGTGATACTCATAACTAAAAAAAAAAACTTTGACATCGTTGTTACACTACTATTACTGAAATGTGCCCTCCATCTTTACTGTTTCTGCAGGAATACATTGCCCATATGCCATTTCCTGAATTCTCATCAGGCACAAAGCCATAATCGAACCTGGTGCAAACCTTGTAGCTTGCACATTAGCACTCCTCCTGCAGCAAAGTTCCTTCTTTTCCTCCTAGAAACAGTATTCTGACAAGAGTAAATCAAAAAAGGAACTCCGTGGGAGATGTTTCTAGTGGTAGCAACAGTGGTCTTGTGCTGTGTATTTAACAAAGTACCTCGGGTATGATTAGTGCAGGGACTGACACATTCCTTTCTACAACTGCATTGTACTGTCATATTGCCATGTGCCTGTATGTGGCTATTCTACAACCAAAAATATGGGAGAAGTTAAAATAATTTTGGAAATCAAAGCTTATGATTATTATATGGCATGAATGACTGCATGTAAGACCCCTATTGTTATAACTGTAACTTACAAAAATAGCAGACAGGCTTTCTATGACTCATGCAGAGCTATCCTTACTTAGATCATACTAGATTATTTTTCTTGCCCTGGAATTCTTTACATAGTTCATCATATCTTGTCAAATGCCAAAAAAAGGACTTGAGACAACTGGATCTGATATCTTACTGAAACCGTAGCTGACAAACAGCTCTAGCACACAAGGTTATAACATTGTTTCTGAAGAAGCAGTATGATCCTAGCCTGCTGTGGTCAATTAAAATAAATGTTAAGAAGAATTTCAAACAAAAAAGTCACAGTCACTACAGTAGGCTTCTGAGCATTAGATATGCATATTTAGTAATGTAATGATGTGCTTCTGATGTGGCACAAGCAGAGGAAATGCTGTCCCACCCCATTTGTTTACACAAGTATTGGGTAAAGTAGCATCATGCTGACTTCCTTGTGTCAGAAAAGTGCTGACACAAATAACAAGGTCTTGGAAACATTTTTTTCTGGGAGAGCTTTGATCTGAAGCTTTCAATTGAAAATTGTCTGTTGATCCAGTTGCTCCATCAATCATTCAGGAAGAACTGATAACGTCTCACCTGACAAAGTGCCAATCAGCTTAAAATGTGCACATGCTCAGAATAATGACATTGTCAGTTACCATTAGAGATAGCTGCAGGCAGAAAGTGAGGGTGTCTCCTGGCTCATTTTTATTCAGCTGGAGTAACAGTTCACAGTAACAGAACAGGTACAGTAAGTATTATGCAAACCGCATCACAGCCTCCTGTGCTGAAAATGAGCCATGTTAAAAAGTTAGCCAAAGCACTATTCTTACAGTCTTTTGGCCTGTTGCAGTTTGTCTCCTACTACCCAATATACAGCCTTTGTTTAAAATTGCTTTGTCAAAAATAAATAAATAACAAGGACAAAAACATGAAAAAGCGTTTCAATAATTCCCTGAAGGCAAATGCTAATGTCCCATGTGTTTGGAGTGCTTAGGCCATTTATTTTTAATTTCTCACTGTTGTGCCATCGTGCTTGCATTCTGATACATAACAGCCTGTAGACTGTTCTCTACACAGCAGATGGCATATAGCTTTTGAACCATGCAAGTATAGACGTGGTCTTTTCAGTAAAGTCTGAGATCTAAAACGTCTTAATATGGA